>NC_069506.1:329033293-329365793 GCF_027579735.1 Bombina bombina | reverse complement strand
ATTATCTGACAGAAATTCAGGGGTGGCAATATTTTTGACCATTACTATATATATATATATATATATATATATATATATATATATATATATATATATATATATATATATATATATATATATATATATATATATATACACACATGATTATAAATAGGTATAGGATGTTAAAGTGACAGTCAAGTAAAAGTTAAACTTTCATGATTCAGATGGGGCGTGTCATTTTAAACAACTTTCCAATTTACTTTTATCATCAAATTTGCTTTATTCTCTCGGTATGCTTATATGCTAATATTAAGCTATTGAAGGCCGCTTCTTATCTCAAGGACAGTTTTTCACAGCTAGCCAGAACTAGTTCATGTGTGCTATATAGTTAACATTGTGCTCACTCCTGTGGAGTCAGCACTGATTGGCTAAATGCAAGTCTGTCAAAAGAAGTTAAATAAAGGGGCAGTCGGCAGAGGCTTAGATATAAGTGAATCACAGAGGTAAAAGTGTATTTATATAATAGTGTCATGCAAAATTGAGGAATGGGTAATACAATAATTATCTATCTTTTTGAAAAATATAAATTCTTGAGTAGACCATCCCTTTAACGGAGAGGAGGCCTGCTTAACCTCGGTGCAGTTAACATCTTGCAGTAAGTGAGATACATACCTCAGATGTGTTGTAAAGTCGTTACACCATTACATGTAAAACAGTGCAAAACCACACTAAATGTAAACCAATACAATATTTTTATTGCAAACAAAACTATAAATAACACACATATAGGTGTATATTGCACAAAGCAATAGTGCGGATCCAACGTGTCCCTCTGATTATCAGTCTCTTTCCTGCAAGCTGAGGCAAGTCCGCTCTGTAAACAGGCGCCAGCAGATCCAGCAGGTTCTTGATCAATTGCTTTCACTCTCAGACAGCTAGAATCTCTATTATGTAATGAAGAGAAATGAGCAGAAACACCATAGTTCATATTACCCTGCTCTATATTTCTTAAATGTTCAGAAAACCTAGTTTTCAAGCAGCGCTTTGTGCGACCTATATATATCAGGTCACATGAGCAAGAGAGACGGTACACAACATGTTTCGACTTACAGCTCATAAAATTATCTATCTCAAATATCTTACTGTCTCTATTCCCTGTAAATGTTTTATTCTTCTTATGAATACATGTCGTGCAATTTTTCCTTCCGCACTTATAAAACACTTTTGTTTTTAAAAAATTACCGTTCCGCTTACTATTCGATGTATCTATTTTTTGTAAACTACTCTGGGCTAAGATATTTTTAAGGCTTCTATTTCTCAGAAAGATAACTTTTGCTTTATCCAGAATAATGTCTTTTAGTAGTGGATCCTGTTTCAAAATGGGCCAGTGTTTATCAATTGCTTTCTAAGGCCTAGATTTGGAGTTCGGCGGTAGCCGTCAAAACCAGCGTTAGAGGCTCCTAACGCTGGTTTTGGCCGCCCGCTGGTATTTGGAGTCAGTGATTAAAGGGTCTAACGCTCACTTTTCAGCCGCGACTTTTCCATACCGCAGATCCCCCTACGCCATTTGCGTAGCCTATATTTTCAATGGGATCTTTCTAACGCTGGTATTTAGAGTCGTTTCTGAAGTGAGCGTTAGAGCTCTAACGACAAGATTCCAGCCGCCTGAAAATAGCAGGAGTTAAGAGCTTTCTGGCTAACGCCGGTTTATAAAGCTCTTAACTACTGTACCCTAAAGTACACTAACACCCATAAACTACCTATGTACCCCTAAACCGAGGTCCCCCCACACCGCCGCCACTCGATTAAAATTTTTAACCCCTAATCTGCCGACCGCCACCTACGTTATACTTATGTACCCCTAATCTGCTGCCCCTAACCCCGCCGACCCCTGTATTACATTTATTAACCCCTAACTTGCCCCCCACAACGTCGCCGCCAGCTACTTAAAATAATTAACCCCTAATCTTCCGACCGCAAATCGCCGCCACCTACGTTATCCCTATGTACCCCTAATCTGCTGCCCTAACATCGCCGACCCCTATATTATATTTATTAACCCCTAATCTGCCCCCCTCAACGTCGCCGACACCTGCCTACACTTATTAACCCCTAATCTGCCGAGCGGACCTGAGCGCTACTATAATAAATGTATTAACCCCTAATCCGCCTCACTAACCCTATCATAAATAGTATTAACCCCTAATCTGCCCTCCCTAACATCGCCGACACCTAACTTCAATTATTAACCCCTAATCTGCCGACCGGAGCTCACCGCTATTCTAATAAATGTATTAACCCCTAAAGCTAAGTCTAACCCTAACACTAACACCCCCCTAAGTTAAATATAATTTTTATCTAACGAAATAAATTAACTCTTATTAAATAAATTATTCCTATTTAAAGCTAAATACTTACCTGTAAAATAAATCATAATATAGCTACAATATAAATTATAATTATATTATAGCTATTTTAGGATTAATATTTATTTTACAGGCAACCTTGTTATTATTTTAACCAGGTAAAATAGCTATTAAATAGTTAAGAACTATTTAATAGTTACATAGTTAAAATAATAACAAATTTACCTGTAAAATAAATCCTAACCTAAGTTATAATTAAACCTAACACTACCCTATCAATAAAATAATTAAATAAACTACCTACAATTACCTACAATTAACCTAACACTACACTATCAATAAATTAATTAAACACAATTCCTACAAATAAATACAATTAAATAAACTAGCTAAAGTACAAAAAATAAAAAAGAACTAAGTTACAGAAAATAAAAAAATATTTACAAACATAAGAAAAATATTACAACAATTTTAAACTAATTACACCTACTCTAAGCCCCCTAATAAAATAACAAAGCCCCCCAAAATAAAAAATTCCCTACCCTATTCTAAATTTAAAAAGTTACAAGCTCTTTTACCTTACCAGCCCTGAACAGGGCCCTTTGCGGGGCATGCCCCAAGAATTTCAGCTCTTTTGCCTGTAAAAAAAAACATACAATACCCCCCCCCCAACATTACAACCCACCACCCACATACCCCTAATCTAACCCAAACCCCCCTTAAATAAACCTAACACTAAGCCCCTGAAGATCTTCCTACCTTGTCTTCACCATCCAGGTATCACCGATCCGTCCTGGCTCCAAGATCTTCATCCAACCCAAGCGGGGGTTGGCGATCCATAATCCGGTCCAGAAGAGGCTCCAAAATCTTCCTCCTATCCGGCAAGAAGAGGACATCCGGACAGGCAAACATCTTCTCCAAGCGGCATCTTCGATCTTCTTCCATCCGGAGCGAAGCAGCAGGATCCTGAAGACCTCTAACCTTACACTTATTAACCCCTAATCTGCCGCCCCCGCTATCGCTGACCCCTGCATATTTTTTTAAACCCCTAATCTGCCGCTCCGTAAACCGCCGCCACCTACGTTATCCCTATGTACCCCTAATCTGCTGCCCTAACATCGCCGACCCCTATATTATATTTATTAACCCCTAACCTGCCCCCCACAACGTCGCCGACACCTGCCTACACTTATTAACCCCTAATCTGCCGAGCGGACCTGAGCACTACTAACAGCCAATAGAATGCGAGCTCAATCTGATTGGCTGATTGGATCAGCCAATCGGATTGAACTTGATTCTGATTGGCTGATTCCATCAGCCAATCAGAAAATTCCTACCTTAATTCCGATTGGCTGATAGAATCCTATCAGCCAATCGGAATTCGAGGGACGCCATCTTGGATGACGTCCCTTAAAGGAACAGTCATTCGTCGTTCAGTCGTCGGTCCGGATGGATGTTCCGCGCTGGAGGTCTTCAGGATCCTGCCGCTTCGCTCCGGATGGAAGAAGATCGAAGATGCCGCTTGGAGAAGATGTTTGCCGGTCCGGATGTCCTCTTCTTGCCGGATAGGAGGAAGACTTTGGAGCCTCTTCTGGACCGGATTATGGATCGCCAACCCCCGCTTGGGTTGGATGAAGATCTTGGAGCCAGGACGGATCGGTGATACCTGGATGGTGAAGACAAGGTAGGAAGATCTTCAGGGGCTTAGTGTTAGGTTTATTTAAGGGGGGTTTGGGTTAGATTAGGGGTATGTGGGTGGTGGGTTGTAATGTTGGGGGGGGGGGGTATTGTATGTTTTTTTTTACAGGCAAAAGAGCTGAAATTCTTGGGGCATGCCCCGCAAAGGGCCCTGTTCAGGGCTGGTAAGGTAAAAGAGCTTGTAACTTTTTTAATTTAGAATAGGGTAGGGAATTTTTTATTTTGGGGGGCTTTGTTATTTTATTAGGGGGCTTAGAGTAGGTGTAATTAGTTTAAAATTGTTGTAATATTTTTCTTATGTTTGTAAATATTTTTTTATTTTCTGTAACTTAGTTCTTTTTTATTTTTTGTACTTTAGCTAGTTTATTTAATTGTATTTATTTGTAGGAATTGTGTTTAATTAATTTATTGATAGTGTAGTGTTAGGTTAATTGTAGGTAATTGTAGGTAGTTTATTTAATTATTTTATTGATAGGGTAGTGTTAGGTTTAATTATAACTTAGGTTAGGATTTATTTTACAGGTAAATTTGTTATTATTTTAACTAGGTAACTATTACATAGTTCTTAACTATTTAATAGCTATTGTACCTGGTTAAAATAATTACAAAGTTGCCTGTAAAATAAATATTAATCCTAAAATAGCTATAATATAATTATAATTTATATTGTAGCTATATTAGGATTTATTTTACAGGTAAGTATTTAGCTTTAAATAGGAATAAGTTATTTAATAAGAGTTAATTTATTTCGTTAGATAAATATTATATTTAACTTAGGGGGGTGTTAGTGTTAGGGTTAGACTTAGCTTTAGGGGTTAATCCATTTATTAGAATAGCGGTGAGCTCCGATCGGAAGATTAGGGGTTAATAATTGAAGTTAGGTGTCGGCGATGTTAGGGAGGGCAGATTAGGGGTTAATACTATTTATGATAGGGTTAGTGAGGCGGATTAGGGGTTAATAACTTTATTATAGTAGTGCTCAGGTCCGCTCGGCAGATTAGGGGTTAATAAGTGTAGGCAGGTGTCGGCGACGTTGTGGGGGGCAGGTTAGGGGTTAATAAATATAATATAGGGGTCGGCGATGTTAGGGCAGCAGATTAGGGGTACATAGGGATAACGTAGGTGGCGGCGGTTTACGGAGCGGCAGATTAGGGGTTTAAAAAAATATGCAGGGGTCAGCGATAGCGGGGGCGGCAGATTAGGGGTTAATAAGTGTAAGGTTAGGGGTGTTTAGACTCGGGGTACATGTTAGAGTGTTAGGTGCAGACGTAGGAAGTGTTTCCCCATAGCAAACAATGGGGCTGCGTTAGGAGCTGAACGCTGCTTTTTTGCAGGTGTTAGGTTTTTTTTCAGCTCAAACAGCCCCATTGTTTCCTATGGGGGAATCGTGCACGAGCACGTTTTTGAGGCCGGCCGCGTCCGTAAGCAACTCTGGTATCGAGAGTTGCTTTTGCGGTAAAAATGCTCTACGCTCCTTTTTTGGAGCCTAACGCAGCATTTGTTTGAACTCTCGATACCAGAGTTAATTTTATGGTGCGGCCAGAAAAAAGCCCGCGGAGCGTTAACAGCCCTTTTACCGCCGAACTCCAAATCTAGGCCTAAATCTCCTTATTAGCTGTATAATATTTAGTGACAAATAAAAGAGGGCCTTTCTTCTGATCTATACTAAAATTCTCCTTTTTATCTTTATTTTGTCTGAATAGCTGTTCCCTATCCATAGACCTTACTTTATTCAGTTTATCCATCAGTAACGCCTCTGGGTATCCCTTAGCTCTAAGCCTATCAGTAACTATATCAGGCACTTTACCAAAATCACTAATTTCAGTACAATTTCTCTGTACCCTTTGATACTGGCCATACAGGATATTATTAACCATTCTTTCTTATGACAATTTCGAGCATGTAGATAGCCATTAGTATCTGTTGATTTTCTAAACAGTTTTGTTTTATTCTACCATCTTCATGGCCAAGTTCAAGGTCTAAGAAAGATCACACACCATTACAGTCTTGAAATAAAATGTTTCATCTTTATTTTTTAATTGGAGTGTTGGATCCCACAAAGACACAAGTGCAAATGACCCTCAAAAGTCATAATGCGCCCTAGCTACAGTTGTTTCCTTATGGTTATGCATATTAGTTTGGGTGGTTGAGATCAAACGATTATTTTTATTTTGTACAACAATGTTATTTCAGAGAGAGACAGAGACCTAAACAGTACATATTTAGTTTACAAATTACAGGCTGTTTACAATGAATATTTCATCATTAGATATATTTTTTCTTCTTCATGTTAATCTGAGCTTGTTTCTGTCCCAATGCATTCAGTAAACAGAACACTTAATCATGGTCATAATATGGTTTTATAACAGTGGTTTTGTGTCTCTCTGGATTGAAAAAAGTGGAATTATCTTTCAGGATTTAAAGAAAATATCCATTTTTTTTTAATAACAGACAGGGTTATACCTTTCCAATGTGTTCATTTAGAATAAATAGAACAAATTATTGTAGTTAAATGTTTTTCATTATTTCTAGCAATAAAAACGTTAATTAGATTTAGGAAATGAGTAATTAGAGATAAAATGTATTAGCTTAATTAACACTACCTACTATTAACAAGTAGATGTTCAAATAAAATCATTGCTAAATACTGAAGCCCGATATTGGCAAACAATATAGTAACATTATAATGCTCGCCAAAGAAGCTGTTATTTTATGGACTGGAAATTAAAGGGACAAAAACTGTAAAAAAATATTTATCATGCACATAAAAGAACAGATTTTGAATATGTTAAAGCATTTTTTGCAAGGATTAAAAGGTTAAAGGGACAGTGTACTTAAACAAGCAGCATAACAGTTCACAATATTCAAAGCAGCTGCAGGAACACAATTGCTAGTGGGTTGGTTCTCTCTCAACCCCACTGGAATATTTATACTGCTATCTGCATAGCTTTGCTATAGATAACATTGCAGTACTAACATTTTCAGTACAGTTCATGACAAAATAAAAGGAGCAATCTGTAAATAGCTTGTTACTCTCAAGCAGATAAAACTGATGATTGGAAAGAAATGAAAGGGGGGGGATATATAGTATACATTTTAAGGTAAAGTTAAAGATAGATAGATGATAGAAAGACAGACAGTCAGATAGATCATAGATAGATAGATATACAGATAGATATAAATAGATAGATAGATAGATAGATAGATAGATAGATGACAGACATAAAAATAGATAATAGATAGATAGATAGATTGATAGATAGATGACAGACAGACAGACAAACGGACAGATAGATCATAGATAGATAGATATACATATAGAAAGACATATAGAAAGATATATGATAGACAAACAGACAGATAGATCATAGATAGATAGATAGATAGATAGATAGATAGATATACATACAGAAAGACAGACAGACAGATAGATATATAGCTAGATAGATAGATAAATAGATGATAGATTGATCGATCAATAGATAGATAGATAAAAAGATAGAAGATAGATAGATGATAGACAGATAGGCAGATAGTCAAGCAAGGAACCCCTAGGGGGAGCCAATAACGGGGTGCGCTAAATATTAGGAAAAAACAAGTCTGTGCACAAACCGTGATTGGTAACGTATGGACGGGCAAAAGTGTAGAACAAATGTGAAGCGGCAGCTCCTCTGGTCCTCTGAGTGAAGATTCTGAAAATTAGAAATAAAAAAGAGGGCGCCACATAGCGTGATATTGTTGGATCTAAGTCATAGAAGATAAAATCGAAAGGCTTACCGAAAAGCTATGCACCGTACTGTGGCCGGTGCTATCAGGCAGACTAACACTCTCAGTGGTTAGCACACTGGTGAGTCACTGATATGCTGCGTCTGGTCCAAGGCAGGTAAATCTCTGCGTGGCTTTGTTACAGGTGAGCGCAAATCTGTGGGGAGTTGTATTGCAGGCTGCGATACAAGTCAGGACCATACACCTTTTCAGAGTTGATAAATAAAGGAGAAAGACAACTTCCGTAGAATAGAATGATCTCTTTAATCCATAAAAGAATCGCTATGCGTTTCTCGACCGTTATCTGGTCGTTTCCTCAGGCATAAAACAATGGATAGATAGATGACAGACAGATAAATAAATAATAGACATATAGATAGATTGATAGATAGATAGATAGATAGATAGGCAGACAGACGGACAGAAAGATAGATAGATGATAGATAGACAGATAGATAGATGATAGACAGACAGATAAATAGATAGACAGACAGATATATAGATAGATGGATAGATAGACAGGCAGATAGATAGACAGATGGATAGGCAGATAGATAGATAGATAGATATATAGATAGATAGATAGATAGATAGATAGATAGATAGATAGATAGATAATAGATAAATAGATAGATAGACAGACAGTTGATGTGTAGACAGGTAGATAGATAGATAGACTGATGGATAGATAGACAGATGGATAGATAAATAGATAGATAGATAGATATACAGGTAGATAGATAGACTGATGAATAGATAGACAGATAGATAGATAGATAGATAGATAGATAGATAGATAGATAGATAGAGATATAGATAGACAGATAATAGATAGATAGATAGACAAATAGAAAGATAGATAGATAAATAGATAGATAGATAGACAGATATGTAGACAGGTAGATATACTGATGGATAGATAGACAGGTAGATAGATAGATAGATGATAGATAGATAGACAAATAGAAAGATACACAGACAAATAGAAAGATAGATAGACAGACAGAAAGATTGATAGATAGATAGATAGATAGATAGATAGATAGATAGATAGATAGATAGATAGATATAGATAGATAGATTAGATAGATAGATAGATAGATAGATAGATAGATAGATAGATAGACAGACAGTCGATATGTAGACAGGTAGATAGATAGACTGATGGATAGATAGACAGGTAGATAGATAGACAGATTGATAGAAGATAGATAGATATAAAGATAGACAGACATGTTTAATATATAGACCAAAATATATGAAGAAATATCTATGGTAACAAAGTGTTATTTCATTAAAGGGACAAAAAAAAGGCAAAAATAAATGATCTAATGTGCAAGAGAATTGTATTATGACATGGTTGCTTGCATGTTACTATGTGTTTAATCCCTGCTGCAATGGGGTTAAGCTCATAGTTAAAGTCAGCTCCAGATCAGTGATGCATTACTGAGACCTAGCTAAATTCATATGGTGAGTCAGTTCCTCAGCTTAGCCAATCACATCAGTTCTGGCAACGTGGAATCAGCTGTCTGATTCCTTCACTAAGCATGCGCTCCACAGCGTCACCGCATTCTCCAGCGCATCACCACATTCCAAACGCCACAAGTCTGTCAGATCAGCCAAGTCTGACCAAAAATTGAATCACTGCGCATGTTCTCCACCGCAGAAGCAAGTCTTGACAACGGAACTACTTGCTTACCAGACATATATACGATGCACTGTTCCCCCATCTATATTATCTTTTTGCCTCCCTTGAAAAAAAGATAGTGAAGATGGGGAAATTACAGTGCATTGTATATATGTTTGATGTAGTGGCTCGATGAAGTGCATGCGCGCTGCGGGAATGTGCATTCAGGCAGCTTATTTCACATCACCGGAAGTGACGTAATTGGCTAATATGAGCAGTTGGCTGATCTGCCAGAACACTGGTATGTTCAGAAGCAGCTCTAGCTGTGAATCCGGCAGTTTCATTGAGCGCTTCCTTATTGTGTTTATATATATACATATATATGTGTGTAAGTATTAGACATAGCAGTTGTCAGAGTGTAAGGTGCTTGCATCATCTGGTAATGACTCATTGCTGACATTATACAAGCTCCGCTAGTGCTCTGAGCAGCTGCAATATTTAAAATGCTGGCAAACTGAGAATATCTAGGTATGCTTCACATGCACGTGCAGAGAAACATGCAAACACTAATACAGTGATAACTTCTACTAGAAGCATTTTTGCCAATAGACCTATATTGTAAATATGTATCTATTCCAAGATAAGTCATTCATCTATATGCATTTCAATTTTGACCGTAATTTCCCTTTAAAGGACCAGTAAATGCAGTAGATTTGCATGATAAAAATACAATGCAATTACACTTAAAGGGACAGTAAACCTAAAATATAATGTTATATAATTCTGCACATAGTGCAGAATTATATAACATTATATTAGTGCTATCGTTATAAAACTTAATATTCCCTTTTCATTTTTTTAAAATATGCCAGTTTCTCAGACCCGCTCTCTGTACTCTGCTGAGCGGGTCTGTTTTTATTCCACAGCGCATCGGGCCAGCTGTATAGTCACAGCCCGGCCGACCGCGCCATAACACTAAGTGCAGCTCGCTCCTGCTCTGTCTGACAGCATTATTCATAACTTCAAATGAGTAGTAGATTTTTTTAGAGTTTCATTTTGACTTTCCCCTTTAAGGCTTCTAAAAAATTGATCAGAGTTAATAAGTTTGTCATTATTGGTTTAAGCAATCACTATGTATAATGTTGCAGGGTCAAGTAAAATATCACCATACATCTCTTCATCTCCTTATAAGAAACAGAACAAGCTCACTTTTCAGAGGTATTTTACTGCAAAGGATGCAAAATAAAACAAATCTGCATATTCCATTGTGTTTTTATTTAATTTTATTAAACATGTTTCCTTTTATTATATTTTGAGATTACTATCCCTTTAAAAAAAAGTTCGTTTACTGATGAAGTTGATGAAGCACAAATGCATATTGTTGAAAATCTTATAATTATTCAATTTAATTTTCTCCACCCAGATATAAACTCTTTAAACACTGCAATCTCTTTGCTTTACCACACAGTGCCCTCTTCACTCATTATTGCATTTTATATTTTCCATATCTTCTATTACACTCTTTTTAAATCCGTTGAATCGAATCCTGCTTACTTTTATATCTAAGCACTGTTCAAGCCCATGTGTGATATTACATTGGCTCATTAACACAAAGTATGTGCTTATGGACAAAACTGACAATATCTGGACAAACACTTCACATCGAGACGCTGGATAATGTTAGGTGAAAATGTGCATTTATGTTGTTTTTAATATATTTTTAATGCCCATCACATGAGTTTGTTTGTGTTTTGTTTAATGACATAGAGAAACATTTATGTTTGTGTTTATATTTTCAAAATGATTAAAATGGATAATTACTAATCAAATATAATTGCAAATATTATTACATTGTGATTAAACATTTGCTTGTTAACTGTCTTTCAACATTTGCTTGTTTTACTTTTCTGTAGCTTTACAACACACTGAGGGCCAGATTACTAATGGAGCGCTATTAAACACGATATTCTAAGTTCGGCTATTTGCATGCGTCGTGTTGCGCTCGTATTATATGTTGAAAGTAAAAAGTTATTATTGCACTAACCCGATGCACACAAAAAGACGCACCTAGAATGTTGCACATGTGATAACCTATTACCTCATAGAATTCAATGTAACAAAAAAGTGGAAAAAAACGCTGCTCGCACGCAAACCTGGGATGCGCTAACCTGACATGAAAATATGAATATTTCGCATTCCAATGTTCTTCACATTGAATATGTTCTATTTATTCATAAATACATATTTCTATATATATGATTTTTTTTGCACACACACCACACACATACATATACATACATACATATATATATAATCTGCTATGTGCAGCACATTGGAATGTAAAACACTTACAGCAAATACACACTTTGGGGCCAATTTATTAAGATGCAGGCAGACATGATCCTCTGTAGCGGATCATTTCCGCCCGACATCGCTACATCGCTAAATGCCGAAAACATGCGCTGTCTGCATTTAGCATTGCACAAGCATTTCTAGTGAAATGCTTGTGCAATGCCTCCCTCTGCAGATTTGCCGCCGCTAGCAGGGGGTGTCAATCATCCTGATCATAACTATACTTTGTAAAGAAGCCAGTGCTCAAGCGATCACGTTTACTTTCAACTTGTAATTCGAGTGAATGAAAAAAAAACACCCGCGATAAACCCCTTATTGTTTGCACGTAACTGTTAGTGCTCCACTCGTAATGTGGCCCAAAGTGTATTAATTAACAATAAATATTATGGAACCGTTTTCTGTTAAAGTGAAAGTCAACCCTAGCGTTTGTGAAATGCTAGGATTGACTATTGATACAAATAAACAGGACTTTCATTCATAAAGTATAACATACTTCATGCAGAAAGCTCCTTTATTTGTTTCAAGCGATCGCTGCTCTGAGCTGCTAAGACAGCCCACGGCAGATTGCTGTTTTGCTAAGAGGTAACATTTTCACCTCTTAGCCAATAGCCGTACAGTAAATCCGGCTTGTCTCCCTGTGACACCGAATTTCATGCACGCTATTTGCTAAGAATGAATGAATGAAAGTCCCATTTATTTTTTGAATAGCCAATCCTAATGTTTCAAAAACGCTCGGGTTGACTTTCACTTAAATAGTGGTTACTAACTTTGCAAGAGCAATGTGTGCAATTTAATAACACTCTGAATTATATAATTTGCAAAGAATAATACATATAAAACTGCAGTCCTTTTAGTTGTGATTTGTGTATTCATTAAACTGAGACCAGATCAATAAACAAATATAGTTTATTAAAAGAATTATTAGAGATGTGGGGGGGGGGCGGAGCCAACGCCTAAAGCAGCCAGAAGTGTTTCTCAGAAGCTCCGGACCTTCAGGCACAAATATATGTATTAATACATGTTTAAAGAGCTCAAACTTCTGCTACGTTAGAAAATAAGGAAACAGGTAAATGCCCTTCGCTAAAGGATACCACAAGCACCGTATTTTGGGACCGCATCTTTGCCATAACTTCCTCAGCATCACCACGTGGAGCTGAAGGAAAGCATTTACCCTTAAAATAGCGCTGCCAGCATGGAGGCCCTGGAGATGTGGGAACAGCGTACACTACACCTATTCGAGAGACACTTCCAGAGTCTGAAGGAGGACTTAACGCTACTGTTGTTCTCCCTAATGCCACTGTCAGCACAAGATCCCAGGCGCATTCCCCCAACACAAGGTGATGTTAACTGTGTTGCACTAACACGTGGGGTACCGGAACATCAAGAGATCCCCCCTGTTGGATCCTTGCTAAGCCTCTGGCGTGGCGAGTCAGGACAACCATCGGATCGCTACAGAGTGCCGACTATAACTGCAAAGTGGGTAACTGATGAGATATCGATCTCTGACATCTCCTGCACACAAGAAGCCACAACATCTACAGGCATGGCTCTATACCGGGATCACTTAGCCCCGCTCCAAGAGACCGTTTGTGGAGACTGCTCAAAAGGGGCTATACAACCTAATCTTAAGATCGCCGATGTGATCTGTCTAAAGGGAAAAGCCAACTTAGAAGGAGGAGTACTTTTCTCTATGTTTCACATGCCTCCTACCAAACCTGGACCAGCAGTTCCTTGTTCTCATCTCGATGAAAGGGGCTTATCAAAGCAGATATTACCGGAGTCTGAGGTGCATGCAAGGTCCGAGACCAATAAGATAGGTGTCGGCTGACTCTACCTCACTAGCTCTCATATTCACTTTCCATTAGTGAATGTTCCGGGAAACGTTTTGAATATTACTGTTCTTCCTGCCATATCCCCACCTGTGGGGCTTCACTTTAAGAAACATAGCCACATGACATTGTTAAGCTGTTACTGCAAACCATTATATACTACACCTTCATAGTAGTTTCTGTTTATCTGGTGCATACTTGAGCTTTGAAAAGTGCAAAGTTTATGTCTTACTTTTATTTATTTTTTAAATGTTTAGCTCTTACTTCCTTGTTGAATTATCCTATGGGACTGTAAAATGTTCTAGTTGAGATTAATATGGTAATTATAGACAGTCAGTTTATATTTAGTAAGCTATGTATTTCCCATAGCACAAAGGAGAAGAGGCCAATCTAAAGATGCATTAAATAGAATCATATCCATTCCAATGATATACTCTCAATATTTGTCCACTTTGTCAGCCTGTATGACCAAAGCAATATAAATAACTTCTTATGCTATGACTGCATATACCAGGTACATACAGAGTCTGACATGTTCAAGACATGAAGTAGACATGAAGTAGAATAACATACCCACATGCTTTTTCTATACTATAAATTTAACTGTCATAATATGATGTTGCTCCTAAATGTGTGAATGTAGGGCTTTCTATAATGTTCCTGTGTCTAACATGCTTTCAACAGGCAAAGATTGTTATATACTAATGTTCTATATATGCTGTGCAAGCTATTATACTTCTCAATTACTAGGTGGATAACTATATATTTGCTGTTTATATCTTGGGCTGATCTATGTAACACTATCTTTAGGATACCATATTACTCCCTCCCTATACATACCAAAATGGCTATAATCCCCCACGTCTCCTATAACATTACTGTCCGCATTTTCTCTGAACTCCTGGTCTCAGAATACTTATAGAAATTCTAATCCAGCTACAATTCCATTTACATCCCTAGGATCTCCATTACTATGGCCCTAGACTAGTTGAAGTATGGCTCCAGGAAGATTGTTCCCAGGCTAACATCTCCCCTACATGTTCTTCATACTGTCCTATTTTATACTCAGATACACTTAGAGTTCCTACAGCCCTCCCGTTTTCTCCATAAAGCTGACACCGGTTAGACTATGCATACCTGACTTAACCCATGCTGAGGACACTTAATCTGAGACAGCTCTGTTCATTCTCTACTCAGAGAAGCATGTAGTTAAGTGATGCTTAGACTTAAGGTTAACCTCAACTTTCCCTCACGTCTCTATACAAGCTGTATATGACACTCCCTTGATAGTATTATGGTATTTTTAAATGTTGATCTCCTGCAGCCTCAAACCTGAACATGATACGAGTCTCCTAGCATAACTGACCTATAAAAATAGTTGTTGGGACCTTTAAATATCATTATCTCTGTCTTCCCCATAAGAACTCCCTATAGTGTCATTATTCTCTATAAGGGCAGAGTATACCACATCCCACCCTAAGTATTGCCACACATTTTATGTCTATACTATTTCCTTTTAGGCTTGTATATGAGGGACACATAGCTCTTTCAGGTCATTGATTTCTCAGTCATCTACCACCACCCTCTAACCCCTCTCTTCCCTTTCCTGCCGGCATTTATTACTTGCGGGTCATATCCCTTCTCCTTTCACCTGCATCGCCTGTAGTTGGCACCTCCCCAGGAGAGGGGTTTGTGTAGTAGCCCTTTACCTTTTGTACATATATATAATTGTCCCCCCTGCTTGTATCCTTTCTGGGAAGCTACCCTTACTCTCACATGCCCTAGCTTTAATTCACTAGAGGTGCTATTAAGGGCCGGACAGTATTCTAGAGCTGCGTCATACACAGTATCAGAAATTTTACCTTTCACATAGGCATTATGAATGGGTATCCAACAAATGTCTACTTCTAGATAAGGGTAGGCATTTATATGTATTTGACGTGCTATAGGGTGGTTGGCAGCCTCTTAATATTCACAACATATTGCTATAGTTTTTCATTCCATGACATCCCCTAGCTGCATACAATTTACCTAGGTACCACACTAATGTTTAAGCTCCTGAAACTAGTATTTACCTTATTGGAGGTACAACACCCTACTCTCTTTAGCTGGTATATATACCCTTGTTTTTATGCTCATCACTTGTTACCATATAGTTTATTAAGTTTGATTTCTGTCCATATGTCAGGGTCTCAAATTGTACCTGCCTCAGCTCCAAGTGAAACCACCTTCTTCTATTTTATCATTAGCTTAGTTAGTAACTTGGAATCACACATATTTTATAGTATGCATACCACTTCTCTATAATATATCTGACATGAGTATATTCAACCTCCTTCTTTGAGTTCCCTACCTCATAGAGTTAAATAGCCCTGTAGTCTGTACCTTTATAACGTATTGATTGGCTCCGCCCCCCATCTCCCCTCTATTATGAGCGGCTTTGGCCCGCTGCTTCCCCCCCCCATATATACAGGCCTATGGGAGGCCTGACAACAGCCAACTCCCTACCTCTTACTTTTATTTAACTTCTAGAACACCTTTATTGTAGAGTGGGGACCATTAGTTTTCAGTTATAAAAAAAACGATGCTTCATCTATATATGTTCCAGTCACACATGTTTTCTACTTACAGTTTTACATTTCATATTAAAGATCACAATGGTGGTACTATGACTTATGTTAACCCTTATTCTTCTGTTATTGACCTAGATATTTATTTCATGCCACTGATCCCAGCTTCCATAAAAGTATGGCACTACTATGGATGGGACACCGAGATAACAAATGCTACATTAGTACATTAATGTCTTAATTCTAGTTTACTCTTCATATGTGAACTGTATAAGTTTCTTTGTTTTTTCTCTGTATATACTGTTCTGTGCCTGGACATATTCTTTGTATTGTTTATATTCAATGCCTCAATAAAAAAAATATTTTCAAAAAAAAAAAAAAAAGAATTATTAGAAATAAGCAATATTTGAGTAAAGCAAATCAATAAAAATACATCATTACAATTATGTAATGATTATCAGTTTAGAACTAATGAAAAAGTCACTAAATAATTTTATTTGCAGTAGCTTGTGTGTATAATAGAGAAACAGAAACAATTGTTATTTCAATTCTCAGCATAATTGGCAAGAATAAGGTCATCTAATAATCACGGCAAACCATTAGAAAATTATATTATTACTAGATTTCTGATTGGCCCAGTGTTATATAGACAGATAAGACCAGGTTAACAGGAATTACCTAACAAAATCATTTGGGACTATAAAGGGCAACCAGAATTGATGAACTCCGCTGATTAAATAAGAAAACTTTGAATGTAAATATAAAGAGCATTTATGTCCTATTAACAAAACTGTTTCATGTGGGTTTGTTTAAAAATGATCAATATTGTGGGATCCTTCACTGGGGTACAATTTAATAAAACCCCTTAGGTTACCACAGGTTCATCTCTCTCTTTTATCCTGACTTGTCTGTTTGGTAAGATTAGCCACCCATCTTTTCTGGACAGGGTTTGGTTTTCTTGACAGGGTGTGATCATCATGCATGCCCTGTGTGCCCCCTCTTGTGACCCCCTTTTGTGAGTGAGTGTGTATTTTATGAAAAACTCCCACCCCCCCCCCCGAAAAAGCAAAGTTCACATAAATGATTGGCTAACACTTACTACAGATTAATTAACATTTTTTTTGTTAATTAGCTTAGATTTAGCAGTCAGAATATTTTTCCCTTAGAAGATGGCACTCATCACTAAGCTATAATAGACAAATATGTATTTTGTAAATATGTACATAAAAACAAGTCAGCATCTCTATTTGACTGTTAACCAAGGTATTATATATATATATATATATATATATATATATATATATATATATATATATATATATATATATATATATATATATACAGGGAGTGCAGAATTATTAGGCAAGTTGTATTTTTGAGGATTAATTTTATTATTGAACAACAACCATGTTCTCAATGAACCCAAAAAACTCATTAATATCAAAGCTGAATAGTTTTGGAAGTAGTATTTAGTTTGTTTTTAGTTATAGCTATTTTAGGGGGATATCTGTGTGTGCAGGTGACTATTACTGTGCATAATTATTAGGCAACTTAACAAAAAACAAATATATACCCATTTCAATTATTTATTTTTACCAGTGAAACCAATATAACATCTCAACATTCACAAATATACATTTCTGACATTCAAAAACAAAACAAAAACAAATCAGTGACCAATATAGCCACCTTTCTTTGCAAGGACACTCAAAAGCCTGCCATCCATGGATTCTGTCAGTGTTTTGATCTGTTCACCATCAACATTGCGTGCAGCAGCAACCACAGCCTCCCAGACACTGTTCAGAGAGGTGTACTGTTTTCCCTCCTTGTAAATCTCACATTTGATGACGGACCACAGGTTCTCAATGGGGTTCAGATCAGGTGAACAAGGAGGCCATGTCATTAGATTTTCTTCTTTTATACCCTTTCTTGCCAGCCACGCTGTGGAGTACTTGGGACGCGTGTGATGGAGCATTGTCCTGCATGAAAATCATGTTTTTCTTGAAGGATGCAGACTTCTTCCTGTACCACTGCTTGAAGAAGGTGTCTTCCAGAAACTGGCAGTAGGACTCTGAGTTGAGCTTGACTACATCCTCAACCCGAAAAGGCCCCACAAGCTCATCTTTGATGATACCAGCCCAAACCAGTACTCCACCTCCACCTTGCTGGCGTCTGAGTCGGACTGGAGCTCTCTGCCCTTTACCAATCCAGCCACGGGCCCATCCATCTGGCCCATCAAGACTCACTCTCATTTCATCAGTCCATAAAACTTTAGAAAAATCAGTCTTGAGATATTTCTTGGCCCAGTTTTGACGTTTCAGCTTGTGTGTCTTGTTCAGTGGTGGTCGTCTTTCAGCCTTTCTTACCTTGGCCATGTCTCTGAGTATTGCACACCTTGTGCTTTTGGGCACTCCAGTGATGTTGCAGCTCTGAAATATGGCCAAACTGGTGGCAAGTGGCATCTTGGGCAGCTGCACGCTTGACTTTTCTCAGTTCATGGGCAGTTATTTTGCGCCTTGGTTTTTCCACACGCTTCTTGCGACCCTGTTGACTATTTTGAATGAAACGCTTGATTGTTCGATGATCACGCTTCAGAAGCTTTGCAATTTTAAGAGTGCTGCATCCCTCTGCAAGATATCTCACTATTTTTTACTTTTCTGAGCCTGTCAAGTCCTTCTTTTGACCTATTTTGCCAAAGGAAAGGAAGTTGCCTAATAATTATGCACACCTGATATAGGGTGTTGATGTCATTAGACCACACCCCTTCTCATTACAGAGATGCACATCACCTAATATGCTTAATTGGTAGTAGGCTTTCGAGCCTATACAGCTTGGAGTAAGACAACATGCATAAAGAGGATGATGTGGTCAAAATACTCATTTGCCTAATAATTCTGCACACAGTGTATATATATATATATATATATATATATATATATATATATATATATATATACAGAGAGAAGTGCACTCACAGGAACGAACAACTGGCTCAATAACATTGTTAGCCTGTTCTATGGCGATTTACCACCTGGGTGCAACTTTTTAGCCCAGTAATGCTTTTCACAGAGTAGAACTTTCCTGTAGTATATCAGTCTGATCCTGCCTATTACGGTCAGTCCAGCGCCGAAATACCAGGCAATTCCTCTCTGAACAAGGAACACAGCAACCCCAGACGATCGTTTCGGCCTTCATTGGGCCTTGTCAGTGAGGTGTAGCTATATTCCTCTAAGCACACTGAGCAAGGAGTCCATGTCTGGTTGCCCCTTTTTCCCATAGGGAGACTAAATACATACAGAGAGAAGTGCACTCACAGGAACGAACAACTGGCTCAATAACATTGTTAGCCTGTTCTATGGCGATTTACCACCTGGGTGCAACTTTTTAGCCCAGTAATGCTTTTCACAGAGTAGAACTTTCTGTAGTATATCAGTCTGATCCGCCTATTACGGTCAGTCCAGCGCCGAAATACCAGGCAATTCCTCTCTGAACAAGGAACACAGCAACCCCAGACGATCGTTTCGGCTTCATTGGGCCTCGTCAGTGAGGTGTAGCTATATTCCTCTAAGCACACTGAGCAAGGAGTCCACGTCTGGTTGCCCCTTTTTTCCCATAGGGAGACTAAATACATACAGAAGAGAAGTGCACTCACAGGAACGAACAACTGGCTCAACTAACATTGTTAGCCTGTTCTATGGCGATTTACCACCTGGGTGCAACTTTTTAGCCCAGTAATGCTTTTCACAGAGTAGAACTTTCCTGTAGTATATCAGTCTGATCCGCCTATAACGGTCAGTCCCAGCGCCGAAATACCAGGCAATTCCTCTCTGAACAAGGAACACAGCAACCCCAGACGATCGTTTCGGCCTTCATTGGGCCTTGTCAGTGAGGTGTAGCTATATTCCTCTAAGCACACTGAGCAAGGAGTCCATGTCTGGTTGCCCCTTTTTCCCATAGGGAGACTAAATACATACAGAGAGAAGTGCACTCACAGGAACGAACAACTGGCTCAATAACATTGTTAGCCTGTTCTATGGCGATTTACCACCTGGGTGCAACTTTTTAGCCCAGCAATGCTTTTCACAGAGTAGAACTTTCCTGTAGTATATCAGTCTGATCCCGCCTATAACGGTCAGTCCAGCGCCGAAATACCAGGCAATTCCTCTCTGAACAAGGAACACAGCAACCCCAGACGATCGTTTCGGCCTTCATTGGGCCTCGTCAGTGAGGTGTAGCTATATTCCTCTAAGCACACTGAGCAAGGAGTCCACATCTGGTTGCCCCTTTTTCCCATAGGGAGACTAAATACATACAGAGAGAAGTGCACTCACAGGAACGAACAACTGGCTCAATAACATGTTAGCCTGTTCTATGGCGATTTACCACCTGGGTGCACTTTTTAGCTCAGTAATGCTTTTCACAGAGTAGAACTTTCCTGTAGTATATCAGTCTGATCCCGCCTATTACGGTCAGTCCAGCGCCGAAATACCAGGCAATTCTCTCTGAACAAGGAACACAGCAACCCCCCAGACGATCGTTTTCGGCCTTCATTGGGCCTCGTCAGTGAGGTGTAGCTATATTCCCTCTAAGCACACTGAGCAAGGAGTCCCACGTCTGGTTGCCCCTTTATCCATAGGGAGACTAAATACATACAGAGAGAAGTGCACTCACAGGAACGAACAACTGGCTCAATAACAATTGTTAGCCTGTTCTATGGCGATTTACCACCTGGGTGCAACTTTTTAGCCCAGTAATGCTTTCTCACAGAGTAGACACTTTCCTGTAGTATATCAGTTGATCCCGCCTATTACGGTCAGTCCGGCGCCGAATACCCAGGCAATTCCTCTTTGAACAAGGAACACAGCAACCCCAGATGATCGTTTCGGCCTTCATTGGGCCTCGTTAGTGAGGTGTCAGCTATATTCCCTCTAAGCACACTGAGCAAGGAGTCCAGTCTGGTTGCCCCTTCTTTACCATAGGGAGACTAAATACATTACAGAGAGAAGTGCACTCACAGGAACGAACAACTGGCTCAATAACATTGTTAGCCTGTTCCTATGGCGACTTTACCACCTGGGTGCCACTTTTTAGCCCCCAGTAATGCTTTTCACAGAGTAGAACTTTCCTGTAGTATCTATCAGTCTGATCCCGCCTATACGGCTCAGTCCAGCAGCGAATACAGGCAATTCTCTACTGAACAAGGACCACAGTCAACCCAGATGAGCGTTTCGGCCTTCCATTGGGCCTCGTCAGTGAGGGTGTAGCTATATTCCTCTAAGCCAACTGAGCAAGGAGTCCACATCTGGTTGCCCCCTTTTTCCCATAGGGAGACTAAATACATACAGAGAGAAGTGCACTCACAGGAAACGAACAACTGGCTCAATAACATTGTTAGCCTGTTCTATGGCGATTTACCACGCTGGGTGCAACTTTTTAAGCCCAGTAATGCTTTTCACAGAGTATAACTTACCGTGTTAGTATATTAGTCTGATCCCCCGCCTATTATGGTCAGGTCCAGCGCCGTAATACCAGGCAATTCCTCTCTGAACAAGGAACACAAGCAACCCCAGACGATCGTTTCGGCCTTCATTGGGCCTCGTCAGTGAGGTATAGCTATATTCCCTCTAAGCACACTGAGCAAGGAGTCCACGTCTGGTTGCCCCTTTTTCCCCATAGGGAGACCTAAATACATACAGAGAGAAGTGCACTCACCAGGAAACGAACAACTGGCTCAATAACATTGTTTAGCCTGGTCTATGGCGATTTACCACCTGGGTGCAACTTTTGAGCCCAGTAATGCTTTTCACAGAGTAGAACTTTCCTGTAGTATATCAGTCTGATCCCGCCTATTACGGTCAGCTCCAGCGCCGAAAATACCAGGCAATTCCTCTCTGAACAAGGAACACAGCAACCCCAGACGATCGTTTCAGCCTTCATTGGGCCTCGTCCAGTGAGTGTGTAGCTATATTCTCTAAGCACACATGAGCAAGGAGTCCACGTTCTGGTTGGCCCCTTTTTCCCATAGGGAGACTAAATACATACAGAGAGAAGTGCACTCACAGGAACGAACAACTGGCTCAATAACATTGTTAGCCTGGTCTATGGCGATTTACCACCTGGGTGCAACTTTTTAGCCCAGTAATGCTTTTCACAGAGTAGAACTTTCCTGTAGTATATCAGTCTGATCCCGCCTATTACGGTCAGTCCAGCGCCGAAATACCAGGCAATTCCTCTCTGAACAAGGAACACAGCAACCCCAGACGATCGTTTCGGCCTTCATTGGGCCTCGTCATATTTTAATAAAAAGTGGATATTTGTGGATATTTATACCAATAATATAATGATCCCAGAGGCAGAACTTTTTTTCACTTTCTGTGATGAGAATTTTTTAGTGAAAATTTTCTTGGAGATCATTTTGAAATTAAATGAAATTTTAAATTAGGCAGTTACACAAAAATACCAGCTCAGCTGCAATGTGTTGATTAACTGGAGAATAAAGCAATTTTAACATTTTTATAATATATTGCAGTAGTTGAAAATTGCATTGCAAATTTGTTGCTCAGAGATTTTGTTAAGTTTTTTTTTTTTTTTAAATGTCTCTTTAATAAATGTTTCCTTTGCTCTTGGTCTATAACATCACATAATTATAAGATAAAAATGTAATTAAAAGGTGCATTGCCCACAAGAACCGTCTTACAATTCAGGAGCCACAGCTTTGCAGAATGGAAAAGGCTAGGGAGCGGGTAGAAAAAAATTCCTGAGAGGCAGTCATCAATCAGTGCACTACCACTCTGCAGTGCTGCTCCATATTTGGCTGTTTTCTTCAAACAGTGCTTTGCTGTGGCTGCATCGTGTTAAGGAAAATGTAATTGATGTTAAAGATAAATCAGTAATAGTTTCTGTATGTGTCTGCAGATATGCTGCATTTTCGGTGTTGACATCTCAGATCACAGCATGTTCTGCCTTGGGGATGATGATAAGAATCATTTAGCTATGTTGGGGCCCTTAAATATTATAATAACTAATTATGAATTATTTTGTTAAAGTACAAAAACTTCATTGTAAGCAATTACATACTGACAAGCAACACTAACTAATACTTACATATAAATACTGATTAATAATATATATGTGTATTTGTATCTGAATATATAAGTAAATACACATGATCAATTTTGCTCCTAGATAATATAGCACAGACACAGGATTAAAGTGAATGTACGTTTTGATTCTAAAGTGCCCGGTTTTTAAAAATTCTATTAAAAACAAGGGCACTTTAATTCATCAAAATTTACATTTCACTTTTGTTGTGAAAAAAATATTACCCTTTTAATCTTGATAGCCGCTCAGCTTCCCTCCGCCCGTTGCCAAAGCCTCTTTCTGGGTCTAAAATGAGGAATCCGGCTTCATCCAATCACGGCATCGAATCAGAAATGGCTTCTGACGTCAGAAATGGCTTGCGTCGACCGGGGAAAGCTGGAACGGCTGTCAAGTTTAAAAGGTAAGTATTTTTTCACAACAAATGAAATGTACATTTTGATGAATTAAAGTGCCCCTCTTTTTAATAAATTTTTTTAAAACCGGGCACTTTAGCATCACAATTTACATTCACTTTAAAATGCAATATCAAAATGGTGAATTTTCCCTGACAACTGTCCCAACAGGACTTTTGTTATCTATTTGTCTTCTTTTCCAGCTTATTCTGAAAATTATAGTGCACCCATTCCCCACCCCAGAGAAGCTGGAGTGCATTCCGTGAAATACAGAACCCAACACACCTACCTGATGCACCCTAATTGGTTGTTAAGTACATGATTAAAATATCTTATTAATTGACAACAGCAAAGATAACTATGCATATATTTCTAACAAAATGTACGTCACCTGACGCAAAGGGTTTTAACAGCACTCTAACTGCATTGTTATACCCCTTTTAACAGCACTATAACCACTATAACCACAGTGTACATTGGCTGTTTAGCACTTAAAATGTTGACTTTGCATGCAGAGTCAATGGCCCATATTTATCAAGGTCTGGCGGACCTGATCCGCACAGTGCGGATCAGGTCCGCTAGACCTCGCTGAATGCGGCAAGTAATACGCTCGCTGTATTCAGCATTGCACCAGCAACACCGCCCCCTGCAGACTCGCGGCCAATGGGCCACCATCAAGGGGTGTCAATCAACCCAATCGTACTCGATCGGGTTGATTTCCGGCGATGTCTGTCCGCCTGCTCAGAGCAGGTGGACAGGTTATGGAGCAGCGGTCTTTGTGACCGCTGCTTCATAACTGCTGTTTCTGGCGAGCCTGCAGGCTCGCCAGAAACACGGGGCATCAAGCTCCATACGGAGCTTGATAAATATGCCCCAAAGCATTGAATCATTTATGATAAATAAAAATGACTTTAAAAGGACATTAAACATTTTTTCTGTCATTAATCAGATAATTTTAAAATATTTTCTCATTTACTTCTATTATCAAATTGACTTTGTTCTCATTGTAGTTGTAGACAATACCTAGTTTGGTAGAGTGCATGTCTGTAGCACTAAATGACAGCAATTTTGAAGTTCCCACGGGAATATGGCCCTCAATCCCTCCTGTATTTGTTTGTAAATTTTGTCCTGTATCTTACAAGTCTTGTATTGTTTTATTTAAATGAATTGTATGCATGGACAGCGCTGCGGAATATGTTGGCGCTTAATAAATAAAGTATAATAATAATAATAATAACACTAGGGGGTAGATGTACCAATGTCTGTCCGACATGATATGCTGTTTCCGGAGAGCCCGAATGTTCGCGCGGAAACAAGGGGAACAAGGGCCATTCGGCCCTTGTTAAATCTACCCCTAGATGTTAAACACATTCTTGAAAAACTGCTGCCATATAGTGCTCTAGATACATATACACGCCTGAGTCTCTTTCTAAATCATGACAAAAACATTTTGGGTTTCATATCCCTTTAATGTCATTTTAAAGTTTAAATTAATCCAGAAAACTTTCAGAATTTTTCACAAAATATTTTTAGAAACAATATCTTAGAAGTAAAACTAAGTGTTTCTGGTATTGCAATCTTCCCATTTGAACAAAGAAAGTATTTTTACATTCACAATGCCACAAGCCATAATCAATATCCATTTTACTTGGCTATGAGTCACCGAGCCATTAGCGTTTCCATTTGTGTAGTATATCTTTACATCTCTTGTGGAAATATAGCTTTCTCTTACTGACAGTGACTAAGAAAAGCACATCTAGTAAAGAGGTCTCAGAGTAAAAATTACAGATGAATTCAAAGTTTGTCCTGGGCAAAAGGTACAAAATAAATTGAAGGCCCTTGTAGTCATTTCAAATTGATCCTAATTGGGGTTGAACACACAAGTGTCTTGTCAACACTTTGTTCACCAATTTATTTTAGTTTACTAGTACTGTAAACAAAGCAAAAGTTTCCTGCAATGTATAAGATCATAACCAATTAGTATCTATAAATGAAGCTGCAAAGTCAAGACCTCTTATTCCTGTACTGCTTGTTGTTTGTGAAATAAAATTGGTTTATCTTCAGTTTTAAAAAGTAGATTATAGGGACACTCAAGTCAAAATTAAACTTTCATAATTTACACAGAGCAGCAATTTTAAACAACATTCCAATTTACTTATATTAACAAAATATGCACAGTCTTTTTATATTTACACTTTTTGAGTCACCAGCTCCTACTAAGCATGTGCATGAATTCATAGAATATACGTATATGCATTTTTTGATTGGCTAATGGCTGTCACATGGTATAGGAGGAACTGAACTAGATATAACTGTGAAATTTGTCAGAATACAATCTACTAATCATTTGAAGTTCAGACTAAGTGCTATTGCATTGTCTTTTTGTCATTAATTTGCTGTTTTTGTAAATCTACTGTATTTACAGGTCCTTTGAGGGGTTTCATAAAGCTCTATTAGAAGAAAAATATATATTTTAAGTTAAATAAAATAAAAACCTGGGATATGTATGAGGTTACCATAAGAATAAAAAATTAATTAATTAAATAATTACACTTATATTTCAGAAAGAAATATGGGAAGGCCTTTTGATTCTTATCTGATATCAAAATGTATGTTCCTACCCTGAACTTTAATTTTTCTAGCATCAAAGATACCATACCTAAATCTATATCTGCTCAAACAAGGATAGTATTGTAATAATTTCTGGAAAGAAGTTATCTTCACATTCTAAAAAACAAAGATTTGTAGAAAATAATCTGGTTTAGATAAAGCCTTACAATATTCAAATAACCTGCTTTTAAAAAGTAATAGTATTGTCCATAATAAATGTAATTAGCAGCCTAGACAGTAGGTGGTGCTGTAGAAAGCATAGTTTGGTCGTTGTTCTATACCAGGGGTCTGA
Source organism: Bombina bombina (assembly GCF_027579735.1). Lineage (NCBI taxonomy): Eukaryota > Metazoa > Chordata > Amphibia > Anura > Bombinatoridae > Bombina > Bombina bombina. The sequence continues at coordinate 329,339,209 of NC_069506.1, read as the reverse complement.
AACAAATTTATACAGACTTATACAGACTGCGCAAAAGGAGAGGGTATTTTAGATTTAGTTTTTAGGGACTTTCCTCCAAAATCCACAAAACTAAAAGAAACAAGAAGGGGATTATTTTTAAAATCTGAAGCGCCTATACAGCAAATACCCGCAAAAAATAGAGAGCTGAGATATATAAGTATGAATAAAAAACTTTTTATTATATTTTAACAATATAGTTTAAAAACATATATCAATGATAATTTCTTATTGGGCAGATTCTACTAATATAAAATTAATAAAAATAGTAAAAAAAACTAAGGAACATTGAGGAACGTTGAGGTATAAAAATGGTTTGTCTATATATCAATGCTAAATAATAAAGAGAAGAATTACTGATTAATATTGGGAATGAGATGAATGATTTAGAGTTAAAACTATCTTACTATAAGGAACTGGAGGAGTATAAAAGGAGAGAAGAATCCCTTAAAAAATTAATGAAAGAAACAAAAGATGAACTTATAAGAATTAAATTGAATAAATTTGAAAGGGACAGAGAGGATTATGAAGCAAACGAGAAAAAAACCAAACAGTGAGGCATACATTAGTCATAGATGGAGAAGAGATACCACAGATAAAAGATCAGATACACAAATTCAGAATGATAAGGATACTCAAAGAGAAGTTGTAACTAATACAAGGGAATCTAATATAAGACCAGTAAATAGAGAAGCACCAAATTTGAACGCTCTGAGATATGACTATCCTAACTATAAAGAAAATAGACAAGAAAATCAGGATTTTAATTATCGTAACATTAATATCAAAGAAACTGCCTGGGAAAATGGTTCTAATTTAAGACCCGAATGGCAAACAGTGAACTATAAGCATAGATATAAACTTAATAATTACCACCAAAATTATAATAACTATAGGAGAAGGAACTATGATTCATATCACTATGGAAGGGACCAAGAACAACAACAAAGTAATGCCCCTACATATAACGCATATAACCACAATAGAAATAGCTATCATAAATCGGGTACCGATAAGGCTGAACACTGGGAAGGTAGATCTAATAAGGAGGAATGGAGAATCCCGACATCAAATAGATTTGGTCCACTAGAATATAACATAGATACAAAGAAAACCCTTACACCAGTAGAAAATACTAAAGAACATACCGAACATATTTTAGGGGTAGGCCAACATTATCAGGGAACAAGAAGAAAAAGACACCACTCAGACGAAGAGGAAAAAGAGGACGAGGGTTACAGAGAAAGAGTAGAAGGAACACACAGACGCATACAGAAAGTAAAAAGGATGAGATAAAGCATAATGGTATTTTCAATTTGAGCAAGATAGAATTGGAAAAAAACATAAAGAGATACTTAATAAAGGGTTATCATTCGCACCCACTAGGAAACTTAATAAATTTGATACATTTGTAGGCGCAAATAAATTCATCCGAAATTCGACACTCAAAAAATACTTCTTGAAAACTCCTCTAGAAAGAAACTTAAATATGACAACATCAGAAAATGAACTAGGCGTCACAAATAATACTGAAGTACTATACATTCTGACTCTCAAGAACAAATCCAACTTCTACCCCAAACAAGAAAAAGGCACATTTATAGAAACCTTCGAAAAACTAGTATTAGAAGATATTAGTAATATTAAACAAATCAACAAAATTAAACACAACGTCACATCTAAACAAAAAATGTTAATTAAGGAATTGGAACAAAATAAAGATATCATTATAAAGTCAGCCGACAAAGGAGTCATCCTAGACAGAGAAGTATATAGAAACTTGGTAGATGAATTAATTAATGACACTAACACCTATAAAAAATTGAGACGCAATCCAACGGTTAAGGTCTTCTTGAAACATAATTTAAACAAAGCAAATGAAATAGGTATCATCAATGAAAAAGAATATGATTACCTACTTCCAAAATATCCTATTATGCCAGTGCTGTACGCTCTCCCAAAAAGCCACAAATCGGTCACTAAACCCCCGGGTAGACAAATTATTGCTGGTATTCGATTCCTTAACAGCTAATTATCAGCTTACATAGATAAATACCTACAAAAAATATGGTCACCACACGTTGATTCCTATTAAGAGACTCAACCAATTTACTACTATTATTGGAAGAATTTGAATGGAAAAAGGAGTATATATTAGTCACATGTGATGCACAATCTTTGTACACGTCAATAAGACATGATGACTGGATACTGGCCATAGAACAATTCTTAAGAAAAGATTCTGAGATTAAAAAAGAACAAAGAGATTTTTTAATCGATAGTATAAGGTTTATTTTAACTCACAACTTTTTCCTATATGAAGATAACTACTATAAACAGATTTGCGGTACAGCTATGGGCACTTAATTTGCCCCTAGCTACGCAAATCTGTTCATGGGAGCTTGGGGAACACAATTCTTAGTTCGAAGTTCATATAAAGACAATATTATAATATATATGAGGTTCATAGACCATTTGTTTTTTATATGGAATGGGACCAGTGACGAGCTTAGAAGCTGCATTGACAGCATGAACATTAATAACTTCAACTTAAAGTTCACAGCTGACATTAGCAGAGACAAGGTACACTACTTAGACCTCAAAATAAATATAAAAAATTATAAATTAACAACTAAAACGTTTTTCAAGGAAAAAGGTGGAAAGGAAATATCCCAAAGGGACAATTTCTACTATTTAAAAGAAATTGTAAGGAATTAGAAGACTATGAAACTCAGTCATTAACACTCAAAAATAAATTTATAGAAAGAGGATATTTAGAAGAAACAATTGAAATTGAAATATTAAAAATAAAACATTTAGATAGAAAAGATATCCTACAATACAAACCAAAAAACCCACACCAACAATGAGCGAAGAAATTTTCCTACCCCTTATCACGGAGTATAGTGAGGATAGGGCTAAACTAGAAAAAATAATTAGAAACCACTGGAAATTTTTAAAATCTGACCCTCATCTAGGAGAAAAACTTCCAAATAAACCAAAATTTGTCTACAAAAAAACTAAAAATCTAAAAAGTAAACTAGCTCCAACTTTTAAATATAAAAAAACCTGAGGTTACTAGGGGAATCTTAGGTGACAAATTACAAGGCTTTTATCCCTGTATATCATGCAAAGCATGTAAACATGCTAACAAAACAAAAAGCTTAAAATCCAACAATACTAAAAAAGAATATAAAATTAGGGAGACAATCAGATGTATGGACACTAATGTGATCTATTTAATTACTTGTAAAAAATGTGAAAAACAGTATGTAGGAGAGACAGAGAGAACAGTAAGAGAAAGAATTAGAGAACATATCAACTTCATAGAAAATTCAGAAAAGGAAAGAAATAAAGACCTTCCTGTGGCAAAACGTTTTAGGATGTGTTGTACCAATAATCTAAAATACTTCAATTTTACAGCAATAACTAAATTAAACGATAAAAAGAGAGGGGGTAACCAATCTTACACTCTCCTACAAAAAGAGGCTAAATGGATTTTTGAACTCCAAACCCAAAAACCAAAAGGGTTAAACTTGGATTTCAAAACTGTTTTTTTAAAAACGTAAACTCTTGCTAAGTAAACACTCTGCCTATTGGGTATAAACTAACTAACTAAATAAATGTGTCTCTTACATATAGAAGCTTAGAAATAATATACACAACACTATTTATTAAATGGTTATGCACAAATCAGTAGACTAAAGTTTTTTACTAAACCCTTTTCTTGCAAAAAGAATTTTATATTTCCAAATTGCTTTTATCTAAATGATTTCTCATTTTCTAAATCGGTTACAATGCACGAACACTTTTAAAAAAATAGGTAATTTTTGGTTAAATTCTAATTTCATCTTCTAATTGTCCAAAATAATGAACGGGTAAAACATCAATATGACATATTAGATATACCAAGAAAGGGCATATTAGGTAATACTAGGAGGATAATATACTAAAGGTTCAACCATTGTTATAAGAAAAATGTTTGAATGGACATTGTCATAAAAAAGACATTTCATGGATTGGCTAGAAATGGCAACCAATCAAAGAAAAGCGAAGGCTATTTAAACCTACAGGTAACGATGGAGATTATGCTTGTCAAAGGCTGAAGTATTTTCAGCGGAAACGCATTGCAAATCTCCTAATCGAAATCGCAAATCAGAAGAGAGGATCAGCTGTAGAGCTGTCAATCCACTTCCGAAACTAGGCACTCCCCTAACAGAGAACCAATAATTATCCGGAGAAGGCGCGAAGTCTGGGGAATACAGCGGTCAAGACCCTAGGTGACACGGTTTCAGGATCAGCTGCGGATAGCTCACATAGAGGAAACATCATCCAAAGATCGAAGTAAAAAAAGACATAAAAAGGTACATCTTGAATAAAGTGCACTTGCAAGATTACCTACATCCTCAAAAAAACAGTTGGTTTTATAACTAGAAAAATTACGGACGATATCAGAATCATCTCCACTAACTTTGGTAATCACGCTTCTAAATATAAGGAATAAAAGTTGAAAGATCTCGCTACCACTACTTCTATTCTATTTTGTTGTTAGCTGCTGTCATTTGAATCAATTAGGGATCCCTAGATTTTGTTATAACATTTGTGACATAGAAAGTGAAGTTCAAAATTTGATACTAGTTCAAAACTGACACAGAAAATTGTAACGTGCTCAATGGGTTTATAATTCAAAACACTGCATTAAACAGCAACATTTTTACTATTAGGTTGGCCAACCACGGTTATTATTTTGGGTATTAGCATTGATATATAGAGAAACCATTTTTATACCTCAACGTTCCTTAGTTTTTTTTTACTATTTTTATTAATTTTATATTAGTAGAATCTGCCCCATAAGAAATTATCATTGATATATGTTTTTAAACTATATTGTTAAAATATAATAGAAAGTTTTTTATTCATACTTATATATCTCAGCTCTCTATTTTTTGCGGGTATTTGCCGTATAGGCGCTTTCAGATTTTAAAAATAATCCCCTTCTTGTTTCTATACCAGGGGTCGCCAACCTTTTGGACTTCAGGGACAACTAAACTCACAATTTTGAATCCTGTAGACCACTAACATGATATTTTTTAAAAAAGGTACAAACCTCTATAATGTGTGTGTGTGTTTGTATATATATATATATATATAACACTAATCCACTCTACAGGATTACCATCCTAAGGACATCCGCCTGGGTGCATAAATGCATATAATAGTCCACAAAACAAATGCACTCTCAGGTCTTGGAAAAAAAAGTTCAAATTTTATAGAACGTTTTCAGGGACAACCTCCCCTTCATCAGCATAATAGAACACAATATCACTTAAACAAGCAAGTGAAACAAACCTAATTAGTCACACACCTGTTGATTCACTCAAGAAGCCCCAAAATTACAGTGTTTGGAATGCAAACCCTGTGTTCCAATAGCAACCCAAAACCGGAAGTGACCTAACATCATGTCACATCCGGTGCATATATATACGTAGGCTTACCAGATGTCCCAGTTTGACTGGGATTGTCCCTGTTTTGAGGCACTGTCCCAGTGTCCCACCCAATTGTTCATTCTGTCCCAGCCGGTGCAGGTATTACAAATACCGGCAATGCAAAAGCCGTTTTTTACATTCTGATTGCAATTAGCTAGCATAGCTGACATGGGCAGTATTATCACGAAATGCTATACTATGTACATCCCTGAATGCCCCCTCTAAACTCAAAATGAATTGCAAGTACCACACAACCCTCCGATTGGAAACCATACTCAGTGACACGCCCAAACAGCTTTATTCATCCAATCCAAAAACACGCTTTTCCAACCCTAACCACTTTCATATAACTGAATGATTTTAGTGCCACTTATTGATACATTCTATTCCAGTCAGAGCCTATTTTTAAAGAGAGTAAATTATGCATTTGTGAGTTTTTGGGAAAATTAGCTGAGGTCGGCAATCGTCATGCCCCATTGACCCCCCCTTGACCATACCCCTGACCACACCCCACTGGCACCACACCAGGTGGTCCCAGTTTCACCTCTAAAAATTATGGTAAATCCGTGACTAGTGTCATCTTACAAAAAATGTGTACAAAGTATGTAAACTGCCTTGTTTGCACAGAAATAGGCTGTGATAATATTTCAGTGAGACATATTGTATAACATTCTTAAAGGGACACTGAACCCAAATGTTTTCTTTCATGATTCAGATAGAGCATGTAATTGTAAGCAACTTTCTAATTTACTTCTATTATCAATTTTTCTTCATTCTCTTGCGATCTTTATTTGAAAAGAAGGCATCTCAGCTAAGGAGCCAGCAAATTGTGGGTTCAGAACCATGGACAGCACTTGTTTAAAGGTGCTGTCCAATCAGCAAGGACAACCCAGGTGGTTCACCTAAAATGGGCCGGCATCTAAACTTACATTCTTGCTTTTCAAATAAACATACCAAGAAAATGAAGACAATTTGATAATAGGAGTAAATTAGAAAGTTTCTTAAAATTGCATGCTCTATCTGAATCACAAAAGATTTTTTTTGGCTACAGTGTCCCTTTAATCCCAAACCTCATACTTAACATATACAGAGCAATCGCTAAGTCGGTGGAGCTCTATCGTATCCCTGATTACCTCCTCTGTGTTAGCCCTCTGTGTGTGAATGACACGCATACCTTGCGTTCCAGCTTGTGAGTTACCCGGAAATTACCTATTGCGTCAATTCCGGTACGCTTTGTGCATGTAGAAATAAACACATTCAAATACTGATGAAAATGTGAGCGATACATGTAATAGTCCTAGTGGATTGATGATGGTAAACTTTTGTGTGTTGTGCTCCTCACACCCCAAGCTCTGAAGCAATACACTATGCACTGTGACAGTCCTCAATACCCTATACACTTATGTGGCAATAACTTTACTTAATATGTGGTACCCACAACATCTTGTTAAGGAATAAAAATCTATTGCAACTTGCAAAATTATTACAATAAAACTAATGAGGTATACAAATGTACCTGAAACTAATATAATGTATCTCTTACCATTTGAGGTTGTAACATAAATCTTAGAAAAACTCAAGAACTCAGTATATATGAACTGTGCTATATAGGGAAAGGAAAAAAAAAACATTGTCAAAAAATAAAAGATTGCTAAAAACAAAATGTAACTTGGTTGCAAACGTTATGACAAATCTGCTTCTCTGTCCTGGTGTATATGACCTAACTTGTGCATATTCATTGTGCAAAAGATGTGTAGCTATTTAATTACATAGCCACAACTTATCACTGCCAGTAGTTGGCTTAGTGTATAATTGGCACTATCATATTTAGAGTATACAACCGCTAGATATACAGAAATATCCTAACAGCAGATCAAGAAAAATGGAAAGTTCAAAAGATTGATGAATAACAAAAGTCCACCTACAAATCTTATCCCTTGACGGGAATGCTCCATATTGGATGGAACAAGTGTCCAATAAGCAACTGAGATGGTATTTCAAAAAACTTTAAAGAAAGAAAATGATAGTGAGATCCACTTATCATAAAAAAGACAGGGAATCAAGCACTCTTAACTTTTTATTGATTTAGATTATGTATTTTTGCAATCCAATATAGAGACACTCTCTCACAAAAGAAACTGTAAAACACTATGCATTACTAAATCAATGTAATATTGTAATCAACCATATTTTAAAGTTTACAATACTTAATTATTTATTATACAATAAATGCAGGCTTCTCATTTGAAAGCAGTACTGTGACGTCACTAAGTGTTCATAGTAGAAAGGAATAATCAAAAATCTTTGCAACACCTTACCAGAGTACCGCCCCAACTTTTAAGGAAGGGAATTGCTGCCATGGATAGAAAAAGGATCTATGCAGTTTTTAATTGCCCCTTTGCATGCAGCATATGTAAATAGGCATCAGTGTATACCTGAACAACATTTAAACAATATGCTTAGTAATTAAATGTTATTTGCTAAGGGTACAAGACAATGTACTTAAATATTATAATCAGAGAGAGGGTTTGCACTTATTTTTGTCCATGAATCAATCCACTGGAAAGATAAAGTTATCCAATGATAACTACAAATGATAGATGGTATATCCAGAAACAGACGTTCCTTTTGAAACAACAAAGCAAGCTTAATGGATGGTAGAATGTAAACCTTTTTTTTTTTTTAATACATATGCACAAACGATGTTAAAGCTGTAGCAGGTAAATAGTCCAGTGCGCTGCGGAATCTGTTGGCGCTCTACAAATAACCGATAATAATAAATATCAGTGTGCATATATGAAATGCTGTGTACAGACAAAAGCAATAAGCTTACTTCCAAAGTGCTGCGTTTATTGTAAGCAACAATGTTACTTTTTCAAAAAAGAAACAGTCACCAATTCTCCAGTGAACAGGTTATTCCCCAAAACAGCTGCACACAACGGTAAGGATTTCTCCACTCACATACCTAGGTGCTGGGGATATCTCAAAGACTTCTGTATCCACGTGAAATTTCCAAGAAACAGTGCAGTCTTGTGCAAAACTCCTCAAGTTAATTCAGCCTTTCTCCAAGAGACCAAACACTAAGGCCTCGATCCGATATAAATCGACGCCTGCAAAAGCCGGCGACGCCAAATTTTGCACTGGTTTGGTATCACATATACGGCATAACATAGAAGTTACGCTCGTATATTTCTGCCTTCGGCCCGTCGTTTTTTGGCCCATAGACAGGTATACCAAACCAGCGAAGTTTGGTATCCAATATACAGCGTATATGTGGCGAAAATGGAGAAATCTTACTCAATTTTCACCTTGCACAAATTGCAAATGTAGTAAGCCTTACGCTGTGTATTGGAGCCCCGTAAACCCCTAAACTAGCTGCAAAATAAAACCTAACACCTAACGCATGCGCAATGTCTATCTACCTGTCAACCGTGAACTGCAAAATAAAACCTAACACATAACGCATGCGCAATGTCTATCTACCTGTCAACCGTGATCCCCACCGCAATACCTAATAACGTGTTTTAACCCCTAAAACCGCCGCTCCCGGACCCCGTCGCCACCTACATTTAATGTCTAACCCCCTAATGTGAGCCCCCTACACCATCGCCACCCTACATTAAAATTATTAACCCTAATGTAATCCCTCTACACTGCCGCCATCTATATTAAAATTATTACACCCTAAATGTGAGCCCCCTACCCCGCCGCCACCTATTTTAACTATATTACCCCCTAATTAAATCCCCCTATCCCGCCGCCACCTATTTTCACTATATTACCCCCTAATCTAATCCCCCTACCCCCGCTGCCACCCTATATTAAATATATTAACCCCTAATCTAATCCCCCTACCCCCGCCGCCACCTATTTTAAACTATATTACCCCCTAATATAATCCCCCTAACCTGCCGCACCTATATTAAATATATTAACCCCTAATCTAATCCCCCTACACCGCCGCCACCTATATTAAATATATTAACCCCTACTCTAATCCCCCTACACCGCCGCCACCTATAATAAATGTATTGCCCCCTAAATACTAAAATGCCCCTACCCTAAACTAAATTAAAAATAGCCCTGAAAAGGGCTTTTTTGCGTGGCATTGCCCAAAGTAACCAGTTCTATTACCAGCCCTTAAAAGGGCCTTTTGCGGGGCATTGCCCCAAAGTAATCAGCTCTGTTACCAGCCCTTAAAAGGGCCTTTTGCGGGGCATTGCCCCAAAGTAATCAGCTCTGTTACCAGCCCTTAAAAGGGCCTTTTGCGGGGCATTGTCACAAAGTAATCAGCTCTTTTGCCTGTAATCTAATCCCCCTACACCGTAAACGCCGCCACCTATAATAAATGTATTACCCCCTAATCTAATCCCCCTACACCACCGCCACCTATATTAAATATATTACCCCCTAATCTAATCCCCCTACACCGCCGCCACCTATATTAAAATTATTAACCCCTAATCTAATCCCCCTATACCGCCGCCACTTATATTAAATTTATTAACCCCTAATATAATCCCCCTATACCGCCACCACCCATATTACATTTATTAACCCCTATTCTAATCCCCCTATACCGCCGCCACCTATATTAAATTTATTAACCCCTAAAATACTAAAATTTCCCTACCATTAAACTTAGTCTAACCCTACAAATAGCCCTGAAAAGGGCCTTTTGCGTGGCATTGCCCCAAAGTAACCAGCTCTATTACCAGCCCTTAAAAGGGCCTTTTGCGGGGCATTGCCCCAAAGTAACAAGCTCTTTTACCAGCCCTTAAAAGGGCTTTTTTGCGGGGCATTGTCACAAAGTAATCAGCTCTTTTGCCTGTAATGTAATCTAATCCCCCTACACCGCCGTTATTTTACAGGTAACTTGGTATTTATTTTAACTAGGTACAATAGCTATTAAATAGTTAATAACTATTTAATAGCTACCTAGTTAAAATAATTACCAATTTACCTGTAAAATAAATCCTAACCTAAGTTACAAATATACCTACACTATCAATAAATTAATTGAATAAACTACAAATATCTAAACTAAAATACAATTAAATACACTAAACTAAATTACACAAAACAAACAAACACTAAATTACAAAAAATAAAAAAGATTACAAATTTTGTAAGCTAATTACACCTATTCTAAGCCCCCTAATAAAATAACAAAGCCCCCAAAAATAAAAAAAATTCCCTACCCTAATCTAAATTACAAAAGTAATCAGCTCTATTACCAGCCCTTAAATGGGCCTTTTGTGGGGCATTGCCCCAAAGTAATCAGCTCTTTTACCTGTAAAAAAAACAACAACCCCCCATTACAACCCACCACCAACATACCCCTATTCTAACCCACCCAATTTCCCCCTTAAAATAACCTAAGTCTAACCCCCAAGTGCTCCTTACCTGTCCTGAAGACCAGCAGAGAAGGTCCTGTTCCAGGCAGAGAAGTCTTCTTCCAGGCGGCGATCTCTTCTTCTTCCAGGATCCAGCCGGCGCAGAGCGGAGGAGTTTAAGACCGATGACCGCGGAGCTGAAAACCGTTCATCTGGAACTGAAGACCAGCGATGCTGGAACTGAAGATCGGCGACGCTGGAACTGAAGACTGCTGGAACTGAAGACCGGAGCCGGAACATGGAGGATCCTCTTCATACGATTGCCACCGTACACTGAATAGGAATTCAAGGTACACAATTAAAAATGGCGTCCCTTGAATTCCTATTCGCTGATTTGAGCGTTCAAATTCAAATTAGCCAATAGAATAAGAGCTACTGTAATTCTATTGGCTGATTAGAATAGCCATTGTATGAAGAGGATCGTATGAAGAGGATCCTCCATGCTCCGATTCCGGTCTTCAGTTCCAGCGGTCTTCAGTTCCAGCGTTGCCGATCTTCAGTTCCAGCATCGCCGGTCTTCAGTTCCAGAAGGACGGTCTTCAGCTTCGCGGTCATCGGTCTTCAACTCCTCCGCTCCGCGCCGGCTGGATCCTGGAAGAAGAAGAGGTTGCCGCCTGGAAGACTTCTCCGCCTGGAACAGGACCTTCTCCGCCGGTCTTCAGGACAGGTAAGGAGCACTTGTGGGTTAGTCTTAGGTTTTTTAAGGGGGGATTGGGTGGGTTAGAGTAGGGGTATGTGGGTGGTGGGTTGTAATGGGGGGCTTGTTGTTTTTTTTACAGGTAAAAGCGTTGATTTCTTTGGGGCAATGCCCCGCAAAAGGCCCTTTTAAGGGTTTTTGGTAGTTTATTGTAGGCTAGTGATTTTTTTTTATTTTGGGGGGGCTTTTTTATCTTGATAGGGCTATTAGATTAGGTGCAATTAGTTTAAATATCTGATAATTTATTTTTTTGGTGTAATTTAGTGTTTGTTTTTTTGTAATTTAGGTAATTGTATTTAATTTAGGTAATTTATTTAATTTTATTGTAATTTTAGGTGTAACTCAGGTTAGGTTTTATTTTACAGGTAAATGTGTATTTATTTTAGCTAGGTAGTTAGTAAATAGTTAATAACTATTTAATAACTATTCTACCTAGTTAACATAAATACAAACTTGCCTGTGAAATAAAAATAAAACCTAAGCTAGATACAATGTAACTATTAGTTATATTGTAGCTAGCTTTGGGTTTATTTTACAGGTAAGTATTTTGTTTTAAATAAGAATTATTTAGGTAATGATAGTAAGTTTTATTTAGATTTATTTTAATTATATTTAAGTTAGGGGGTGTTAGGGTTAGACTTAAGTTTAGGGGTTAATAACTTTAGTATAGTGGCGGCAACGTTGGGGGCGGCAGATTAGGGGTTAATAAATGTAGGTAGGTGGCGGCGATGTTAGGGCCGACAGATTAGAGGTTAATAATATTTAACTAGTGTTTGCGAGGCGGAAGTGCAGCGGTTTAGGGGTTAATATGTTTATTATAGTGGTGGCGATGTCCGGAGCAGCAGATTTGGGGTTAATAAGTGTAATATTAGGGGAGTTTAGACTCGGGGGTTAATGTTAGTGTGTTAGGTGTAAACATACAATTTGTTTCCCCATAGGAATCAATGGGGCTTGCGTTACAGAGATTTACGCTGCTTTTTTGCAAGTGTTTTTTTTAAGACAGCTCTCCCAATTGATGTCTATGGGGAAATCGTGCACGAGCACGTAAAACCAGCTCACTGCGGCTTTCAGCAGCGCTGGTATTGGAGTGGGGTATGGAGCACAATTTTGCTCTACGCTCACTTCTTGCCTGATAACGCCGGGTTTATGAAAACCTGCATACCAGCGCTGTAGGAAAGTGAGCGGTGACAATAACATGCAAAATTAATACAGCACCCCTCATACCGCAAAACTTGTAATCTAGCCATATGCCTGTACTTCCCAAGCTGCTTTTTTTTAGAAGCTGAATTTTAACCTAAGGTTATAACACTACCGTTGGAACTAGGCAGAAAAACATTTAAAAAAAATAATAAATAAAGATGCATGTCTTGTAAGGCATGCTTATCCTATATTATAAAAGGCCAAGGCCAAGTGTGTTTTGACTAAAGCTGACATGCGCAGTAGAGACTGCGCGCGGAACAAACCACACCTGGCCTTCAGCTGCAGAGTAGTGCGCACTGCGGAAGCTGCCTGGTGGGAGCGTGACCGGCGTTGGCGTGCTGTGATGGGGGCGTGGCCAGCGGGTGTGGCAGGCATGACGAGGGGGCGTGGCCTCGCGGGAGCGTGCGGGAGGGGCGTGGCCGTCGGTAGAGACCAAAAAAGAGGAAGGAAGGAAAGAAAGAAAGCGAGCAGAAGAGGGGGAAGAGCAAAAGAGGGAGAGAGAGCGCAAGAGAGTGGGAGAGAAAGAGGGGGAGAGAGAGGGGGGAGAGAGAGCATAAAAGAGAGGTGGGAGAGAGAGCGCAAAAGAGGGAGAGAGAGTGTGCAAAAGAGAGGGGGAGAGAGCGCAAGAAAGGGGGAGAGAGCGCAAGAGAGGGGGAGAGAGAGCGCACAAAAGAGGGGGAGAGAGAGAGCTAAAAAGAGAGGGGGGAGAGAGAGCGCAAAAGAGAGGGGGGAGAGAGAGCACAAAAGAGAGGGGGGAGAGTTTAAAAGAGAGCGCAAAAGATGGGGGAGAGAGCGCAAAAGAGAAGGGGGAGACAGAGTGCAAAAGAGGGAGAGAGAGAGCAAAAGAGTGAGAGAGAGAGCACAAAAGAGAGGGGGAGAGAGCAAAAAAGAAAGGGAGAGAGCACAAAAAAGAGGGGGAGAGAGCGCAAAGGGGGAGAAAGCACAAAAGAGAGGGGGAGAGAGCGCAAAAAAGGAGGGGGAGAGAGCGCAAAAAAGAGGGGGAGAGAGCGCAAAAAAGAGGGGGGAGAGAGCGCAAAAGAGTGGGGGGAGAGAGAGAGCTCAAAAGAGAGGGGGGGGAGAGAGAGCTCAAAAGAGAGGGGGGAGAGAGAGCTCAAAAGAGAGGGGGGGAGAGAGAGTTTAAAAGAGAGGGGGGAGAGAGAGTGCACAAAAGAGAGGGGGGAGAGAGAGAGTGCAAAAGAGAGGGGGGAGAGAGAGCGCAAAAGAGAAGGGGAGAGCGCAAAAGAGGGGAAGAGAGAGTGCAAAAGAGGGGAAGAGAGAGCAAAAGAGAGGGGGAGAGAGAGAGCAAAAGAGAGGGAAGAGAGAGCAACAAGAGAGGGGGGAGCAGAGAGGCAAAAGAGAGGGGGAGAGAGAGAAAAAGAGAGGGGGGAGAGAGAGAGCGCGCAAAAGAGGGGGGAGAGAGAGCAAAAGAGAGGGGGGAGAGAGAGTGCAAAAAAAGGGGGAGAGAGAGAGCAAAAGAGGGGGGAGAGAGAGCAAAAGAGGGGGGAGAGGGCAAAATAGGGGAGAGAGAGAGCAAAAGAGGGCGAGAGAGAGAGCAAGAGGGGGGAGAGAGCAGATGAGGGGGGGAAGAGAGAGAGTGAGCAAAAAGAGGGGAGAGAGAGCAAAAGAGGTGGGAGAGAGAGTGCAAAAAGAGGGGGGAGAGAGAGCACAAGAGGGGAGAGAGAGAGCAAAAAAGGGGAGAGGAGAGCAAAAGAGGGGGGGAAAGTGCAAAATAAGGGGGAGAGAGAGAACTCAAAAGACAGGGGGGGAAGAGAGTGCAAAAGAGAGGGGGGAGAGAGAGGGAGCAAGGGTTGGAACCGTGGTACCTAAAAAATTGGCCCGTGTACACAGGCTTTAGGACTAGTTGAATATAAACAAATAATTGTGAAACAGTTGTACTGAATTGGATCATCCATTCAATGTTAATATATATAACTCTTAACCTGAAATCCTATATCCAACCATAAAATATTCTTTAACTTTACTATAAGTTAGTTAGCAGGTTAGTTAACCCTTCAAGGGTTGTGTACCCTCATCTGTATATATTTACAAAAATTGGGCGATTTCTATCTTTTCATTTAACCCTCAAGATGATAAGGTATTTAGTCTATACATCTAAGCAGCTTCTTTTTGAAGTAGGACTTTATCACGATTACCTCCACGATTATGCATGATGCCTCTGTCAATACCAATACATCTAAGAGTATCTGATTCTTGTCTGTGACAATGTTTAGAGTGGCAGGCTACCCTTGTGTCTCTACTATGTTTTATGTCATCCCGGTGCTCTTGTATTCTTTCTTTGAAAAATCTTTTGTTTTTTTCTACATAGAACACCGGGCATGAACAATACAACAAGTAGACCACTCCAATTGATTTACAATTTATAAATTAATTAATGAAATATTTTTTATCACCTGTGGAAAAGTTGTTGGTTTAAACAATATGTTTTCAATAAACACAATTCCCACATGGAAAACACCACTTTGGAGAGGCCTTCTTTGAAAGCCAATCAGATGTCTCACTTTTAACAAAAACACTGCAAAATAATTTGTCTTTCAAATTTGGAGCACGCCGGGCAGTGAGCAAAGGGTGATCCCCTACTACTTCAGCTACCTTATTATCTGCTAGGAGATAGTTATTACAAAGAATATCACGTGTATTGGACCAATGACTATTATATTGAGTTATAATTCTTATTTTCATATCTGGTACTTTTTTCTTTTCATCATATAGTAAACTGTCTCGTGTTAATTTCCTATCCCTAGCTAGGGATTCATTAAGATTTCTTTTGGAGTACCCTCGTCTAAGAAAATCTATCTGACATTTCTGCTGCTTGTTTCTCAAAACTTTTTTTTCATTGAACAATTCCTTTTAAGTCTCAAAAATTGGGGATACGGCATACTTCTCTTTAAAGGCACCGGTTGATTACTTGATGCTTCTAAGAGACTGTTAGTGGCTGTAGGCTATTTATAGTTTTCAGTGGTTAAAATGTTGCCTACCTTTTTACTTTTAACATCCAGGAACTCTAACTCATTAGGGTCTACATTGTAGGTTAAGGTAATGTTATAATCATTATTGTTCAATAAATCAATTAATTCTTTTAGGGCTTCAGTGGTATTATTCCACAGGATGAAAATATCATCCACATATCTTAACCAAACCCCTACTGAAGTTTGAACAATATGACTTAAATTATCACAAACCTCTAAGAGTTCCCATCTTCCCAAGTGAAGGCAGGCGTAGGTGGGGGCACAGACCACCCCCATGGCTGTGCCTCTAGTTTGCCGGTATATTTTAGAATCAAATTGGAAGACATTGTTTTTTAAAACAAATTCAAGAAGTTTTATAACAAATTCTGTGTGTTTTTTAAAATGGTTGCCACGACTATTAAGGAAGTGCTTTGATGCCTCTATACCCACTTCATGGGGGATAGAAGAGTACAGCCCTGCAACATCAAAAGAAACTAGAAGGGTACTTTCCTCAACAGTAAGTTGATCAAGTTTCCTTAGCAGGTCAGATGTATCTTTTACATATGTTGGAAGCGTGGGAACAAATGGTTTAAAAAAAAATATCCACATGGGTACCAATATTCTCAGTCAAACTGCCAATGCTTGAAATTATTGGCCTTCCCAGGGGATTAGCGGGATTCTTATGAAGCTTCAGCAGTATATAAAAATTTGATAAAAATTTGATAAAGTAGGGAAATTGGATACAAATAATCATGTTCTTTAATTGTGATTAAGCCATCTAACTTTGCTTGATTAAGAATAAACAGAAGCTCAGTCTGAGATGGTATGTGCACATAATAAAACGATCAACCTGCTACTGTGGTCATTATACCCTTATGGTTATTGGAGGATCCTTGCTTGCTGTCCCCCTAGCAATAAATACCCACTTCAAGGTATATATAGTACAAGGGGTCCATTAGCCACTCCGTGAGGACCACAGTATCCGCTCCCCTGGCATGTAGTCCAAAAAACATCTCTCTAACCATGGCGGCCTGAAGCGCAAAGTGCTTTGTATTCAAATATCACCACCTGACATACATTTCACTTAATTCTATAGGGTACTGGAGTATAGGTAAAACAATGGTGACTGTTTAAGGAACAAGGATCACCCCCGACACAAGCAGATCATAGACTAGACCCACACATGTACAGGGTAGGGGCATATTGTGGTACTGACAACCCGTCTTTGATGTAATCATACCACTTTACCCGTGCCTCCATTCGCACCCCCGGAATGTATCTCCCACCTATATTAGTGATTGAGTCAGGTGGTGAGTTGAGTTCTCCTGAATGTTTGGTCAGCCAACCTGTACATCCATTCAGCTTCTCAAATAAGGAATGCTTTATTTCTATTGCCACCCCTATCCATTTTGGGTATGTGATCGATCAGAATATAGCGTATAGATGAAACTTGATGTGCCATTTGAGAGTGTCCCAATGGTTTTCCCCACAAAAAAATTGCAAACACGGACAAAAAAGCAGATACACTACACATGTCGTATTGCAGGAAAGTGAGTGTCCAATGGTAAATGTCCGATTATTATGCAGATGATGACATTTTTTAGTGGCAATAAGTCCATTACATGTAGTGCATCCCAAACACCTATATGATCCTCTGATGTTAACCCTTGCTGTGGTCATATAACTCCGCTTCGGGTCTGTCTTAACCAGCATCTCACGTAAGTTGGTAACCCTCCTGTAGGCCGTTCGCACTGTTGCTCTCTGTAAAATGTTGCTCTAAATATAGCTAATGGGGTATAACTTTTATCTACAATTTGAGTAATACCGGTTATTTGTTGGCCCATTTCTGGGCACCTACTTAGGTTAACTTGTGCAGCCGAGTTGGTGATAAGGGGAGTGTTGAGACTGATAAGTTGTGGAATATACACTATAGGCAATAGATGAGTTTGCTATAATAGTTGCGTCTCTCACACTTAACCTCTGAATTCAGCTGCATTTACACCTCTACAGAATTTATAGTTAAACTCAGTTAATTCCCCCTACTTTACTATAATTTTGTGGTGTTTAGGAGACTACTCTGGAACTAGAGAACATACAGTGCAATTTCTATTATACAATTATTTTTCTTCTTCTTTTTTTCTCTCACAGTATATATGTATATATTTTCTTTTGATTTATACACAACCAGGGAATAAATTTATTCCAAGTGGCATGGTCCACAACACTGGAAATATTTTATCTTATGTATATAATAAATGTTAAGTTTTAAATCAATTCATTTCACTACACAATGAAATCACCTACCCTATATGAATGAGATGTCAATCCCCCCAAGTGTGCCAAATTAATGCTTTTGTTCTTTCTCTCTTATTAATAATTAACTATATTTTGGCATTAGGGACTACCTTGTCCTATACTCAGGTTTAGTAGGATTTAGGTCTGTGGATTCTCACCTCCAGTTTTTTTCCCACCTCTCCCTTTAGGTTAAAAGGGAAACATTCCATATACCCCTCCTGTAGGCCACCATGGGGACCAGACCATGGGAGAATGGAAGTTTGGGATCAGAGGTAACAACCGGCCAATGTGTCCGTAATATCCTTCCAGCTTCTATGGTATTCGGTGAGAAAGTGGTGGACATTATCAATCTTTTCCCTTCCGGTATCTTGGCTTCCTTGTCTATAAGAACTTGTTGGGTGAGAGATGAAACCTCTTCCAAAGTGTTATTATTGATTTGTGGTTTACACCCTTGTTGCAGGAATTTCGTTTGGGTCCGCTGCAACTAGGAGTCCCCTGTGGTACTGTTGGAATTATTGCGCACTGTTTTAATCATCTACAACTTAATAATGCCTCTAAGGAGTGCTGGTGGGTGACAGCACTGTGCGATAAGTTTAGAGTTCATATCCGTTGGTTTACTGTACAGTGTAGTACCTAACGTTTGATCCTGTATGAAAATATTAAGATCTAGGAAATGAATAGTATCAGTGTCATATGCCATTTTGAACCTGACCATGGTGTTGGTGCTATTAAACACATTGAATCACTCAGTGAGCTTGTGTTGATCCACACACCAGATCAAAAATACATCATTGATGTATCTTATGTAAAAGATGATGGAGGAATGATCAGTAACCCAAAGGGACTCATTTTCAAATTGGGACAGAAAGATATTGGCATAGGATGGGACCATGTTCGACCCCATCGCTGTGCCTGCCACCTGGAGGTAAAATTTCTGTTCAAACTGAAAGTAGTTTTTGTGCAAACAGAATGACATGAGGGTCAACAGAAACTCAATAGGTGGTCCAATGTAAAGCGTGCCCCATATAAGATGTTCCCTGACAGCTGACAACCCACTCTCATGGGGAATAATTGTGTATAAGCTGTTGACATCTAAGGTAGCCAGTATGTCACCTTGTTCAATTTTGACATCCCTGAGTCGCCTAATCAGGTCATTGGTATCCAAAATGTACGACCTAATCTGTCTAACTGTGGGCTGCAATAGTAAATCAATATACTGTGCCACTGGTTGAGATAGAGATTGGACTGCTGAAACTATGAGGGGACCTGGAGGTTTGTCAAGTGTCTTATGTATTTTGGGTATGGTGTACAACACAGGAATCCTAGGGTGCTGTGTTGTACAAAATTCATACACTTGTTCCGTCATGTAGCCCTGTTCTAAACCAAGTGTCAGTATACTGTCAAGTTCTATTTTGAAGAGGGTGGTTGGATCAACGGGTAACTCCCTATATGTATTGGCATCTGCAAGTTGTTGCATGATGTCAGATTGATAGTCAATATAGTCAAGTAAGACTATAGCTCTGCCTTTGTCAGCGGGTCTAATGACCAAAGATGTGTCATTCTACAAAGACTTAATAGCCCTCCTTTCAACAGTGTTTAAATTATGTTTCCAAGCCCTGTTTTGTCTCTCATAGTCTAGGTCTTGTGTAACAAGTCTGATAAAGGTCTTAGTGCTGGGGCTGCTATTTTGGGGCTCAAAGTTGCAGGGCTTTTTACATACACCTTCCAAAGGTGGACGATCCATGGGTATGTTAGAGTGCTGCCCCAGCACTAAGACCTTTATCAGACTTCTTACACAAGACCTAGACTATGAGAGACAAAACAGGGCTTGGAAACATAAATTAAACACTGCTGAAAGAAGGGCCATTAAGTCTTTGCAGGATGACTATATTGACTATCAATCTGACATCATGCAGCAACTTGCAGATGCCAATACATATAGGGAGTTACCCACTGATCCAACCACCCTCTTCAAAAAATAACTTGACAGTATACTGACACTTGGTTTAGAACAGGACTACATGACGGAACAAGTGTATGAATTTTGTACAACACAGCACCCTAGGATTCCTGTGTTGTATACCATACCCAAAATACATAAAACACTTTACAAACCTCCGGGTCACCCCATAGTTTCAGCAGTCCAATCTCTATCTCAACCAGTGGCACAGTATATTGATTTATAATTGCAGCCCACAGTTAGACAGATTTGGTCGCACATTTTGGATACCAATGACCTGATTAGGTGACTCAGGGATGTCAGACTTGAACAAGGTCACATACTGGCTACCTTAGATGTCAACAGCTTATACACAATTATTCCGCATGAGAGTGGGTTGTCAGCTGTCAGGGAACATCTTACATGGGGCACGCATTACATTGGACCACCTATTGAGTTTCTGTTGACCCTCATGTCATTCTGTTTGCACACAAAAAACACTTTCGGTTTGAACAGAAATTTTACCTCCAGGTGGCAGGCACAGCGATGGGGTGGAACATGGCCCCATCCTATGCCAATATCTTCATGTCCCAATTTGAAAATTAGTACCTTTGGGTTAATGATCATTCCTCCATCATCTTTTACGTAAGATACATCAATGATGTATTTTTGATCTGGCGTGGGGGTCAACACAAGCTCAATGAGTGGTCCAATGTGTTTAATAGCACCACCACCACGGTCAGGTTAAAAATGGCATATGACACTGAGACTACTCATTTCCTAGATCTTAATATTTTCATACAGGATCAAACGTTGGGTACTACACTATACAGTAAACCAACGAATATGAACTCTATACTTAGCGCAGTGAGCTGTCACCCACCAGCACTCCTTAGAGGCATTATTAAGTTGCAGATAATTAGAACAGTGCACAATAATTCCAACAGTACCACAGGGGTCTTCCAGTTGCAGCGGACCCAAACAAAGTTCCTACAATGAAGGTATAAACCACAAATCATTAATGACACTTTGGAAGAGGTTTCATCTCTCACCCAACAAGTTCTTATAGACAAGGAAGCCAAGATACCGGAAGGGAAGAGATTGATGATGTCCACCACTTTCGTACCGAATACCATAGAAGCTGGAAGGATATTACGGACACATTGGCTGGTTGTTACCTCTGATCCCAAACTTCCATTCTCCCATGGTCTGGGTACCACATATTAAGTAAAGTTATTGCCACATAAGTGTATAGTGTATTGAGGACTGTCACAGTGCATAGTGTATTGCTTCAGAGCTTGGGGTGTGAGGAGAACGACACACATACGTTTACCATCATCAATCCACTAGGACTATTACATGTATCGCTCACATTTTCATCAGTATTTGAATGTGTTTATTTCTACATGCACGAAGCATACCGGAAGTGATGCAATAGATTATTTCCAGGTAACTCACAAGCTGGAATGCAAGGTATGCGTGTCATTCACACACACAGGGCTAACACAGAGGAGGTAATCAGGGATACGATAGAGCTTTGCCCACTTAGCGATTGCTCTGTATATGTTAAGTATGAGGTTTGGGATTAAGGATGTTATACAATATGTCTCACTGAAATATTGTCACAGCCTATTTCTGTGCAAACAAGGCAGTTTACATACTTTGTACACATTTTTTGTAAGATGACACTAGTCACGTATATATGCACTGGATGTGACATGATGTTAGGTCACTTCCGGTTTTGGGTTGTTATTGGAACGCAGGGTTTGCGTTCCAAACACTGTAATTTTGGGGCTTCTTGAGTGAATCCACAGGTGTGTGACTAATTGGTTTTGTTTCACTTGCTTATTTAAGTGATATTGTGTTGTTTTATTATGCTGATGAAGGGGAGGTTGTCCCTGAAAACGTTCCATTAAATTTGAACGAGTGCATTTGTTTTGTGTACTATATATATATATATATATACACACACATATACACACATTAAAGGGGTTTGTACCTTTTAAAAAAAAAATGTTAGTGGTCCTCCATGGGATTCAAAATTGTGAGTGTGTGTATATATACTATATACTATATCCACATACACATAATACTGTACATCACTAGCATAACCATAGCTATGTTTACATTATGTGTATATATATATATATATATATATACTAGTCCTAAAGCCCGTTCACACGGGCCATTTTTTGCATTACAGTGGTCCCACCCCTGGCGTTCTCTCCCTCCCACTCTCTTTTGCTTTCTCTCTCTCCCCCTCTCTTTTGCGCTCTCTCCCCCTCTCTCTCTCCATCTCCCCCTCTCTCTCTCTCTCACCTCTCTCTCTCCCCCCTCTCTTTCTCTCTCTCCCCCTTTCTCTCTCTCTCCCCTCTCTCTCTCTCCCCTCTCTCTCTCCCCCCTCTCTCTCTCCCCTCTCTCTATCTCACCCCTCTCTCTCTCTCTCTCTCCCCTCTATCTCTCTCTCTCTCTCCCCCCCCCTCTCTCTCGCGCCTCCTCTCTCTCTCGCCTCTCTCTTTCTCTCTCCCCTCTCTCTGTCTCTCTCTCTCCCCTCTATCTCTCTCCCCTCTATCTCTCTCTCTCCCCTCTCTCTCTCTCTCTCTCTCTCTCTCCCCTCTCTCCCTCCCCTCTCTCCCTCCCCTCTCTCCCCCCCTCTCTCCCCTCTCTCTCCCCCCCCCCCTCTCTCTCTCCCCCTCTCTCTCCTCTCTCTCTCTCTCCCCTCTCTCTCTTTCTCCCCCTCTCTCTCTCTCCTCTCTCTCTCCCCCCTCTGTCTCTCCTCTCTCTCTCTCTTGCCCCTCTATCTCTCCCCCCTCTCTCTCTCCCCCCCTCTCTCTCCCCCCCCTCTCTCCCCCCCCCTCTCTCTCTCTCCCCTCTCTCTGTGTCTCTCCTCTCTCTCTCTCCCCTCTCTCTCTCCCCTCCCCCCCCTCTCTCTCTCCCTCTCCCCCCCCCTCACTCTCTCTCCCCCCCCCTCTCTCTCTCCCTCTCTCTCATTCTCTCTCTCCTCTCTTTCTCTCTCCCTCTCCCCCCTCTCTCTCTGTCTCTCTCTCTCCCTCTCCCCCTCTCTCTTTCCCCTCTCTCTCTCCCCCTCTCTCTCCCTCCTCTCTCTCTCCCCACATCTCCCCCCCCTCTCTCCACATCTCCCCCCTCTCCCCACATCTCTCCCCATCTCCCCCCTCTCTCCACATCTCCCCCCTCTCTCCACATCTCCCCCCTCTCTCCACATCTCCCCACATCACTCCCCTCTCTCCACATCTCCCCCCCTCACTCCACATCTCCCCCCTCTCTCCACATCTCCCCCCTCACTCCACATCTCCCCCCTCACTCCACATCTCCCCCCTCTCCCCACATCTCTCCCCTCTCTCCACATCTCCCCCCTCTCTCCACATCTCCCCCCTATCTCCACATCTCCCCCCTCTCTCCACATCTCCCCCCTCACTCCACATCTCCCCCCTCTCCCCACATCTCTCCCCTCTCTCCACATCTCCCCCCTCTCTCCCCTCTCTCCACATCTCCCCCCTCTCTCCACATCTCTCCCCTCTCAGTCTCTCCACATCTCCCCCCTCTCTCCACATCTCCCCACATCTCTCCCCTCTCTCCACATCTCCCCCCTCACTCCACATCTCCCACATCTCTCCACATCTCCCCACATCTCCCCCCTCACTGCACATCTCCCCCCCTCTCCCCACATCCCTCCACCCTCTCTTGAGCTGTTTGAGCTCTTTCCACGGCCCTTCAGGGGCCTTCACGCTAGGCTCCGCCCCTTTCACGGGCTTTCGTGTTAGGCCCCGCCCCTTCACGATCGGCCACGCCCACTTCTGCTCGGCGCAGTCGGCAGAACAGGTATGGACTTAGGCCAGTGTGTTTGTCCGCGTGCTGTCTCTACTGCGCATGACAGCTTCGGACAAACACACTTGGCCTTTTATAGTATAGGATATATATATATATACATATACACATACTGTACATAACTAGTATAACCATAGCTAAGTTTACATTATGTATATATTTACACATTTTTAATAAATATTTTTTGGAATTAACTAACTGAATGACAGAACTGAGAGAATACTTCCAGATGAAGGGCGAGTGCCTACTTTTGTGCTGGCAACAGAGGCAGAAACTGGAAAAAAATAATTATGCTTAAAAAGACCACAAAACTTGCAAGTTACCTCCCCAGTTAGGAATTATTCAAAACTATTTATGATCATGGTCAGACATTGGAGTCATAAATTAAGTTTATATCAGAAAGCTCTCATTATGGATGTGAGCTAACCACGATTGATGTTACTGGCAATTACTACAATACTGGTGGGGTATGGCTGATCTGCTGGATAGCAGTTACTGGAATTCAGGTGGAATGGCTTTGTGCTCGGGAAAATGATTAGAATAAAAAAAAAAGAAGATGGAGGGGAGGAAGACAAACACTGATGTAAGTCCATCTGAAGGAATTAGGAAAACTACTACAAAGAGACAGGTAAAGGAAAGAAAATAAATGAAATATAAGAGAGATTTTTTATTTTTTTTAAGATTTTCTTTTTTTATATATACTTTAATTCCACTATTTCAAGCCAAGACTATTACCAACCTCTGCTGGCTTTAGAATGGAAGCATCTTCCTCTGAGCAGTGCGCTGGGTGAGAGGAGTTAAAAATACAATCTAGCTAAGCAAGTTGGGCAGTACTACGCAACGCGCGTAGGGAGGTTGTAATTGAACTCATCCTCCGTCGGTTTTCACTGATGTCCAGCCAGGCACTGTAGGGAGTTGCAGCGCAACAGGGGTTGCACCATCAGAGAAGATTCCTGCTTGATGGTGCCATGAATCACCAACATCTTCTCGTGGACCACCAGTGGTCTATGGACCACTGGTAGGCGACTGCTGTTCTATACCATCTATAGGTCTGTTGTGTTTGTAGTCCCATTTGTTAATGCCTCAACTTTAATACCGTCAAACTCAGTTTCAAGTGGTTTAGTGCAACTATCTATCTTACCAAACCAGTGATATATAAAACAGCCTCAGAACAGTGACCCTGCAACATGCTATATCCTGGGGGGGTTTTTTTTTGGGGGGGGGGTGATCAGTGCAAGAGCATATTTATCTGTGTCTCAAATAAGCCACAACAAATTACATAAAAAAAACATACACAAGAAGGTTTTCAAGTGGTATATCCCCTTAATTGCTCGCAAAAAACAATGCACATTTTGGTAAGAAAAATGCCAGTTTAAATGCTTTTTAAGTATTTATATTTTTGTAGATATTTTGCAAGTCTTATATAATGATATTGTGATTCATCAACATCACACTTTTTTTGATTGCACAATTCATATTAGCTATACGTGTGTGAATCCCATGTAAAAACTTTTGTCTTGAGGAATCTGACTTGAAAATAATTTCTACAGACTCCAAAGTATAAAACAAAACATTTTTTTCTGCACATGAAAATCCCTTTTATTCCAATTAATAACACTATAACATTCCTATTATTTTCTAATTCATACCTTCTCAAATCTAATAAATGTTTTATAAATCTATTTAATAAAGCCTTTTTTCCAATTAAATTATTTCTTAAATTAAATATAAAGGTTTGTAAAAATAGCTGCCTTTGCTAAATCCAATTAAGTACAGTAAATTTAATCCAAGGTTTATTGCTTTGTATTATCCAAAAGCTTTACAGAGTATCCTCTCCTCTTTGCACATGACGTTGTCTTTTCCTTTGACAGATATGTAGCAGAGCTAAACTTGAGAAGTCAGCAAGATGCATTTCAAGTTCTGAGAAGTAGAAATTGCTCATTTTTCAGAGCTAAATTGCATGAAAAGGTGACAAAATAAACAATGAAATTATACTGCAAAGTTATTTCATTCCACATAAGTAAACATTCGAGATACAAATCTAAAAGTGTTTACTGTCTCTTTAAGAGCTTGTGTGCAGTGGCCCAACTGTATTTAAAGGGTGGGCACATGACGTTGTCTTTGCCTTTGACAGATATGTAGCAGAGCTAAACTTGAGAAGTCAGCAAGGTGCATTTCAAGTTCTGAGAAGTAGAAATTGCTCATTTTTCAGAGCTAAATTGCATGAAAAGGTGACAAAATAAACAATGAAATTATACTGCAAAGTTGTTTCATTCCACATAAGTAAACATTCGAGATACAAATCTAAAAGTGTTTACTGTCTCTTTAAGAGCTTGTGTGCAGTGGCCCAACTGTATTTAAAGGGTGGGCTGTACATTGGAGCGGCAGAGTCATGTATGGAGGCCTGTTCTGTGCGGGTGCCTGGACAGGCTGTTGATGGGGGCATGTCTGGGTGGATCATGGTTTGGTTGGTCTGTAGGTGGGAAGAAAGCTATATCTCTTAATCTGTGGCATTCCTGCAAGCTGCTATCTGGTGAGGATGAATAGGCGGGGGTCAAGTCGAGCGGGAACGCATGGAAACAGAGTTCCTGCACTATTCTTGCCCCTGGACAGATAACATTAACACCTCAGTAAACCCTGCTGCTGTTGGAGTACAGTCTGGTTAGAGGGATACTGAGAGCCTCTAGTAATGGGCAGTAACAATTCCTACAATACACTAAATGCACATGCAGCTTACATTTCTGTGTGGCTTGCTCTGGGGTTATTTAGCTCCACTCAGCAGAAATACAACTATTGCACCTTAAGTGGGTGAGATTCTGTGACAGAGGAGAAGTCTCAAGCCCAAAAGCAACCATTTAACCATTCATTGGTTTTAATTTGCTTTCATTAACCAAAGTGCATAGATTATTTACAAACAAATACAGTGTATGTGTGTATGTGTATATAGATTATTTACATATAAATACAGTGTGTGTGTGTGTATAGATTATTTACATATAAATACAGTGTGTGTATATAGATTATTTACATACAAATACAGTGTGTGTGTGTGTCTGTATAGATTATTTACATATACATACAGTGTGTGTGTGTGTGTGTGTGTGTATAGATTATTTACATATAAATACAGAGTGTGTGTGTGTATAGATTATTTGCATATACATACAGTTTGTGTGTATAGATTATTTACATATAAATACAGTGTGTGTGTGTGTGTGTGTGTATAGATTATTTACATATAAATACAGTGTGTGTGCGTATAGATTATTTACATATAAATACAGTGTGTGTGTGTATAGATTATTTACATATAAATACAGTGTGTGTATATAGATTATTTACATACAAATACAGTGTGTGTGTGTGTCTGTATAGATTATTTACATATACATACAGTGTGTGTGTGTGTATAGATTATTTACATATTAATACAGCGTGTGTGTGAGTGTGTATAGATTATTTGCATATACATACAGTGTGTGTGTATAGATTATTTACATATAAATACAGTGTGTGTGTGTGTGTGTGTGTGTGTATAGATTATTTACATATAAATACAGTGTGTGTGCGTATAGATTATTTACATATTATTATTATTATTATAATTTATTTATAAAGCGCCAACAGATTACGCAGCGCTATACAAAGAATAAAAAACATTACAGGGATACAGTAATACACAAACAAGTACAGTATGGGTAAATAACAGTTGTAGGTGTGATAATTCAGTTATACAAAAGGAGAGAAATGCCCTGCCCTTGAGCACAATCAGTAGTAGTTCACTTTAAATACAAAGTGGCCTGCAGGTAGAAAAGCTCTCAAACTTACAATCTAAAGGAGAGGGAATGGACACAGAAGGTAAGGGAGAAAAAAATGTCTGACATAAGGCTGAGTGAACTGAGAGTGAGTGATGACATGGGGGGGGGGGGGAGTGTGTGGTGACTAAGCAAGTGAGATTTGGAAAAGTGTAGAAGAATGTGGTAAAATGTCAGTACAAAGGCTGTGAGTCTGAAGTGGTTTCTCTATCCTGGATTATTAGTGACAGCTGCACATAATTACTGTTAGGTGTGTGTATATATTAAGGTAAACAATAGGGTGGGTGGTGGTGGTTGGGAAGGATTGGTGGGTTTGTGCTTGCAAATCTGGAGTCTGAAGTTAGGTGTGAGGCTTGTAAAATGTCTTTGCAAATCTGGAGTCTGAGGTTAGGTGTGAGGCTTGTAAAATTTCTTTGCAAATCTGGAGTCTGAGGTTAGGTGTGAGGCTGTGGAAAGAGAGAGGAGTGTAAACATGGGAGGAGGGGTTTGAGACACAGCAGAGGGGGAGAAGAAGTTTGGAAACAAAGATTGGAGACAAAGATTGTAATATTACAATGAGATTTAAAAATAATTCCATCATAGCCCAACAGAAAAAAGGAATAATTGCACTCAGTATCTTGATTGGAGAAAGGCCAGTCAGGTGAATTACCTTGTAAAATGTCTTTGAAAATCTGGAGTCTGAGGTTAGGTGTGAGGCTTGTAAAATGTAAATACAGTGTGTGTGTGTATAGATTATTTACATATAAATACAGTGTGTGTGTATATAAAATATTTACTTATAAATACAGTGTGTGTGTGTGTATAAATTATTTACATATAAATACAGTGTGTGTGTATAGATTATTTACATATAAATACAGTGTGTGTGTATAGATTATTTACATATAAATACAGTGTGTGTGTATATAAAATATTTACTTATAAATACAGTGTGTGTGTGTGTATAAATTATTTACATATAAATACAGTGTGTGTGTATAGATTATTTACATATAAATACAGTGTGTGTGTATAGATTATTTACATATAAATACAGTGTGTGTGTGTGTGTGTATAGATTATTTACATATAAATATTGTGTGTATATATTATTTACATATAAATACAGTGTGTGTGTATAGATTATTTACATATAAATGCAGTGTGTGTATAGATTATTTACATATAAATACAGTGTGTGTGTGTGTGTGTATAGATTATTTACATATAAATATTGTGTGTATGTGTGTATATATTATTTACATATAAATACAGTGTGTGTATAAATTATTTACATATAAATACAGTGTGTGTGTATAGATTATTTACATATAAATGCAGTGTGTGTATAGATTATTTACATATAAATACAGTGTGTGTGTATATATTATTTACATATAAATACAGTGTGTATATAAATTATTTACATATAAATACAGTGTGTGTGTATAGATTATTTACATATAAATGCAGTGTGTGTATAGATTATTTACATATAAATGCAGTGTGTGTATAGATTATTTACATATAAATACAGTGTGTGTATAAATTATTTCCATATAAATACAGTGTGTGTGTATATAGATTATTTACATATAAATACTGTGTGTGTGTGTGTATATAGATTATTTACATATAAATACAGTGTGTGTGTATAGATTATTTACATATAAATAATGTGTGTGTGTGTGTGTGTATAGATTTACATATAAATACAGTGTGTGTGTGTATACATTATTTACATATAAATACTGTGTGTGTGTTTTGTATATAGATTATTTACATATAAATACTGTGTGTGTGTGTGTGTGTGTATATACAGGGAGTGCAGAATTATTAGGCAAATGAGTATTTTGACCACATCATCCTCTTTATGCATGTTGTCTTACTCCAAGCTGTATAGGCTCGAAGGCCTACTACCAATTAAGCATATTAGGTGATGTGCATCTCTGTAATGAGAAGGGGTGTGGTCTAATGACATCAACACCCTATATCAGGTGTGCATAATTATTAGGCAACTTCCTTTCCTTTGGCAAAATGGGTCAAAAGAAGGACTTGACAGGCTCAGAAAAGTAAAAAATAGTGAGATATCTTGCAGAGGGATGCAGCACTCTTAAAATTGCAAAGCTTCTGAAGCGTGATCATCGAACAATCAAGCGTTTCATTCAAAATAGTCAACAGGGTCGCAAGAAGCGTGTGGAAAAACCAAGGCGCAAAATAACTGCCCATGAACTGAGAAAAGTCAAGCGTGCAGCTGTCAAGATGCCACTTGCCACCAGTTTGGCCATATTTCAGAGCTGCAACATCACTGGAGTGCCCAAAAGCACAAGGTGTGCAATACTCAGAGACATGGCCAAGGTAAGAAAGGCTGAAAGACGACCACCACTGAACAAGACACACAAGCTGAAATGTCAAGACTGGGCCAAGAAATATCTCAAGACTGATTTTTCTAAGGTTTTATGGACTGATGAAATGAGAGTGAGTCTTGATGGGCCAGATGGATGGGCCCGTGGCTGGATCGGTAAAGGGCAGAGAGCTCCAGTCCGACTCAGACGCCAGCCAGGTGGAGGTGGAGTACTGGTTTGGGCTGGTATCCTCAAAGATGAGCTTGTGGGGCCTTTTCGGGTTGAGGATGGAGTCAAGCTGAACTCCCAGTCCTACTGCCAGTTTCTGGAAGACACCTTATTCAAGCAGTGGTACAGGAAGAAGTCTGCATCCTTCAAGAAAAACATGATTTTCATGCAGGACAATGCTCCATCACACGCGTCCAAGTACTCCACAGCGTGGCTGGCAAGAAAGGGTATAAAAGAAGAAAATCTAATGACATGGCCTCTTGTTCACCTGATCTGAACCCCATTGAGAACCTGTGGTCCATCATCAAATTTGAGATTTACAAGGAGGGAAAACAGTACACCTCTCTGAACAGTGTCTGGGAGGCTGTGGTTGCTGCTGCACGCAATGTTGATGGTGAACAGATCAAAACACTGACCGAATCCATGGATGGCAGGCTTTTGAGTGTCCTTGCAAAGAAAGGTGGCTATATTGGTCACTGATTTGTTTTTGTTTTGTTTTTGAATGTCAGAAATGTATATTTGTGAATGTTGAGATGTTATATTGGTTTCACTGGTAAAAATAAATAATTGAAATGGGTATATATTTGTTTTTTAGTTAAGTTGCCTAATAATTATGCACAGTAATAGTCACCTGCACAAACAGATATCCCCCTAAAATAGCTAAAACTAAAAACAAACTAAAAACTACTTCCAAAAATATTCAGCTTTGATATTAATGAGTTTTTTGGGTCCATTGAGAACATGGTTGTTGTTCAATAATAAAATTAATCCTCAAAAATACAACTTGCCTAATAATTCTGCACTCCCTGTAGATTATTTACATATAAATACTGTGTGTGTGTGTGTATACAGGGAGTGCAGAATTATTAGGCAAATGAGTATTTTGACCACATCATCCTCTTTATGCATGTTGTCTTACTCCAAGCTGTATAAGCATATTAGGTGATGTGCATCTCTGTAATGAGAAGGGGTGTGGTCTAATGACATCAACACCCTATATCAGGTGTGCATAATTATTAGGCAACTTCCTTTCCTTTGGCAAAATGGGTCAAAAGAAGGACTTGACAGGCTCAGAAAAGTAAAAAATAGTGAGATATCTTGCAGAGGGATGCAGCACTCTTAAAATTGCAAAGCTTCTGATCATCAAACAATCAAGCGTTTCATTCAAAATAGTCAACAGGGTCGCAAGAAGCGTGTGGAAAAACCAAGGCGCAAAATAACTGCCCATGAACTGAGAAAAGTCAAGCGTGCAGCTGCCAAGATGCCACTTGCCACCAGTTTGGCCATATTTCAGAGCTGCAACATCACTGGAGTGCCCAAAAGCACAAGGTGTGCAATACTCAGAGACATGGCCAAGGTAAGAAAGGCTGAAAGACGACCACCACTGAACAAGACACACAAGCTGAAACGTCAAGACTGGGCCAAGAAATATCTCAAGACTGATTTTTCTAAGGTTTTATGGACTGATGAAATGAGAGTGAGTCTTGATGGGCCAGATGGATGGGCCCGTGGCTGGATTGGTAAAGGGCAGAGAGCTCCAGTCCGACTCAGACGCCAGCAAGGTGGAGGTGGAGTACTGGTTTGGGCTGGTATCATCAAAGATGAGCTTGTGGGGCCTTTTCGGGTTGAGGATGGAGTCAAGCTCAACTCCCAGTCCTACTGCCAGTTTCTGGAAGACACCTTCTTCAAGCAGTGGTACAGGAAGAAGTCTGCATCCTTCAAGAAAAACATGATTTTCATGCAGGACAATACTCCATCACACGCGTCCAAGTACTCCACAGCGTGGCTGGCAAGAAAGGGTATAAAAGAAGAAAATCTAATGACATGGCCTCCTTGTTCACCTGATCTGAACCCCATTGAGAACCTGTGGTCCATCATCAAATGTGAGATTTACAAGGAGGGAAAACAGTACACCTCTCTGAACAGTGTCTGGGAGACTGTGGTTGCTGCTGCATGCAATGTTAATGGTGAACAGATCAAAACACTGACAGAATCCATGGATGGCAGGCTTTTGAGTGTCCTTGCAAAGAAAGGTGGCTATATTGGTCACTGATTTGTTTTTGTTTTGTTTTTGAATGTCAGAAATGTATATTTGTGAATGTTGAGATGTTATATTGGTTTCACTGGTAAAAATAAATAATTGAAATGGGTATATATTTGTTTTTTGTTAAGTTGCCTAATAATTATGTACAGTAATAGTCACCTGCACACACAGATATCCCCCTAAAATAGCTATAACTAAAAACAAACTAAAAACTACTTCCAAAACTATTCAGCTTTGATATTAATGGGTTTTTTGGGTTCATTGAGAACATGGTTGTTGTTCAATAATAAAATTAATCCTCAAAAATACAACTTGCCTAATAATTCTGCACTCCCTGTAGATTTACATATAAATACAGTGTGTGTGTGTATAGATTATTTACATATAAATACTGTGTGTGTGTTTTGTATATAGATTATTTACATATAAATACAGTGTGTGTGTGTAGAAATTATTTACATATTAATACAGTGTGTGTGTGTAAAACAATATTAATTGTGAGGGGAGTAGAAGTCTTGGTGAGTTCTCCCATTTTGTTTTGTGGGACTTGACCCCTGTGTATAGGTATGAGACATAATACAACTACCCAACAAAACCTTCTGCCACCCTAAGTAGCTACTGTCCTAGGCACAGTTCTAGTTGGCCTAATTACAAATAGTCCCATGAGTAAAAGTCTGCACCACAGATAAATGTGAAGGTCATACTAAATGGGAACTACTAGTATATGTGTATACCATAAGGACACAACATATTCCACACCTGTGCAAAGAGGGCATTGTTTTGCAGTCCAGGCACACACCCATTGAAAAGCCTGTTGAGTATTGTTTATCTTATCTCCTTCATTGTGGCAAATTAAGAGCAGATATAAACAGGTTTCTGCGCAGATCAATCAATCACTGTGAAGAATGTCAAAGTGTCAATAATTCTGAATCTTCCAGGATTCTCTCAAGCATATCTATTTAAAGGCAATTTAAAGGGAGGGGAAGGTCAAAATTGAAATGTGCATTGATGCATTTCAATTAAATAGAAACATTTATGCAATATACTTCTTTTGGCACAAGGGCTTCTAGTAAAAGATATTACTGTTTTTCAGTGGCATACGCACATATGCTGTGAGGGGCGTACACCAGTATTCAAGTTCAGAGAGCTGGCGGTATTGTGTAATGTACCTGCAAAGGCTTAATTTGTGTCATACCAGCCACAGCTGACTCTCAGTGATGTAGTGTTTGAGTACTAGGGCACGGGCCCTCACAGAATATGTGCATATGTCACAGAAAACCTTTACTTGAAGCATTTTTGCTAACAGAAGTATATTGCAAAAATGCTTCTATTTTAAGTTGAAATGCACTTTTCAGATAGGGCATGTAATTTTAAGCAATTTTCCAATTTATTTTTATCACCAATTTTGCTTTCTTCTCTTGGTATTCTTAGTTGAAAGCTTAACCTAGGAGGTTCATATGCTAATTTCTTAGACCTTGAAAGCCACCTCTTTTCAGAATGCGTTTTAACAGTTTTTCACCACTAGAGGGTGTTAGTTCACGTGTTTCATATAGATAACACTGTGCTCATGCACGTGAGGTTATCTGGGAGCAGGCACTGATTGGCTAAACTGCAAGTCTGTCAAAAGAACTGAAATAAAGGATCAGTTTGCAGAGGCTTAGATATAAGATAATCACAGAGGTTAAAAGTATATTAATATAACTGTGTTGGTTATGCAAAACTGGGGAATGGGTAATAAAGGGATTATCTATCTTTTAAAACAATGACAATTCTGGTGTAGACTGTCCCTTTAATTTAAAGCCGTGCCGCACCGTCCATTAGAAGATATGCATTCTCACCCCAATAGAAAAACGGAAATTACCAATAAAAAAAAATATTATTTTAAATGGGTATAAATGTGCAAAGAGAAAATGTTCTAATATGTTAGAGCATTTTATTATTGTACCATTGATCTTATGTAAATGTTTTTTTAACTCCTGAAAAAAAAGGTTAAACACATAGATAAAGCCAGCTAAAGAGTAGCAATGTACTAATGGGAGCTAACACGTCATAGGCAAGATTACACATGCGGCGTCGCCCGCAAAAGCTGGCAGCGTCGGTTTTTACACGGTTTTGGTATCACATATACGGCGCCGCATATAAATGTGGCACGTATATTTCACCCAACGGCCACAATTTTTACTCCCTTAAGCTAACATACAACTGCATCGCAAATCAGTATCACATATTCACCGTAAGGATTTAAGCGGCGAAAATAGAGAACTTTTACTCCATTTTCACCTCGTCACACATAGGCAGGTGCAGCAAGCCTTACGCTAAAAATGTGAGCACTGTAACTTCCTGAAAATATTAACTAACACCTAACGCATGCGCAGTATCTATCTACCTGTCAACCGCCAACCCCCCACCGCAATAATTAATAAAGTATATTAATAATCCACCATTATCCCACATCACAATAAACCTAATAAATGTATTAACCCCTAATCCGCCATTCACCCACATCGCAATAAACCTAATAAATGTATTAACCCCTAATCCATCTTTCACCCACATCACAATAAACCTAATAAATGTATTAACTCCTAATCTTCCAAACCCCATAACACAATTAACCTAATAAAGCTATTAACTCCTAAACCGCCAACCTCCCACAATGCAAATAACTAATTAAATTACTAAACCCCCTAACCT
The DNA here is from genome assembly GCF_027579735.1 of Bombina bombina. NCBI lineage: Eukaryota > Metazoa > Chordata > Amphibia > Anura > Bombinatoridae > Bombina > Bombina bombina. The sequence continues at coordinate 329,304,261 of NC_069506.1, read as the reverse complement.
AACACCCCCTAAATTAAGCCCAATTATCTAAATTAAAAAATACAATTAAAAACCTATTACTTTTAAAATAAAAAACAAAGTTTAAATTAATCTAAAATTACAAAAAATAACGAAGTCTAACATTACAGAAAATAATAAACAAAATTAGCAAAAATAAAAAAAAATAAACCTAATCTCTATGAAAATAAAAAAGCCCCCCCAAAAGTAAAACACCCCCTAATCTAATACTAAACTACAAATAGCCCTTAAAATGGCTTTTTGTAGGGCATTGCCCTAAGTTTAACAGTTAGGGCATTGCCCTAAGTTTTAGATTAATTAAAAACATAATTTTTGTAAGAACTTACCTGATAAATTCATTTATTTCATATTGGCAAGAGTCCATGAGCTAGTGACGTATGGGATATACAATCCTACCAGGAGGGGCAACGTTTCCCAAACCCCAAAATGCCTATAAATACACCCCTCACCACACCCACAATTCAGTTTAACGAATAGCCAAGTAGTGGGGTGATAAAGAAAGGAGTAAAAAGCATCAAAAAAGGAATTCGGAAATAATTGTGCTTTATACAAAAAATCATAACCACCATAAAAAGGGTGGGTCTCATAGACTCTTGCCAATATGAAAGAAATTAATTTATCATGCAAGTTCTTACATAAATTATGTTTTCTTTCACGTAATTGGCAAGAGTCCATGAGCTAGTGACGTATGGGATAGCAAAACCCAAGATGTGGAACTCCACAGAAGAGTCACTAGAGAGGGAGGGATAAAAATAATACCAGCCATTTCCGCTGAAAAAAAATAATCCACAACCCAAAATATAAGTTTATTCTCATAAATGAAAAGAAAAACTTAAACATAAGCAGATGAATCAAACTGAAACAGCTGCCTGAAAAACTTTTATATCAAAAATTGCTTCTGAAGAAGCAAATACATCAAAACGATAGAATTTAGTAAATGTATGCAAAGAAGACCAAGTTGCTGCTTTGCAAATCTGATCAATTGAAGCTTCATTCTTAAAAGCCCACAAAGTGGAGACTGATCTAGTAGAATGAGCTGTAATTCTCTGAAGTGGGGCCTGACCCGACTCCAAATAAGCCTGATGAATGAAAAGCTATAACCAAGATGCCAAGGAAATGGCAGAAGCCTTCTGACCTTTCCTAGAACCAGAAAAAATAACAAATAAACTAGAAGTCTTCCTGAAATCTTTAGTAGTTTCAACATAATATTTCAAAGCTCTTGCAACATCCAAAGAATGCAAGGATCTCTCCAAAGAATTCTTAGGATTAGGACACAAAGAAGGAACAACAATTTCTCTATTAATGTTGTTAGAATTCACAACCTTAGGTAGAAATTTAAATGAAGTCCGCAAAACTGCCTTATCCTGATGGAAAATCAGAAAATGAGATTCACAAGAAAGAGCAGATAAAAAGGAACAACACTTTCCAAGAAAGCAGTTTAATGTACAATGAATTCATAGGCTCAAACGGAGGAGCCTGTAAAGCCTTCAAAACCAAATTAAGACTCCATGGAGGAGAGATTGATTTAATGACAGGCTTGATATGGACCAAAGCCTGTACAAAACAGAGAATATCAGGAAGCTTAGCAATCTTTCTGTGAAATAAAACAGAAAGAGCAGAGATTTGTCCCTTCAAGGAACTTGCAGACAAACCCTTATCCAAACCATATTAAAGAAACTGTAAAATTCTCGGAATTCTATAAGAATGCCAGGAGAATTTATGAGAAGAACACAAGGAAATATAAGTCTTCCAAACTTGATAATAAATCTTCCTAGAAACAGATTTACGAGCCTGTAACATAGTATTAATCACTGAGTCAGAGAAACCTCTATGACTAAGCACTAGGCATTCAATTTCCATACCATCAATTTTAATGATTTGAGATCCTGATGGAGAAACGGACCTTGAGATAGAAGGTCTGGTCTTATAGGAAGTGGCCAAGGTTGGAAACTGGACATCCGAACAAGATCCACATACCAAAACCTGTGAGGCCCTGCTGGAGCTACCCGCAACACAAACGATTGTTCCATGATGATCTTGGAGATCACTTTTGGAAGAAGAACTAGAGGCGGGAAAATATAAGCAGGTTGGTAACACCAAGGAACTGCTAACGCATCCACCGCCTCCGGCTGAGGATCCCTGGACCTGGACAGGTATTTGGGAAGTTTCTTGTTTAGATGGGAAGCCATCAGATCTATTTCTGGAAGTCCCCACATCTGAACAATCTGAGAAAACACATCTGGATGGAGCAACCACTCCCCCGGATGTAAAGTCTGACGGCTGAGATAATCCGCTTCTCAATTGTCTACACCTGGGATATGAACCTCAGAAATTAGACAGGAGCTGGATTCCACCCAATTAGACAGGAGCTGGATTCCACCGAAGCAAGTATCCGAGATACTTCTTTCATAGCTTGGGGACTGTGAGTCCCACCTGATGATTGCCATATGCCACAGTTGTGATATTGTCTGTCTGAAAACAAATGAACGGTTCTCTCTTCAACAGAGGCCAAAACTGAAGAGCCCTGAAAATAGCATGGAGTTCTAAAATATTGATTGGTAACCTCGCCTCTTGAGATTTCCAAACCACTTGTGCTGTCAGAGATCCCCAGACAGATCCCCAACCTGAAAGACTTGCATCTGTTGTAATCACAGTCCAGGTTGGACGAACAAAAGAGGCCCCTTGAACTATACGATGGTAATCTAACCACCAAGTTAGAGAAAGTCAAACATTGGGATTCAAGGATATTAATTGTTATATCTTTGTATAATCCCTGCACCATTGGTTCAGCATACAAAGCTGGAGAGATCTCATATGAAAACGAGCAAAGGGGATCGCTTCTGATTCTGCAGTCATGAGACCTAAAACTTCCATGCACATAGCTACTAAAGGGAATGATTGAGACTGAAGGTTCCAAGAAGCTGAAATGAATTTTAATCGTCTCTTGTCTGTTAGAGACAGAGTCATGGACACTGAATCTATTTGGAAACCTAAAAAGGTGACCCTTGTCTGAGGAATCAAAGAACTTTTTGGTAAATTGATCCTCCAACCATGTCTTTGAAAAAACAACACTAGCTGATTTGTGTGAGATTCTGCAGAATGTAAAGACTGAGCTAGTACCAAGATATCGTCCAAATAAGAAATACTGCAATACCCCGTTCTCTGATTACAGAGAGTAGGGCACCGAGAACCTTTGAAAAGATTCTTGGAGCTGTCGCTAGGCCAAATGGAAGAGCAAAAAATTGGTAATGCTTGTCTAGAAAAGAGAATCTCAGAAACTGATAGTGGTCTGGATGAATCGAAATATGAAGGTATGCCTCCTGTAAGTCTATTGTGGACATATAATGCCCTTGCTGAACAAAAGGCAGAATAGTCCTTATAGTCACTATTTTGAAAGTTGGCACTCTTCCAAACAATTCAAAATTTTCAGATCCAGAACTGGCCTGAATTAATTTTCTTTCTTTGGGACAATGAATAGATTTGAATAAAACCCCAGACCATGTTCCTGGAATGAAACTGGTATGATTACCCCTTAAAGCTCCAGGTCTGAAACACACTTCAGAAAAACCTGAGCCTTTACTGGATTTGTTGGGATGCGTGAGAGAAAAAAATCTTCTCACAGGAGGTCTTACTCTGAATCCTATTCGGTACCCTTGAGAGACAATACTCTGAATCCATTGATTTTGGACAGAATCTGCCCAAATGTCTTGGAAGAATCTTAATCTGCCCCCTACCAGCTGAGCTGGAATGAGGGCCGCACCTTCATGCAGACTTGGGGGCTGGCTTTGGTTTCTTAAATGGTTTGGATTTACTCCTACTTGAAGAAGGTTTCCAATTGGAACCAGATACTTTGGGGGAAGTATTAGGTTTATGTTCCTTATTTTGTCGAAAGGAACGAAAATGGTTAGAAGCTTTAGATTAGCCTTAGTTCTTTTATATGGAGGAAAAAAAGCTCCCTTCCCCCAGTGACAGTTGAAATAATCAAATCCATCTGAGAACCAAATAACTTATTACCTTGGAAAGAAAGACATAGTAATATAGACTTAGATACCATGTCAGCATTCCAATATTTGAGCCACAAAGCTCTTCTAGCTAAAATAGCTAAAGACATAAATTTAACATCAATTTTGATGATATCAAAAATGGCATCACAGATAAAATGATTAGCATGTTGAAGCAAGTGAACAATGCTAGACAAATCAGGATCCATTTCCTGTTGCGTTAAACTTTCCAACAAAAAAGATGATGCAGCTGCAACATCAGCCATAGAAATGGCAGGCCTAAGAAGATAGCCAGAATATAAATAAGCTTTCCTTAGATAAGATTCAAGTTTCCTATCTAAAGGGTCCTTAAAGGAAGTACTATTTTCCATAGGAATAGTAGCATGTGTCGCAAGAGTAGAAATAGCCCGATCAACTTTGGGGATCTTTTCCCAAAACTCCAATATAACTGCTGGCAAAGGATACAATTTTTTTAAACCTTGAAAAAGGGATAAAAGAAGTGCCTATTCTATTCCTTAGAAATCATATCAAAAATAGCATCAGGAACTGGAAAAACCTCTGGAGTAACCACCACAGGAGGTTTATAAAGAGAATTTAAACATTTACTAGTTTTAATATCAAGAGGACTATTTTCTTCAATATCCAATGTAATCAACACCTCTTTTAACAAGGAATGAATATACTCCATTTTAAATAAATAAGTAGATTTGTCAGTGTCAATTTCTGAGGAAGGATCTTCTAAATCAGATAGATCCTCATCAGAGGAGGATAATTCAGTATGTTGTCGGTCATTTGAAATTTCATCAACTTTATGAGAAGATTTAAAAGACCTTTTACTGCAGGATAGCAGACAAAGCCTTCTGAATTGCATCAGCAATATAATCTTTTATATTCACAGGGATACAATGTACATTAGATGTTGAAGGAACAACAGGCATTGTTCTATTACTGATGGATACATTCTCTGCATGTAAAAGCTTATCATGAAAACTATTACATACCACAGCTGGAGATATAATCTCCACAAATTTACAATAGATACACTTAGCTTTGGTAGAACTGTTATCAGACAGCAGGGTTCAAAAGTGTTTTATGAGACAGGATCAGATTGAGACATCTTGCAAATGTAAGAGAAAAAACAACATATAAAGCAAAATGATCAATTTCCTTATATGGCACTTTCAGGAATTGAATAAAATGCAAACAGCATAGTCCTCTGACACAGAAAAAGGCAAGAGGCATATAGGATTGGGGTTTTAAATAATGAATTTATTTGGTGCCAAGTATGACGCACAATGCAAAATGAAATTGTTTAGCACTAACATCCGGAAATGACACACTGGCGTAATTGCAGACGCAACCTTGTGCAAGGAAACTCTGCGTCAACTAAGACACCGGAAATGATGAATTTGCATCATTGGATGTAAAAATATTTTCCTAAATATGTTTTTTCCCAAATATGAAACTGATAGTCTGCAAAAAGGAAATATACATAAACCTAACTCATGGCAAATACAAGTACAATACATATATTTAGAACTTTATATAAATACATAAGGTGCCAAACCATAGCTGAAAGTGTCTTCTTAAGTAATAAAAACATAGAGTACTTACCAAAAGACACCCATCCACGTATAGCAGATAGCCAAACCAGTACTGAAATGGTTATCAGTAGAGGTAATGGAATATGAGAGTATATCTTCGATCTGAATAAGGGAGGTAGGAGATGAATCTCTACGACCGATAACAGAGAACCTATGAATAAGATTTCCCACAAGGAAAACTATAGCATTCAATAGGTGATACTCCCTTCACATCCCTCTGACATTCAATGTACTCTGAGAGGAACCGGGCTTAAAAATGCTGAGAAGCGCATATCAACATAGAAAATCAAGCACAAACTTACTTCACCACCTCCATAGGAGGCAAAGTTTGTAAAACTGAATGAATTGTGGGTGTGGTGAGGGGTGTATTTATAGGCATTTTGAGGTTTGAGAAACTTTGCCCCTCCTGGTAGGATTGTATATCCCATACAACACTAGCTCATGGACTCTTGCCAATTACATGAAAGAAACTTAGTTTTTAGTTTTAAAGTAATGTTAGGTTTTTAATTGTAACTTAGTATTTTTTAATCTATGTAACTGGGGTTAATTTAGGGGGCTTAGTAATTTAATTAGGTTTATTGCGATGGGGTTTGGCGGCTTAGGGGTTAATAGATTAATTAGGTTTATCGCTATGTGTGGGTTTTGCGGTTTAGGGGTAAATACTTTTATTAGGTAGATTGCGATGTGGGTGAATGACGGATTATGGGTTAATAGTTTAATTAGGCATATTGCGTTGTGGGGGTTGTTGGTTTAGGGGTTAATACATTTATTATAAGTTCCGATATGGGGGTGATGGCGGATATAGGGGTTTTGACGTGTTGGCTTTGTTTTTGGGAGGTGTGTTAGACTTTTACGGGAGATTTTTTTTTTTTTTTTCTTAGGCGCAGTTTCTAAAGTGTTGTAATTCACTGGCAACTCCAGAAAAACATAATTTATGTAAGAACTTACCTGATAAATTAATTTCTTTCATATTATAAAGAGTCCATGAGCTAGTGACGTATGGGATATACATTCCTACCAGGAGGGGCAAAGTTTCCCAAACCTCAAAATGCCTACAAATACACCCCTCACCACACCCACAAATCAGTTTAACGAATAGCCAAGAAGTGGGGTGATAAGAAAAAAGTGCGAAAGCATAAAAAATAAGGAATTGGAATAATTGTGCTTTATACAAAAAAATTATAACCACCATAAAAAAGGGTGGGCCTCATGGACTCTTGCTAATATGAAAGAAATGAATTTATCAGGTAAGTTCTTACATAAATTATGTTTTCTTTCATGTAATTAGCAAGAGTCCATGAGCTAGTGACGTATGGGATAATGAATACCCAAGATGTGGAACTTCCACGCAAGAGTCACTAGAGAGGGAGGGATAAAAATAAAGAAAGCCAATTCCGCTGAAAAACCATCCACACCCCAAAATAAAGTTTCAATCTTATAATGAAAATATAAGAAGAAGAATCAAACTGAAACAGCTGCCTGAAGTACTTTTCTACCAAAAACTGCTTCAGAAGAAGAAAACACATCAAAATGGTAGAATTTAGTAAAAGTATGCAAAGAAGACCAAGTTGCTGCTTTGCAAATCTGATCAACCGAAGCTTCATTCTTAAACGCTCAGGAAGTAGAAACTGACCTAGTAGAATGAGCTGTAATCCTTTGAGGTGGAGTTTTACCCGACTCAACATAAGCATGATGAATCAAAGACTTTAACCAAGATGCCAAAGAAATGGCAGAAGCCTTCTGGCCTTTCCTGGAACCGGAAAAGATAACAAATAGACTAGAAGTCTTTCGGAAATCTTTAGTAGCTTCAACATAATATTTCAAAGCTCTGACTACATCCAAAGAATGCAACAATCTTTCCTTAGAATTCTTAGGATTAGGACATAATGAAGGAACCACAATTTCTCTACTAATGTTGTTAGAATTCACAACCTTAGGTAAAAATTTAAATGAAGTTCGCAACACCGCCTTATCCTGATGAAAAATCAGAAATGGAGACTCACAAGAAAGAGCAGATAATTCAGAAACTCTTCTAGCAGAAGAGATGGCCAAAAGAAACAAAACTTTCCAGGAAAGTAATTTAATATCCAGCGAATGCATAGGTTCAAAAGGAGGAGCTTGAAGAGCCCCCAAAACCAAATTCAAACTCCAAGGAGGAGAAATTGACTTAATGACAGGTTTTATACGAACCAAAGCCTGTACAAAACAATGAATATCAGGAAGATTAGCAATCTTTCTGTGAAACAACACAGAAAGAGCAGAAATTTGTCCTTTCAATGATCTTGCAGACAAACCTTTATCCAGACCATCCTGAAGAAACTGTAAAATTCTAGGAATTCTAAAAGAATGCCAAGAAAAATGATGAGAAGAACACCAAGAAATGTAAGTCTTCCAGACTTGATAATATATCTTCCTAGACACAGATTTACGAGCCTGTAACATAGTATTAATTTACAGAGTCAGAGAAACCTCTATGATTGAGAATCAAGCGTTCAATCTCCATATCTTCAAATTTAATGATTTGAGATCCTGATTGAAAAAAGGACCTTGCGATAGAAGGTCTGGTCTTAACGGAAGAGTCCACAGTTGGCAAGTAGCCATCCGAACAAGATCCGCATACCAAAACCTGTGAGGCCATGCTGGAGCCACCAGCAGAACAAACGAACGCTCCTTTAGAATCTTTGAAATCACTCTTGGAAGAAGAACTAGAGGCGGAAAGATATAGGCAGGATAATACTTCCAAGGAAGTGACAATGCATCCACTGCTTCCGCCTGAGGATCCCTGGATCTGGACAGATACCTGGGAAGCTTCTTGTTTAGATGAGAAGCCATCAGATCTATTTCTGGAAGTCCCCAGATTTGAACAATCTGAAGAAATACCTCTGGGTGAAGAGACCATTCGCCCGGATGTAAAGTCTGGCGACTGAGATAATCCGCTTCCCAATTGTCTATACCTGGGATGTGAACCGCAGAAATTAGACAGGAGCTGGATTCTGCCCATGCAAGTATTCGAGATACTTCTTTCATAGCCAGAGGACTGTGAGTCCCTCCTTGATGATTGACATATGCCACGGTTGTGACATTGTCTGTTTGAAAACAAATGAACGACTCTCTCTTTAGAAGCGGCCACGACTGAAGAGCTCTGAAAATCGCACAGAGTTCCAAAATGTTGAGATTCCCAAACCCCCTGCGCTGTCAGAGACCCCCATACAGCTCCCCAACCTGTCAGACTTGCATCTGTTGAGATCACAGTCCAGGTTGAAAGAACAAAAGAAGCCCCCTGAACTAAACGATGATGGTCTGTCCACCACGTCAGAGAGTGTCGTACAATCGGTTTTAAAGATATTAATTGTGATATCTTTGTATAATCCCTGCACCACTGGTTCAGCATACAAAGCTGAAGAGGTCGCATGTGAAAATGAGCAAAGGGGATCGCGTCCAATGCAGCAGTCATAAGACCTAGAATTTCCATGCATAAGGCTACCGAAGGGAATGATTGAGACTGAAGGTTTTGACAAGCTGAAACCAATTTCAGACGTCTTTTGTCCGTCAAAGACAGAGTCATGGACACTGAATCTATTTGAAACCTAAAAAGGTTACCCTTGTCTGAGGAATCAATGAACTCTTTGGTAAATTGATCCTCCAACCATGTTCTTGAAGAAACGATACAAGTCGATTCGTATGAGATTCTGCTAAATGTGAAGACTGAGCAAGTACCAAGATATCGTCCAAATAAGGAAATACCACAATACCCTGTTCTCTGATTACAGATAGCAGGGCACCGAAAACCTTTGTAAAAATCCTTGGAGCTGTTGCTAGGCCAAACGGCAGAGCCACAAACTGGTAATGCTTGACTAGAAAAGAGAATCTCAGAAACTGAAAATGATCTGGATGAATCGGAACGTGCAGATATGCATCCTGTAAATCTATTGTGGACATATAATGCCCTTGCTGAACAAAAGGCAGAATAGTCCTTATAGTTACCATTTTGAATGTTGGTATTCTTACATAACGATTCAATATTTTTAAATCCAGAACTGGTCTGAAGGAATTCTCCTTCTTTGGTACAATGAATAGATTTGAGTAAACCCCCAGATTCCTCTATTTCTAATGCAATTAAGACTTTTTTAAGTAAAGAACGAATAAATTCCATTTTAAATAAATATGAAGATTTATCAGTGTCAATTTCTGAAACAGAATCCTCTGAACCAGAGAAATCATCATCAGAAACAGAATCAGAATGATGATGATCATTTAAAAATTCATCTGATAAATAAGAAGTTTTAAAATACTTTTTACGTTTACTGGAAGGAGGAATAACAGACATAGCCTTCCTAATAGATTTAGAAACAAAATCTCTTATGTTAACAGGAACACCCTGAGTATTAGATGTTGATGGAACAGCAACAGGTAATGGAACATTACTAAAGGAAATATTATCTGCATTAACAAGTTTGTCATGACATTCATCACAAACAACAGCCGGAGGGACAGTTACCACAAGTTTACAGCAAATACACTTAACTTTGGTAGATCCAGCATCAGACAGCGAATTTCCAGAAGTAGCTTCTGATCCAGGGTCAATCTGAGACATCTTGCAATATGTAATAGAAAAAACAACATATAAAGCAAAATTATCAAATTCCTTAAATGACAGTTTCAGGAATGGGAAAAAATGCCAATGAACAAGCTTCTAGTAACCAGAAGCAAATAAACAATGAGACTTAAATAATGTGGAGACAATAATGACGCCCATATTTTTTAGCACCAAAAATGACGCCACATCCGGTGACGCCGACATCGTTGGTGCAAAAAACGTCAAAAAAATTGTTTTGCGCCAAAAAAGTCCGCGCCAAGAATGACGCAATAAAATGAAGCATTTTCAGCCCCCGCGAGCCTAACAGCCCACAGGAAAAAAGTCAAATTTAAGGTAAGAAAAATGTTTATTATTCAAATGCATTATCCCAAATAATGAAACTGACTGTCTGAAATAAGGAATATTGAACATCCTGAATCAAGGCAAATTAATGTTTAAACACATATATTTAGAACTTTATATAAAAGTGCCCAACCATAGCTTAGAGTGTCACAGAAAATAAGACTTACTTACCCCAGGACACTCATCTACATGTAGTAGAAAGCCAAACCAGTACTGAAACGAGAATCAGTAGAGGTAATGGTATATATAAGAGTATATCGTCGATCTGAAAAGGGAGGTAAGAGATGAATCTCTACGACCGATAACAGAGAACCTATGAAATAGACCCCGTAGAAGGAGATCATTGAATTCAAATAGGCAATACTCTCTTCACATCCCTCTGACATTCACTGCACTCTGAGAGGAAAACCAGGCTCCAACCTGCTGCGGAGCGCATATCAACGTAGAATCTAGCACAAACTTACTTCACCACCTCCATGGGAGGCAAAGTTTGTAAAACTGATTTGTGGGTGTGGTGAGGGGTGTATTTGTAGGCATTTTGAGGTTTGGGAAACTTTGCCCCTCCTGGTAGGAATGTATATCCCATACGTCACTAGCTCATGGACTCTTGCTAATTACATGAAAGAAATTGTTTTTACGCACATTTATGGACATCGCTAGTTTATCCGACTTAAGGAACTTTATGAACTGCCGGCAGGGTTTATGTGATTCCTTGATGTGCAAGGTGAAATTATGGGCGGTGCGGGTTTCTGCAATTACGCTGAAGCCTGTGCCATATATGTAATCTCGCCTATGGTGAGCAAATGACAAGAGGTATAGGATTGCAGCCACCAACCACCAGCTAGCTCCCAGTAGTGCATTGTTGCTGCCGAGGATATGTACATATTGTTTTCAACAAAGGATACCAAGTCAACAAAGAAAATGTGATAATAGAAATACATATAAAAGTGTCTTAAATCTACTCTATTTGAATCACAATTACTTACATTTTAGATAGGCATTGTTTACTATCCCTTTAAATTAGTTGGCAGAATAAAAATAATGCAAGTACATTACAATTGTTTACTAGACATAATTAAACATTTAGGGCTAGATTAACCCCTTCGCTACCAGGAATTTCAGAGAAAAACTTGCCCAAAATACCAGTGAATGTTTAGCATTTTATTTTATGTACTTATCAATACCGTATATCCTTTTTTTTTTTGTTTTAGTAGATAACCTTAGGTATTCAGCTAGGCCCATTTTTATTTCATGCCACTGTTTCGATGCTTCATATAAAAAGAATTGTTAACTTCTTCACAAACTTAAGTTTTTCTCACTGAAATGATTTACATACCGCTTGTGCAGTTATAACTGGATATAATGGATAAATGGATGTAAAAGTTTCTCTAGGGTCCCCTTTATTCAGCAGACATGCATGGCTTTGCCATTGCTTTTTGATAATTAGAAGGCGGTAATTACAGCTGCACACCATACTTCTGAAATGTGTGGCAGTGGAGGGGTTAATTTGCTGGCAAGGGTTATAGTATTCTAGTGTAAGGATTACCCTCCCAGCTGACACTTCTCACCTCCCTGATCCCCCCAAAACAGCTCTTTCACCCCCACCACCCAAACTGTTCACCACCATCTTGGGTACTGGCAGACACTTTGCCAGTAGTAAAGGGACAATCGAGTCAAAAATAAACTTTCATGATTTAGATAGAGCAGCAATTTTAAACAACTTTCCAATTTACTTCCATTAACAAAACGTGCCCAGTCTTTTTATAATTACACTTTTGGTTCACCAGCTCCTACTAAGCATGTGCAAGAATTCACAGAATATACGTATATGCATTTGTGATTGGCTGATGGCTGTAACATGATGCAGTGGGAGTGTAAATGAAGATAACTGAAATATGTCAGAAAAAAAAGTTCAGACTAAGGGGCCTATTTATCAAAGCGTCGACTATGTTGTATTCGCCGGCACCAATACGTTTGTGAGACATCGCTGCTGCGTATCTGAATACAATCTCCTTCTTTATCAAAAAACCCATCAAAAACACGCGCATCAAGTACGGTGCGAAGAGCATCGGACTGGTGTTAACTAACATTCATCGTTGTTTTGGTTATTCAGGTTTTCCCCAACTTAATTTATACCATTTCATTACTGTCCATGAAAAAGCACATTTCTCAAAAGCTAATGTTTTATTTTTCATCTGTTAATGTCCAAAAAATAGATTGATTTATACCTCAACAAACAATATTTCATAGAAAATTATTTTTATATTGATTTGTTAGATACTTTCACAGAAATTAATGTGTATTTGTATTTCTAGGAGTCATTTTTTATTTATTTTTTAAATTAATATTAATGCTAGATTAGGGGGCCTATTTATCAATTATTCCGCAGCGTAATTGTGGCAAGCCTGATTCTCCTTATTTATCAAAGCCTACAGACTGGCAAAAGTAGAATTTTGTGACGTAACATACGATCCGTTGGTCTCATTCCGAAAACAGATAGATGCTAACGTCACTACAGATGTTCCGTATGCAAATGTTGCACTATCTGACTACTTTTGCTAGTTATCAAACAACTACCAGGTACGCTCGCCACTATTCCGGGTCAGCGTACCTGGATTTCAATCCGCCGCCCTGGAGGCGGTGGATGCCATAGGAATCAATGGGAGTCTGAAAGCAGCGAAAGCTTATGTTCGCTGCTGCCCGATATCCCATTGATTCCTATGGGAGAATAAAAGTTACGTTTACACCTAACACCATAACATGTACCCCGAGTCTAAACACCCCTAATCTGCCACCCCCTACACTGCCGCCACCTACATTATACTTATTAACCCCTTATCTGCCGCCCGACACCGCCACCACCTGCATGAAAGTATTAACCCCTATCCCGCCTCTCCCGGAGCCCACCGCAACTAAATAAAGTTATTAACCTCTAAACCCTTGACCTCCCACATCAGTAAAATTTACTAAACATATTAACCCCTAAACCGCCAGCCCCCCACATCGCCATAAACTAAATTAACCTATTAACCCCTAAACCTAACAACTCGCTAACTTTATATTAAAGATTAACTCATCCCTATCTTATAATACATTTAAACTTACCTTTAAAATTACATTAAACTATATTAAACTATTAATTAAGTTACCCTAACTATTAAAATTAAATTACATTAAACTATTAATTAACCTACCCTATTATAATAAAAATACATTAAACTATATTAAATTAATGATTAATCCAACCTATCTTTTAAACTAAAATTACATTAAAATATATTAAAATAAAAATTAATCTAACCTAACTTTTATACTAAAATTACATAAAACTTCAAATGAAATTAAATATATTATATATTTAAACACATAACCCTACTCAAATAATTTAAATCTACACTACAAAATTACAAAGATACAAAAAACTAAGTTACAAAAAATAACAAACACTAAGTTACACAAAAAATAAACACTAAATTACAAAAAATAAAAAAAGAAATTATCAAAGCTTTAAACTAATTACACCTAATCTAAGGGCCCTATGAAAATAAAAAAGCCCTCTCCCAAAATAAAAAAAACCCTAGCCTACAGTAAACTACAAATAGCCCTTAAAAGGGCCTTTTGTGGGGCATTGCCCCAAAGTAATAAGCTCTTTTACCTGTAAAAAAAAATTACAAATACCCCCCAACAGTAAAACCCACCACCCACACAACCAACCCCCCAAATAAAAAGCTAATCTAAAAAACCTAAGCTCCCCATTGCCCTGAACAGGGCATTTGTATGGGTATTGCCCTTAAAAGGGCATTTAGCTCTTTTGCAGCTCAAAACCCAAATCTAAAAATAAAACCCACCCAATAAACCCTTAAAAAATCCTAACACTAACCCCTGAAGATCGACTTACAGTTTTGAAGATCTGACATCCATCCTCCAGGAAGCCGGGAGAAGTCTTCATCGAAGCGGCAAGAAGTCCTCCAAGAAGCCGGCCGAAGTCTTCATCCAAGCCCGCAGAAATCTTCTCTTAGACAGCATCTTCTATCTTCATCTATCCGGCGCGGAGCGGGTCCATCTTCAAGACATCCGATGCGGAGCATCCTCTTCTTCTGACGGACTAACGACGAATGAAGGTTCCTTTAAATAACGTCATCCAAGATGACGTCCCTTAGATTCCAATTGGCTGATAGAATTCTATCAGCCAATTGGAATTAAGGATGAAAAAATCCTATTGGCTGTTGCATTCAACCAATAGGATTGAGCTTGCATTCTATTGGCTGATTGCAATAGCCAATAGAATGCAAGCTCAATCCTATAGGCTGATTGCAACAGCCAAAAGGATTTTTTCTACCTTAATTCCGATTGGCTGATAGAATTCTATCAGCCAATCGGAATCTAACGGACGCCATCTTGAATGACATCATTTAAAGGAACCTTCATTTGTCGTTAGTCCTTCGGAAGAAGAGGATGCTCCGTGTCTTGAAGATAGAACCACTCCATGCCGGATGGATGAAGATAGAAGATACCGTTTGGGTGAAGACTTCTGCGGGCTTGGATAAAGACTTCGGCCAGCTTCTTGGAGGATTTCTTGCTCCTTCAATGAAGACTTCTCCCGGCTTCTTGGAGGATGGATGTCAGATCTTCAAAACTGTAAGTCGATCTTCAGGGGTTAGTGTTAGGATTTTTTAAGGGTTTATTGGGTGGGTTTTATTTTTAAATTAGAGTTTTGAGCTGCAAAAGAGCTAAATGCTCTTTTAAGGGCAATGCCCATCCAAATGCCCTTTTCAGGGCACTGGGGAGCTTAGGTTTTTTTAGTTAGGGTTTTATTTGGGGGGTTGGTTGTGTGGGTGGTGGGTTTTACTGTTGGGGGGTTGTTTGTATTTTTTTTACAGGTAAAAGAGCTGATTACTTTGGGGCAATGCCCCGCAAAAGACCCTTTTAAGGGCTATTTGTAGTTTTTTGTAGACTAGGGTTTTTTTTTTTTTTTTTGGGGGGGGGGCTTTTTTATTTTCATAGGACTCTTAGATTAGGTGTAATTAGTTTAAAGCTTTGATAATTTATTTTTTATTATTTGTAACTTAGTGTTTATTTTTTTGCGTAACTTATGCCTAGATTTAGAGTTTTGTCTGTAGCTAACACAGCTTTTTTCCCTACAGCTGCTTCCAAACAACGCTGGTATTTAGAGTTGTCTGAAGGGCTGCGTTAGGCTCCAAAAAGGGTGTGTTGAGCCGATTTTACCACCACTTCAACCCTCAATACCAGCGTTGCTTACGGTAGCGGTAAACTGGCAAAACGTGCTTGTGCACGATTCCCCCATAGGAAACAATGGGGCAGTTTGGGCTGAAAAAAAAACCTAACACTTGCAAAAAAGCAGCGTTAAGCTCCCAACGCAGCCCCATTGTTTCCTATGGGGAAACAGTTTCTAAGTCTGCACCTAACACCCTAACATGAACCCTGAGTCTAAACACCCCTAACCTTACACTTATTAACCCCTAATCTGCCGACCCCGCTATCACTGACATCTGCATTTAAACAATTAACCCCTAATCTGCCGCTCCGGACCCCGCCGCCACCTACATTATCCCTATGAACCCCTAATCTGCCCCCCCCCAACGTCGCTGCCACATAACTTCAAGTATTAACCCCTAATCTGCCGCAAAAAGCCCTTTTAAGGGCTGGTAAAAGAGCTGATTACTTTGTAATGTAGAATAGGGTAGGGACTTTTATTAATTTATTTTTATTATTATTTTATTAGGGGGCTTAGATTAGGTGTAATTAGTTTAAAATTCTTGTAATATTTTTTTATTTTCTGTACTTTAGTGTTTGTTTTTTTGTAATTTAGTTTAGTTTATTTAATTGTATTTAATTGTAGGTATTGGTAGCTAATTTATTTAATTAATTTAATGATAGTGTAGTGTTAGGTTTAATTGTAACTTAGGTTAGAATTTATTTTACAGGTAATTTTGTAATTATTTTAACTAGGTAGCTATTAAATACTTATAAACTATTTAATAGCTATTGTACCTAGTTAAAATAAATACAAAGTTGCCTGTAAAATAAATATAAATCCTAAAATAGCTACAATATAATTATTCGTTATATTGTAGCTATATTAGGGTTTATTTTACAGGTAAGTATTTAGTTATAAATAGGAATACTTTAGTTAATAAGAGTTAATTTATTTTGTTAGATTAAAATTATATTTAATGTAGGGGGGTGTTAGGGTTAGGGTTAGACTTAGCTTTAGGGGTTAATACATTTATTATAGTAGCGGCGAGGTCCTTTCTGCAGATTAGGGGTTAAAACTTGAAGTTTGGTGGCGGCGACGTTGGGGGGGGCAGATTAGGGGTTAATAAATATTATGTAGGTGTCGGCGATGTTAGGGGCAGCAGATTAGGGGTTCATAGGGATAATGTCGGTGGTCGGCAGATTAGGGGTTAAAAATATTTATTATAGTGGCGGCGATGTGGGGGGACCTCGGTTTAGGGGTACATAGGTAGTTTATTGGTGTTAGTGTACTTTAGAGCACTGTAGTTAAGAGCTTTATATACCGGCGTTAGCCCATAAAGCTCTTAACTACAGCCTTTCCATGGGCGTTAGGAGTCTTGTCGGTAGAGGGTCTACCGCTCACTTCAGCCAAGACTCTAAATACCAGCGTTAGGAAGATCCCATTGAAAAGATAGGATACGCAATTGGCGTAAGAGGATCTGCGGTATGGAAAAGTCGCGGCTTGAAAGTGAGCGGTAGACCCTTTCCTGGCCAACTCTAAATACCAGCGGGCGGCCAAAAGCAGCGTTAGGACCCCTTAATGCTGCTTTTGACGGCTAACGCAGAACTCTAAATCTAGGCGATAGTGTTTGTTATTTTTTGTAACTTAGTTAGTTTTTTGTAACTTTGTAATTTTTTAGTGTAGAATTAAATTATTTGAGTAGGGTTAGGTGTTTAGATATATAATATAGTTAATTTAATTTGTATTTGTAAATTTAGTATAAAAGTTAGGTTAGATTAATTTTTGTTTTAATATAGTTTAATGTAATTTTAGTTTAATAGATAGGTTGGATCAATCATTAATTTAATATAGTTTAATGTATTTTTATTATAATAGGGTAGGTTAATTAATAGTTTAATGTCATTTTATTATAAAAGTTAGGGTAGGTTAATTAATAGTTTAATATAGTTTAATGTAATTTTAAATGTAAGTTTAAATGTATTATAAGATAGGGATGAGTTAATATTTAATATAAAGTTAGCGAGTTGTTAGGTTTAGGGGTTAATAGGTTAATTTAGTTTATGGCGATGTGGGGGGCTGGCAGTTTAGTGGTTAATACATTTATTTAGTTGCGGTGGTCTCCGGGAGCGGCAGGATAGGGGTTAATAACTTTATATAGGTGGCAGCGGTGTAGGGGGCGGTAGATTAGGGGTTAATAAGTAGGAATAGGGGTGATTAAGTTTATTAGAGTGGCGGTGGGCTCCAGAAGCGGCGTTTTAGGGGTTAATAACTTTAGTTGCGGCGTGGTCCAGGATTGGCGGTATAGGGGTTAAACAGTTTAGTATAGTGTGGGTGTTTAGTGTAGTATACAAATAAAGCTGTGAAAAAGCCAAAGAGCAGCGAGATCGATGACTGTTAGTTAACAACGGTCCGCTGCTCATCGCCCTGTACTTGGTGCGCGGCTTTTTGACAGCTTTTTTGTTAAATATGGAGATCGTATTCAGGTCCGCGGCAGTGATGTTAGGCGATGTCAGGCGAGCGTATTGGTGCCGGCGAATGCAGCACAGTTGACGGCTTGATAAATAGGCCCCATTGTGTGTGTAATTTCAGAAATCTTTTGCAAACATATTTACACGTCCCTAAGTTCCTTTTTTTGCTCTAAACAATGTTGTCTGTCATATCTCTGTGTTAATTTATACCACTAAATGTATATATTGTAAATGTATTATTATTCTGAGCAGGAATAATTGCGAATATAACATGTAATCAGAGTAACATATGTATTTATTTGCAATCAATGGATATTTTAAAGGGATAGGAAAGTAAAAATTTAAGTTGCACTAGTGGGAGCTAGCTGCTAATTGGTGCCTGCACACATTTGTCTCTTGTTATTGGCTAAATAGATGTGTTCAGCTAGCTACCAGTAGTGCAATGTTGTTCCTTCAGCAAAGGATAACAAGATAATGAAGCACATTTAAGAATAGAAAGAAATTTGAAAGTTGTTTAAAATTGTATGTTCTATCCAAAACATGAAATAATATTGTGGGGTTTCCTGTCCCTTTAAGAGCTGGGCCAGTTTTCTCTCTGCACCTGTCTAACCCCTCTTGATTGCAATCTATTTTTAAAATCCACCCCTACACAGGTGTTATAAAATGGGCTGGGATATAAGATTACATTTCTGACTGAAAAATAAATTCAAGAGAAGGAAGAAATACACTGAATCAGATTGGCAGATGTCATAAATCATGTGATTAGGTATATTCCAATCAAAATTGGTGGAAAAATTCACTAGTGTGTGGGTTATTTAGGAGTTTGCATCATAATTGGTGTGAAAAGTGTTGAGTCAAATATGGACTGAAGTGGAGAGTGGGACTTGTATTACATGGCTTAAATATGGTGCACATAGATTTTTCACAAAAAAATAAAAAAGAATTTAGCTATATTATGTTGTGTATTTATTTCATTTTTATCTCTATATCTATTAGTGCAACAAGTTTGGGGCAAAACTTTGAGAGACAAAGATGCAACATAATCCATAAGTAGTAATGTATTTTTCATTTTTATCCCTATATCCTCTAGTTCACCAAATGTGGAGCATTAACATTGTTTGATTTAGAAAGGGTATACAATTGTAATAAAGTTTCTCTTTTACTTTTATTATGTAATATACTTCATTCTCTTGCAGCATTGAACATAAGCTTTCTGTGTTTTCCGACTCCAATTGAGTTCTATGGCATCTGCGACCTCAAGGGTGGCGGATTGAAGACTAGGTACGCTGAGTCGGAAAAGACACAAGCATAAATGTTGAATCTGCATCAGATTGAGCTTGCGGGATCGTATTTTACGTCACAAATTTCAACATTTGCCAATATTGACGCTTTGATAACTACGGCGGATCAATCTCGTGACAATTACGACATGGAATTCCAGCGTATTTTCAGTTGACGCTTTGATAAATAGGCCCCTAAGTGCTATTGTATTGTCTTGTTATCATGCTTTTGTTGATTATGCAAATCTACTATATTTACTCATCCTTTAAGTTTTATTTTGTTTTTGTTTTTTTGCAGAAGATCATTTTACGGTATATATTTATTTATTTTCTGCAGTGTAGGATCACCCTTTACCATCCAACCTCCCTCATCCATCCCAAAGAGCTCTCTAACCCTCCCCCTCCTAATGGTGTCCGCCATCCTAGGTACTGGTAGCTGCCTGCCAGTACCCAGTTTAGGTATACATTTTAATTTCTTTTAATTATTTATTATTATATATTTATTTATTTTTTTCTGTAGTGTAGCGATCCCCCTTCCTCCCTTTCCCTGTATCACCAAAGTAGTGTCTCCACCCTGATTCCTAATTTTTCTCTAGTGTAGCATCCCTACCCTCCCTCTCCCTTCCAAACTTTATTTTCTGTAGCGTAGGGCCCCTCCCACTCACTGTCCCTCCCTGCCGCCCACCCACCTCCCACCTTTCCTTCTGCAACTCCCACCGGCACTGAAGGAAATTGTTACAGACAGTGACACTGACACAGACCATGTCACTTTCTGTAACAATATGGCAATCTGAACTCATATGGTTAACGGAGAGCATATGAGAAGAAGCTCAGGAACATCAGTTCTCTGCTGTCACTTTACAGCCAAAGCATGACGTATATATACGTCATATTACCCTAGGGGCTAAAAGTGACGTGCTATTTGTTTTCCATTTGTGCGCAAGCTTTGCTAGAAGTAATCTTTTAACACTGCGTTTTAGCGCCTATTACAAGTTGAAAGTAAAAAGTTTATGCACATGCGATGTGCGCTACCTTCAGAACTTCGGATATTTCAACCATATTAATTTCTTCTCACCATAGACTTCAATGGAGCGAGAATCTTAAAACAAAAATAACATAAGACATGCATTAGACCTTCAGCGCTAAAGCCAAGTGAGTTATGAATATTATACATTCTAATGTTCTTCACATAGGAGAAAAGGTTATTTTTATTTTTAAATATTTATTTCTATATAGATCTGATGATTTTTTTGTAAAATATATATTTATACCTATATATCTATAAGAACATATAAAGTCCACAAAAGCGCACCCCCAGCAAAAACCAGGGTGCAGGCGATTAAAGTCAATATCCAGGGTAGGCATGCAGATCTTTTTTAAATAGTGCTTTATGGTGCACAAAAAATGTACACACAGTGATGTTTCAGGGGATCTCACCCCTTCTTCAGAAAGCTGCCTCTTATCTCAGTGCATTTAGACTGTTTATCACAGTTAGACACTGCTAGTTCATGTGTGCAATATAACATTGTGCTAAATCCAGTGGAGTTATTCATGTTTGGCTAAAATGCAAGACTGTCAAAAGAACTGAGATAAGGGGCAGTCTGCAGATGCTTAGATAAAAGATAATCACAGAGGTAAAAAGTTTATTAAAGGGACATAAAACCCTAATTTTTTTCTTTCATGATTCAGAAAGATCATAGAAATGTAATCAACTTTCCAATTTACTTACTTCTATTATCAATTTTTCTTAATTCTTTTTATTTCCTTTATTGAAGAAGCAGCAATGCACTATTTGATAAGCCAATGAAAAGAGGTATATTTGTGCAACCACCAATCAGTAGCTAGTTTCCAGCTTCTGAGCCTACCTACATATGTTTTTTTTAACAAAGTATACCAAGAGAATGATGCATATTTGATCATAGAAGTAAATTGGAAAGTTATTTAAAATTTCCTTGTGCTTGTGCAATGCTCACCGGTGGCCAATCAGTCGCTAGCAGGGGCTGTTAATCATCCCGATCGGATCGGATTGGGATGATTTCAGTCCGCCAACTAAAATAGGGCTTCTTAACTTCCATTATGGGCGTAGAATGCAGCATCTACCCCATGTTCTTCAAGCACACATCCAGTAAGAGGAAATTTTGTTTGTTTGGAGCGCAACCCTTTGCTTTCAAATTGTGTAATGCACCTAGGTTAGCGTGGTCGTGATATTGCTTTAGGGAACCTGCGCTAACTTTTGCGTACCACTTGTAATGTAGCCCTTTATGGGGGATAACATTTTGAACAAAGAACTATTAAAAAAGAAAGATTCGGTTCTGTAGTCTAGATCTGATGACCTTCTACTAATCTTTTAACCATAAGGCTTCTACAAGGTTCTGCTTTGCATTTTGCATTCAGCTAAAGTTTTATATAAATGTTGGATATTCAGCCCTTATGCATAGGTGTCCCCATCATCCCTCACCCCATCACATAACTGTGTCTAGACCTTAAAAACATCTGAACGTGTTTAACAGTAATACATGTGGTATTTACATGTACCATTATTTTAATCATTCAGCAAAAGCAGATATTAAAAAGTTTAGGACCTCTCTCTATCTCTGTCTTTATATGTTGTGCATGAGCCAGTAATCAAGTTCCCAGCAGAAATCATTTTATTGCTGTAGGGTAGATTGTCCAATTCTTGTCATTAGATACCAAAAACAAGAAATGACTCTGGAAACACTTGGTACGCGAGATAAACTAGTTTTATCACTTGTGCTCAAGCAAACACTTCCTACATTTCTGACCTATTTGTGTCTTTTAAGTACCTGGAGGAAAGATTTCTTTCTCTAGAAGTAAACAGTGCAGTTGGTGTTGGTTGTGATTGTCAGCTACTAACACACCCTCTTGTAACTTCTAAAGCAATGGTTGGTAACTATTAGCCCCTGGGCCCCATGTGACACTCGCAGGCTTCTCAAACAGTTCCGTCCTTTTATCTTGTGTAAGCCAGCTGCCAGCATGTCTCATTTATATCTTTGTAAAATGCATTTCTGATATTTTACTCAATAATAACAACTGCAAAACACAAAATATGAACACATTTTATGCTGCCCTACCATTATCAGGTGACATAAAAATACAAACATATAGACACACACAGATTCCACACTTAAACACACACAGATCTCACACTTAAACACACACAGATCTCACACTTAAACACACACAGATCTCACAATTAAACACACACAGATCTCACACTTAAACACACACAGATCTCACACTTAAACACACACAGATCTCACACTTAAACACACACAGATCTCACACTTAAACACACACACATATCTCACACTTAAACACACACAGATCTCACACTTAAACACACACAGATCTCACACTTAAACACACACAGATCTCACACTTAAACACACACAGATCTCACACTTAAACACACACAGATCTCACACTTAAACACACACAGATCTCACACTTACACACACACAGATCTCACACTTAAACACACACAGATTTCACACTTAAACACACACAGATCTCACACTTAAACACACACAGATCTCACACTTAAACACACACAGATCTCACACTTGAACACACACATATCTCACACTTAAACACACACAGATCTCACACTTAAACACACACAGATTTCACACTTAAACACACACAGATCTCACACTTAAACACACACAGATCTCACACTTAAACACACACAGATCTCACACTTAAACACACACAGATCTCACACTTAAACACACACAGATCTCACACTTAAACACACACAGATCTCACACTTAAACACACACAGATCTCACACTTAAACACACACAGATCTCACACTTAAACACACACACATATCTCACACTTAAACACACACAGATCTCACACTTAAACACACACAGATCTCACACTTAAACACACACAGATTTCACACTTAAACACACACAGATCTCACACTTAAACACACACAGATCTCACACTTAAACACACACAGATCTCACACTTACACACACACAGATCTCACACTTAAACACACACAGATTTCACACTTAAACACACACAGATCTCACACTTAAACACACACAGATCTCACACTTAAACACACACAGATCTCACACTTGAACACACACATATCTCAAACTTAAACACACACAGATCTCACACTTAAACACACACAGATTTCACACTTAAACACACACAGATCTCACACTTAAACACACACAGATCTCACACTTAAACACACACAGATCTCACACTTAAACACACACAGATCTCACACTTAAACACACACAGATCTCACACTTAAACACACACAGATCTCACACTTAAACACACACAGATTTCACACTTAAACACACACAGATCTCACACTTAAACACACACAGATCTCACACTTAAACACACACAGATCTCACACTTAAACACACACAGATCTCACACTTGAACACACACATAGCTCACACTTAAACACACACACACATATCTCACACTTAAACACACACAGATCTCACACTTAAACACACACACATATCTCACACTTAAACACACACAGATTTCACACTTAAACACACACAGATTTCACACTTAAAGACACACAGATCTCACACTTAAACACACACAGATCTCACACTTAAACACACACAGATCTCACACTTAAACACACACACAGACATGCACATGTAATGTACAGATATTTTACACAGGAATCTCACACACACACTCTTATACAGATAAGTAACACACACACGGACCCCACTCAGATTACACATGTATAAAACACACACTCATAGAATATGCAGACATGCAATATTAAACCTACACACACACAATGACCTACATACAACACACGCTCACAAACACCCACATACATAAGTACAGATAACACACACATAGACCCCACTCATACAACACACACACAGACATGCACATGTAATGTACAGATATTTTACACAGGAATCTAACACACACACACTTTCAAAAACATATATACAGATAAGTAACACACACATGGACCCCACTCAGATTACACACGTATAATACACACACTCATAGAATATGCAGACATGCAATATTAATATACACCTACACACACACAATGCCCCATATACAACACATGCTCACAAACACCCACATACATAAGTACAGATAACACACACATAGACCCCACTCATACAACACACACACAGACATGCACATGTAATTTACAGATATTTTACACAGGAATCTCTCACACACACACTCTCAAAAACATATATACAGATAAGTAACACACACACGGACCCCACTCAGATTACACACGTATAATACACACACTCATAGAATATGCAGACATGCAATATTAATATACACCTACACACACACAATGCCCTACATACAACACACGCTCACAAACACACACATACATAAGTACAGATAACACACACATAGACCCCACTCATACAACACACACACAGACATGCACATGTAATGTACAGATATTTTACACAGGAATCTAACACACACACACTTTCAAAAACATATATACAGATAAGTAACACACACATGGACCCCACTCAGATTACACATGTATAATACACACACTCATAGAATATGCAGACATGCAATATTAATATACACCTACACACACACAATGCTCTACATACAACACACGCTCACAAACACACACATACATAAGTACAGATAACACACACATAGACCCCACTCATACAACACACACACAGACATGCACATGTAATGTACAGATATTTTACACAGGAATCTAACACACACACACTTTCAAAAACATATATACAGATAAGTAACACACACATGGACCCCACTCAGATTACACACGTATAATACACACACTCATAGAATATGCAGACATGCAATATTAATATACACCTACACACACACAATGCCCTACATACAACACATGCTCACAAACACACACATACATAAGTACAGATAACACACACATAGACCACACTCATACAACACACACACATAGTACATACATAAAGAACAATATTAATACATGATCACACAAAGGTACACTCACACACACAATATTAACAGTTTTAAAATCTCGTATACATTAAGGCCATGCACATTATTTGGGGATCAAACTTGAGGGAAGACAGCTGCACTCTGAACTCATACAACAGTTTATGAATTGTAAAATTATTAAACATTTTAGAACTCAAATTTCAATTCAGAATATATTTTAAGATTTAGCATTTCCCCAGCTTCCGTAAAAGGCTGCATATGGCTATATTTGTGGAAGCCTAAATAAGGCTATGAGCCTTTGTATACAGTCTAGAAATTAGAGTAGGCTGCATGGTCGCAGGGGCAACCAGAGCAGTTTCAGAAGATCTGGTTTTACTGGATTTTGAGGTCAGAGTACTAATTGAGAGAGGTAGAAAGATATTAGCAACAAAAGTGGAGATGTCTGGGGACATCTGACTTAATCGTGTCTTGGGACTTTGGATATACCCCTAGAAAGGAAGTAGAGGATATTTATAGGTACAGTTATAATTCAATGTTTACTAGCTTTCACTAAGGAAAATATGGCACCACCTGGAAGGGGGGGGGGGGGGAGGGAATGGAATTAATTGGGGGGAGGGGTCAGGGACAGTTAATATCTCATGTTACTAAGAGTACAGGGCGGATTGGATATAATGAAGGATTAAAGACGTAAAATTTCATTACCATCAAGATATTTATCTAAATGGATGGTTTGTAGCATTCTGTTCATGAAATTTATTTAAAGATACAGCCTGTATCCTAATATGCTCAATGGGGTCAATTTATCAAGCTCCGTACAGAGCTTGATGCACTGTGTTAAGGCTAGCTGGAAACAGAAGTTATAAAGTAGCGGTCTAAAGACTGCTGCACCATAACCTGTCCGCCTGCACTGAGGGCGCCGACAGAAATTACCGATTGACACCCCCTGCTAGTGGCCGATTGGCCGCAAATCTGCAGGGGGCGGAATTGCACCAGCAGTTTACAAGAACTGCTGGTGCAATGATAAATGCTGACAGCGTATGCTGTCGGCATTTATCGATGTGCAGAAGACATGATACGCTACTTTGTATCATGTCCGTCCGCACTATAATAAATATACCCCAATGTTTTCACTGATCAAGAAGTAAAAATATGTTTTCTACACTAGAATGTTAACACATTTGTTTTAAAATTGTTCCATAAACCTCTAACTTGCACTTTGCTAAAGGGAGAGGCCCCCCCACATGTTCTTTTAGTATTTGGATAGAACATACAATTTTAAACCACTTTCCAATTTACTTCTTTAATCAAATTTGCTTCATTATCTTGTTAACTTTGTTAAATGAACAGTATTGCACTAAGGGACGCTAGATGATCACATCTAGTTAGCCAATCACAAGAGACAACTGTTTCCAGTCACCAATCAGCAGCTAGCTCCCACTAGTGTAGGTTATTTCAACCAGGAATACCAAGAGAACGAAGCACATTTGAAGATGGAAGTGAATTTAAAAAGTCTCTTAAAATTATATGCTCTATCTGATTCGTGCAAGTTTAAATTTGACTTTCCTATCCCTTTAATGACTTTATAAATATGAAAAAAGATAGGGTTTTGCATCTTTTTGGAGGGAACCTATAGAATGCTACTTTATTTCCACAAGCTGCATCTGCAAACCAGCAGTAAACATAAACTAATAAACATTGCATGCCAAGAAAGTACTGGGAATAGTACAGGCAGCTGATGGACGAAGGAGTAATTGTCATTTTGAAAATGTAACTAGCAACCCACACAGATTTGGCTAAGAAGTAAGGAACATCTCCGCTTGTTCTTTTCTTGAAAACATCACGGATATACTAAGTCCTTAATGAGGATCCATACTGCGGGTAAAGAACTAGCAGCCTTCTCTCACATAGTTATCATTGTTATATGAAGGAACAGCAGCTTGGGCGTCTGAAAGAACCTGTCCAATTAGAGGGATGGAAACTATAAATAAGTCAGGAGACACCTGTCTTGCAAGGTGATTAAGCTTGGAATGAAGCACAATTGTATGCCTGGAAAATGACTTTAATGTCCACGGAAAGCAATGTGTTAAATTCAGAGCTGAAATCAGGAGATATGTAAAAATAAAAAAACGTTTTAAGCTTAGAATTATTTTAACAGAACACATTCATTATCAGAGAGTTAATTTTCCCATCCTTATGGTGACAGAAGCATTTACCGCCCGTGATCTGAATGGCAGATGCAGTAGTTACAGATAGACTATTAATGGAAAGACGTCAATCATAGGTAAATACTGTTTGCTAGTTCCTGAAAAAAAAATGTCTCATTTAAAGTCTTTGCTGCTAGTGACAGCAGCAATGAAATACCATGCAATGCTTTATAGAACTCTTTGGTAGCCAAAGGGTTAAGGAAAATGTTATTTTTTGCAACGGACTTAAAGATACATTAAACTCACAATTATATTCTCCATAAAGGGCTTGATTAGGAGCGGAGCGCTATTTATTGCTCTTGCGATAAATAGCGCTCCTCTCGTAATACATCCCTTTTTTTATAACACCTGAAACCTCATAACTTTGAGTTTATAACTTTTTTGTTGAATATTTTTTTAATAATTGCTGCCAGATAATGTTATTATGAGTGTAACTGTACCATTAAATGTATTTTTGATGTGTTTTGTGACATTTTTTGTTGTTGAGTGCAACAGTTAACCTGTGCTCTAAGGTCACAGTAATCATCATTCACATTTACTTTCAACTTGTAATACAAGTGCATCTTCTGACGGGCACAAACTTATGCTATAAACCCGATAACGCTTGCGTAAAACAGTTATCACGCCACTCGTGGTCTGTCAAGCCACTCGTAATCTAACTCAAAGGGGCCTATCTATCAAGCTCTGAATGGATCTTGACGCCCCGTGTTTCTGGCGTCAAGATAAATATTATTAACTAAAGTCTTCCTATTTAAAGCTAAATACTTACCTGTTAAATAAACCCTAATATAGCTACAATATAACGAATAATTATATTGTAGCTATTTTAGAATTTATATTTATTTTACAGGCAACTTTGTATTTATTTTAACTAGGTATAATAGCTATTAAATAGTTATTAACTATTTAATAGCTACCTACTTAAAATAATTACCAAAATAGCTGTAAAATAAATCCTAACCTAAGTTACAATTAAACCTAACACTACACTATCAATAAATAAATTAAATCAATTAATTATAAGTAACTACAATTACCTACAATTAAATAAACTAAACTAAATTACAAAAAAACAAACACTAAATTACAAAAAATAAAAAAAGATTACAAGAATTTTAAGCTAATTACACCTACTCTAAGCCCCTTAATAAAATAACAAAGCCCCCCAAAATAAAAAAAATTCCCTACCCTAATCTAAATTAAAAAAGTTAACAGCTCTATTACCTTACCAGCCCTTAAAAGGGCTTTTTGCGGGGCATGCCCCAAAGAAATCAGCTGTTTTGCCTGTAAAAAAACCCACAATACCACCCCCCAACATTACAACCCACCACCCACATACCCCTACTCTAACCCAAACCCCCCTTAAATAAACCTAACACTACCCCCCTGAAGATCTCCCTACCTTGAGCCGTGTTCACCCAGCCGGGCACCGATGGACCAAAAGAGGGCATCCGGAGCGGCAGAAGTCTTCATCCTATCCGGGCAGAAGAGGACATCCGGACCGGTAGACATCTTCATCCAAGCGGCATCTTCTATCTTCAGCCATCCGGAGCGGAGCCATCTTCTTCTAGCCGACGCGGATCCATCCTTCTGCCACAACGCCTACTCGCCGAATGAAGGTTCCTTTAAATGACGTCATCGAAGATGGCGTCCCTTGAATTCCGATTGGCTGATAGGATTCTATCAGCCAATCGGAATTAAGGTAGGAAAAATCTGATTGGCTGATTGAATCAGCCAATCAGATTCAAGTTCAATCGGATTGGCTGATCCAATCAGTCAATCAGATTGAGCTCACATTCTATATCAGCCAATCGGAATTCGAGGGACGCCATCTTGGATGACGTCATTTAAAGGAAACTTCATTCGGCGAGTAGGCGTCGTGGCAGAAGGATGGATCCGCGTCGGCTGGAAGAAGATGGCTCCGCTCCGGATGGATGAAGATAGAAGATGCCGCTTGGATGAAGATGTCTACCGGTCCGGATGTCCTCTTCTGCTCGGATAGGATGAAGACTTTAAGGGGGGTTTGGGTTAGAGTAGGTCTATGTGGGTGGTGGGTTGTAATGTTGGGGGGTGGTATTGTGGGGTTTTTTTACAGGAAAAAGAGCTGATTTCTTTGGGGCAGGCCCCACAAAAATCCCTTTTAAGGGCTGGTAAGGTAATAGAGCTGTTAACTTTTTTAATTTAGATTAGGGTAGGGAATTTTTTTTATTTTGGGGGGCTTTTTATTTTATTAGGGGGCTTAGAGTAGGTGTAATTAGCTTAAAATTCTTGTAATCTTTTTTTATTTTTTTGTAATTTAGTGTTTGATTTTGTAATTTAGTTTAGTTTATTTAATTGTAGGTAATTGTAGGTACTTGTAGTTAATTGATTTAATTTATTTATTGATAGTGTAGTGTTAGGTTTAATTGTAACTTAGGTTAGGATTTATTTTACAGGTAATTTGGTAATTATTTTAACTAGGTAGCTATTAAATAGTAAATAACTATTTAATAGCTATTGTACCTAGTAAAAAAAAATACAAAGTTGCCTGTAAAATAAATATAAATTCTAAAATAGCTACAATATAATTATTCGTTATATTGTAGCTACATTAGGGTTTATTTTACAGGTAAGTATTTAGCTTTAAATAGGAAGACTTTAATTAATAATATTTAATTTATTTCTAGTGATGTTGCGAATAGTTCGCCAGCGAATAGTTCCCGGCGAACATAACTTGATCGCGTTCGCCGCAGTGGGCGAACATATGCGATGTTCGATCCGCCCCTTATTCGTCATCATTGAGTCAAACTTTGACCCTGTACCTCACAGTCAGCAGACACATTCCAGCCAATCAGCAGCAGACCCTCCCTCCAAGACCCTCCTATCTCCTGGACAGCATCCATTTTAGATTCATTCGGAAGCTGCATTCTTAGTGAGAGGAGGGACAGTGTTGCTGCTGCTGATTTAATAGGGAAATCGATAGCTAGGCTAGTGTATTCAGTGTCCACTACAGTCCTGAAGGACTCATCTGATCTCTGCTGTAAGGACAGCACCCCAAAAAGCCCTTTTTAGGCTAGAACATCAGTCTACTTTTTTTTTTTTTCCTGTGTAATCTAATTGCAGTTGCCTGCCTGCCAGCATGTGTGTCAGGCTCACAGCGTATACTGTGCCCACTTGCCCAGTGTCATCACTCATATCTGGTGTAACAGTAGTGTACATTTAAAAAAAACAACAGTTTTTTTACTGTGTTAAATAATAGCAGTCAGTTTCCTTCACACGTGTGCGTTTCAGTGCCTGCCTGCCAGGGCACAGTGTCACCCCAGTGCAACTCATATCTGGTGTAACAGTAGTGTACATTTTAAAAAAACAAACACTTTTTGACTGTGTTAAATAATAGCAGTCAGTTTCCTTCACAGTGTGTGTTTCAGTGCCTGCCAGGGCACAGTGTCACCCCAGTGCAATTCATATCTGGTGTAACAGTAGTGTACATTTAAAAAAAAACAACACTTTTTTGACTGTGTTAAATAATAGCAGTCAGTTTCCTTCACACGTGTGCATTTCAGTGCCTGCCTGCCAGGGCACAGTGTCACCCCAGTGCAACTCATATCTAGTGTAACAGTAGTGTACATTTAAAAAAAACAACGCTTTTTGACTGTGTTAAATAATAGCAGTCAGTTTCCTTCACACGTGTGCGTTTCAGTGCCTGCCTGCCAGGGCACAGTGTCAACTCATATCTGGTGTAACAGTAGTGTACATTTAAAAAAAACAACACTTTTTTGACTGTGTTAAATAATAGCAGTCAGTTTCCTTCACACGTGTGCGTTTCAGTGCCTGCCAGGGCACAGTGTCACCCCAGTGCAACTCATATCTAGTGTAACAGTAGTGTACATTTAAAAAAAACAACACTGATAGGGGATGTAACAGGGATTAAACTGATAAGAATAGTACTACTTAACACACCACTCCTATCTGGTGGCACATTAGATTGCACGCGCAGTGCCCCAAATTTGAAGTAGGAGGACCGACCAAGCATCTTTTTCCATCTCCCGGTTCCTAAAATCGATGCCATATACACGTCCCCTGATAGGGGATGTAACAGGGATTAAACTGATAGGAATAGTACTACTTAACACACCTTATAATAACGCAGAGAGAGGCAACGCAGAGAGAGGAGTCTGAAGAAGAGGAGTCAGAGGAGGAAGGTGGCTTTGAGGAGGTGGAAGACCAAACACAGCAGGTGTCCCAGGGGGCTTGTTGTCACCTTTCGGGGACCCTTGGTGTTGTACGTGGCTGGGTGGAGGAAGAGACCTTCAATGACATCAGTGAGGACAAGGAACGGGACATGGCTAGCTTGGTTTCCAACCTTGTGCAAATGGGGAGTTTGCGGTTGTGCAAATGGACTGTTTGCGGTTGTTTGCGGTGCGTTAAATGGGGAGTTTGGTCTGTCACTGTGAAGCGGGCGTAACCCTTACACTACCTGATCTATACAATATCATACCTGATGTTTTAAAGCACGTTATTCCAAACAATTTAGGAATGTGCAGTAGTGTACATTTAAAAAAAAACAACAGTTTTTTGACTGTGTTAAATAATAGCAGTCAGTTTCCTTCACACGTGTGCATTTCAGTGCCTGCCTGCCAGGGCACAGTGTCACCCCAGTGCAACTCATATCTGGTGTAACAGTAGTGTACATTTAAAAAAAAAAACACTTTTTTGACTGTGTTAAATAATAGCAGTCAGTTTCCTTCACACGTGTGCGTTTCAGTGCCTGCCTGCTAGGGCACAGTGTCACCCCAGTGCAACTCATATCTAGTGTAACAGTAGTGTACATTTAAAAAAAACAACACTTTTTTGACTGTGTTAAATAATAGCAGTCAGTTTCCTTCACACGTGTGCATTTCAGTGCCTGCCTGCCAGGGCAAAGTGTCACCCCAGTGCAACTCATATCTGGTGTAACAGTAGTGTACATTTAAAAAAAAACAACACTTTTTTGACTGTGAAATAATAGCAGTCAGTTTCCTTCACACGTGTGCGTTTCAGTGCCTGCCTGCCAGGGCACAGTGTCAACTCATATCTGGTGTAACAGTAGTGTACATTTAAAAAAAAACAACACTTTTTTGACTGTGAAATAATAGCAGTCAGTTTCCTTCACACGTGTGCGTTTCAGTGCCTGCCTGCCAGGGCACAGTGTCAACTCATATTTGGTGTAACAGTAGTGTACATTTAAAAAAAAACAACACTTTTTTGACTGTGAAATAATAGCAGTCAGTTTCCTTCACACGTGTGCGTTTCAGTGCCTGCCTGCCAGAGCACAGTGTCACACCAGTGCCACCACTCATATCTGTTGTAACAGTAGTGTGCATTTAAAAAAACAACACTTTTTTGACTGTGAAATAATAGCAGTCAGTTTCCTTCACACGTGTGCGTTTCAGGGCCTGTCTGCCAGGGCACAGTGTCACACCAGTGCAACTCATATCTAGTGTAACAGTAGTGTACATTTAAAAAAAACAACACTGATAGGGGATGTAACAGGGATTAAACTGATAAGAATAGTACTACTTAACACACCACTCCTATCTGGTGGCACATTAGATTGCACGCGCAGTGCCCCAAATTTGAAGTAGGAGGACCGACCAAGCATCTTTTTCCATCTCCCGGTTCCTAAAATCGATGCCATATACACGTCCCCTGATAGGGGACGTAACAGGGATTAAACTGATAGGAATAGTACTACTTAACACACCTTATAATAACGCAGAGAGAGGTCATGCAGAGAGAGGAGTCTGAAGAAGAGGAGTCAGAGGAGGAAGGTGGCTTTGAGGAGGTGGAAGACCAAACACAGCAGGCGTCCCAGGGGGCTTGTTGTCACTTTTCGGGGACCCTTGGTGTTGTACGTGGCTGGGTGGAGGAAGAGACCTTCAATGACATAAGTGAGGACAAGGAACGGGACATGGCTAGCTTGGTATCCAACCTTGTGCAAATGGGGAGTTTGCGGTTGTGCAAATGGACTGTTTGCGGTTGTTTGCGGTGCGTTAAACGGTGAGTTTGGTCTGTCACTGTGAAGCGGGCGTAACCCTTACACTATCTGATCGATACAATATCATACCTGATGTTTTAAAGCACGTTATTCCAAACAATTTAGGAATGTTAGGTGATTTATGCCCTTTATGGATTAAAACCAGACTCTGCATCAACTATGTAATTTTCCATGGGAGTTTTGCCATGGATACCCCTCCGGCATGCCACAGTCCAATAGTGATGGAAACAACTTTTCCATCACTATTGTGGCCAGAAAGAGTCCCTGTGGGTTTTAAAATTCGCCTGCCTATTGAAGTCTATGGCGGTTCGCCCGGTTCGCCCGTTCGCGAACAATTCTGGAAGTTCGCATTCGCGAACCTAAAATTTCAGGTTCGCAACATCACTATTTATTTCGTTAGATTAAAATTATATTTAATTTAGGGGGGTGTTAGGGTTAGGGTTAGACTTAGCTTTAGGGGTTAATACATTTATTAGAGTAGCGGCGAGGTTCAGTCGGCAGATTAGGGGTTAATAAGTGTAGGTAAGGTAGCGGCGACATTGGGGGGGCAGATTAGGGGTTAATAGTATTTATTATAGGGTTTGCGAGGCGGGAGTGCGGCGGTTTAGGGGTTAATACATTTATTATAGTGGCGGCGAGGTCCGGTCGGCAGATTAGGGGTTAATAAGTATAGGTAGGTAGCGGCGACGTTGGGGGCGGGCAGATTAGGGGTTAATAAATATTATGCAGGTGTCGGCGATGTTGGGGGCAGCAGATTAGGGGTACATAGGTATAATGTAGGTTGCAGCGGTGTACGGAGCGGCAGATTAGGGGTTAATTGTGTAATGCAGTTGTCAGCGATAGCAGGGCCGGCATATTAGGGGTTAATAAGTGTAAGGTTAGGAGTAATTAGACTCGGGGTACATGTTAGGGTGTTAGGTGCAGACTTAGAAACTGTTTCCCCATAGGAAACAATGGGGCTGCGTTAGGAGCTTAACGCTGCTTTTTTGCAGGTGTTAGGTTTTTTTTTCTGCCCAAACTGCCCCATTGTTTCCTATGGGGGAATCGTGCACAAGCATGTTTTTCCAGCTAGCCGCTAACGTAAGCAACGCTGGTATTGAGAGTTGAAGTGGCGGTAAATATGCCTTTACGCTCCCTTTTTGGAGCCTAACGCAGCCCTTCAGACAACTCTAAATACCAGCGTTGTCTTAAGGGTGCGCTGGAAAAAAAAGCAGCGTTAGCTACACGGGTCTTTACCGACAAAGCTCTAAATCTAGGTGATAGTTTTTTCGCAATCAATTTCCATTGTGCCGATATTACAAGTCTTGAGAAATCGTGATTGCGTGCGTGCATTCTCCTTTTACACAACAATCATTTCTGCGCTCAAAGAGCTGTAGTTAACAGCTTTGAGCAATGTACAGTTGCACTCATGTTAACACTGTCTAATAAAATAATTGAAAAAAAATATTGCACACAAAAGTAATAAGGGCTCAAAGATACGAGATCTCGGGTGTTAGAAAAAAAAGCAGATGCAGGGATTTTACATTGACATACATACACATACATACACATACATACATACATACACATACATACACATACATACACACATACACATACATACACATACATACACATACATACACATACATACACATACATACACACATACACATACATACACATACATACACATACATACACATACATACATACATACATACATACACATACATACACATACATACATACACATACATACACATACATACACATACATACACATACATACATACATACATACATACATACACATACATACATGCATACATACATACACATACATACACATACATACATACATACATACACATACATACACACATACACATACATACACATACATACATACATACACATACATACACACATACACATACATACACATACATACACATACATACACATACATACATACATACACACACACACATACATACACACATACACATACATACACATACATACACATACATACACATACATACATACATACATACATACACATACATACACATACATACACATACATACATTTACATACACATACATACATACATACATACACACACACACATACATACACACATACACATACAAACACATACATACACATACATACATACATACATACACATACATACACATACATACATACATACATACATACATACACATACATACACATACATACATACACATACATACATACCCCACCCTATCTTTCTGAGGGTATTTAAAGAGATCTGTTTAGCTCTGCTAAACATTTAGCTCTGCTTCTTAGCAAAGAGATCAAACTTCAAAAGGATCAAATACATAAGGAT
The DNA here is from genome assembly GCF_027579735.1 of Bombina bombina. Lineage (NCBI taxonomy): Eukaryota > Metazoa > Chordata > Amphibia > Anura > Bombinatoridae > Bombina > Bombina bombina. The sequence continues at coordinate 329,268,165 of NC_069506.1, read as the reverse complement.
ATTTGAGTTATTTCAGGAGTTATTCAGGCTTATTCAGGCTTATTCAGTAGTAAATAATACTTATATTTTTCTTATTGTTAAAGTGTTGCATAGTTTAAAATGTCTCAGATACAGTGCAATGGGTGTTTTGCACTTTTTAATCGTTCTACTTTTTGGAGATTTAGGGGCTGTCCTGTTTGTAAGCAGTTTTCCCTTTTAAGGGAGGAAATAGCTAAACTTTAAGCTAAGGTAAGTAACATACCTGTTACCTCTACAAAGCTGCCTCAGAAAGAAGCCCCTCTACCCCAGAGATCAGCAAGGAGAGGCAGATGGATCACTGTAGGCTCTGGAAGAATTAGAACAGTAGACCAGAAGCATTGCCCACAACCTCTGCCATTGCAAAACTCCTATGCTGCTCTTGCCGAATATACTTGTGATGAGGAGATTGCTGTTTCTGAGCCCTCTGAAGCTGTAACAGGTAATTTAAATCTATTGGCACCTGATTCTCCAGGTAAGATAACACAGGAAAGAACTGCAGATGTGTTTTTGAGAAAAAGACTGTTAGTGGGTGACTCTATTTTGAGGAATGTGTATTTAGGTGAAAGTAAAGGAGAAACAAGGGAGATTAGATGTCTTCCAGGAGCTACTGCTCACAGGGATAAGAATCGTATTTTGAGAATTGTTAAGGCAGCAGAAAAGGGAAGTGAGTTAGATGTGATTGTTCATTTAGGAACAAATGATCTGGCTAGTAATCATGTTGCTGCTGTTCAGAAAGAGTTTTGTGACCTAGGTAATCATTTAGAGACTGTGGCATCAACTCTATCATTTTCTGCTATTTTACCTGTGTATGGCCAGGAAGCAGGAAAGATGGAGCGGATAACAACATTTAATTCTTGGTTAGATAAGTGGTGCAGGGAACGAGGATTTGGTTTTATTGGCCATTATAGCTCTGTTTGGAAAGATACTAGGTTATTTAGGAGAGATGGCTTGCATTTGGATGCTAAAGGAACAGAGTATCTGGGAGAGGAGTTTAAATACTTTATTAGAAATCATTTAAACTAATAAAGGGGGGGTAGCATTAATATATCCACCTGCCCCCCACAGCATGCCAAAACTGTTAGTCCAAGTAACAATTCTAGAAATTCTAGTAGAAAAATTCTTCGTGCCATGAGCACAAATGCTCGCAGCTTAGGAAATAAATTACCTGAACTCATTTCAATAATGACTAGGGACAACTTGGATTTAGTAGCTATAACAGAAACATGGTACAATGATTTGCATGACTGGGACATAGTCATACCTGGATACAGGTTATTTAATAAGAACAGAGTAGGAAAGAAAGGTGGAGGAGTTGCTTTGTATGTAAATGAAAATATAAAGGTTACTGAAATTGTAGGAACAAATGATGAGGTGGAAAGTATTTGGGTGACTTTGGAAATTGGAGATAAAAATGTTTTTAGAATAGGGGTTGTATATAGGCCTCCATTGCAGGATGAAAAACTGGACAATCTGTTATTAGATGAAATAACCAAAATGACCATGAAGGGTAAGGTTATAGTACTGGGGGACTTTAATTTGCCAGATATAGACTGGAAGATTCCTTCTGCCAGATCGGCTAGAAGCAGGTATATTCTTGAATCTCTGCTAGGGGAATCACTTGAACAATTAGTCAAGGAACCAACTCGTAAGGAAGCTATATTAGATCTAATACTTACAAACAGTGATACAGTTTCAGATGTGTCTGTAGGTGAGAACTTAGGATCCAGTGATCATCAATCTGTTTGGTTTAGTATTCATGTTCAGGAACTGTCCACCCAGACTAAAACAAAAGTTTTAGACTTTAGGACGGCAGATTTTTCATTAATGGGAGAATACCTAAAGAACTATTTAAAGGGGAAAACTCTTATTACAGGGGTTCAAGAACAGTGGGAATTTGTGAAAGGTGCCATTTTAGATGCAACCGCACACTGTATTAGACATGTCTGTAAAAGTAAAAGAAAGCGGAAACCAATTTGGTTTTCCAAAGAAGTAGCACATGCTGTAAAGACAAAAAAGATAGCTTATAAAAATTACAGACACACACAAGCAGATGATGATATGAAAATATGGAGACTCCAACAAAAAAAGACTAAGCAGTTAATTAGGAAGGTTAAAGCTCATGCAGAAGAGAAGATAGCACAGTCAGTAAAACACGGGGACAAAACATTCTTTAGATATATCAGTGAAAGAAGAAAAAATAAGGTAGGAATAGTAAAATTTAAATCAGTTGATGGTAGAATAATAGAAGGAGATAAGCAGATTGCAGACTGTCTCAATGATTACTTCTGTTCTGTTTTCACTAAAGATTGTGAAGATACAATGTCTACATTAAGGGATGCAACGCAAAATAGAAACAAGCTTAACAGTAATCTTTTTACAAAGGATGAGGTTTTGTTAGCATTATCAAAAATAAATGTTACAAAGGCAGTGGGTCCTGGTAATATTCATCCAAGGGTTTTAAAAGAACTTCGATCAGTGCTAACTGTCCCATTAACTGATCTGTTTAATCAGTCACTATTAACAGGAGCTGTCCCAGATGATTGGAGAATAGCAAATGTAATACCCCTTCATAAAAAGGGCAGTAGAGAAGAATCTGGCAACTACAGGCCAGTTAGTTTAACTTCAGTAGTAGGGAAATTAATGGAAAGCCTCTTAAAAGAAAGAATTATGACTTACATAAAGACAAACAATTTAGAGGACCAAAATCAGCATGGTTTTACTTCAGGGAGATCATGTCAGACTAATCTAATTGACTTCTTTGATTATGTAACAAAAGTATTAGACAAGGGAGGAGCAGTTGATGTAGCATATCTAGATTTCAGCAAAGCATTTGACACCGTCCCACACAATAAACTTATTCACAAACTATATCTCCTTGGTCTAGATTCAAAAATTGTGAACTGGGTGGAATGCTGGCTTAAGGACAGAAAACAAAGTGTCTTAGTAAATGGAGTTCATTCAGCAGAGGAGGCTGTTACTAGTGGTGTTCCTCAGGGGTCAGTTCTGGGGCCTGTTTTGTTTAACATATTTATCTGCGATATCAGCAAAGGGCTACAGGGGAAAGTATGTCTCTTTGCAGATGATACAAAAATTTGCAACAGAGTGGATGTTCCAGGGGGGGTAGACAAAATGAGAAGTGATATACAACAATTGGAGGATTGGACAAATGACTGGGGTCTAAAGTTTAACACAGCAAAGTGTAAAATAATGCATTTAGGGAAGAAAAATCAAAATGTTAATTACAGACTCAATGACACTTTACTGACTGTTACAGACGAGGAACAGGACTTGGGAATTATTATTTCAGATGATTTAAAACTTAGTAAACAATGTAGTAATGCAGCGAGTAAGGCTAGCAGAATGCTTGGATGTATTGGTAGAGGTATTTGCAGCAGAAATAGTAAGGTTCTTATGCCACTTTATAGATCATTAGTTAGGCCTCATCTTGAGTATTGTGTGCAGTTCTGGAGACCATATCTTCAGAAGGATATTAACAAGCTTGAATCTGTGCAAAGGAGGGCTACCAAAATGGTACATGGTCTAAAAAATAAAACTTACCAGGATAGGATCAATGACCTAAATATGTACAGCTTAGAGGAGAGAAGGGAAAGAGGTGATATGATAGCAACTTTCAAGTACATTAAAGGGTTTAGTAAAACTGAGGCTGTGGGTATTTTACATAAAATGGAAAATTCAAGAACAAGGGGTCATGAGCTCAAGCTAAAGGGTAGTAGATTCAGAAGTAATTTGAGGAAGCACTTCTTTACAGAAAGAGTGATTGATTTATGGAATAAACTTCCTCAAGAGGTAGTAGCAACAAACACTGTGGGGGACTTTAAAAATGCATGGGACAAGCATAGGGCTATCCTACGAACTAGATAAGTTTATACTGTTAGGTAAGGTCGGGCAGACTTGCTGGGCCTATGGCTCTTATATGCCGTCAATATCTATGTTTCTATGTTTCTATACATACATACATACACATACATACATACATACACATACATACACATACATACACATACATACATACATACATACACATACATACACATACATACATACACATACATACACATACATACATACATACACATACATACACATACATACATACACATACATACACATACATACATACACATACATACACATATTTACATACACATACATACATACACATACATACATACACATACATACATACACATACATACACATACATACACATACATACATACACATACATACATACACATACATACATACATACATACACATACATACATACACATACATACATACACATACATACACATACATACACATACATACATACATACATACATACATACACATACATACACATACATACATACACATACATACACATACATACACATACATACATACATACATACACATACATACACATACATACATACATACATACACATACATACACATACATACACATACATACACATACATACATACATACATACATACACATACATACACATGCATACACATACATGGAGAAACATGGATTTATATGTATAGAGATATACTTAACTATGCAGACAATGAAAAGATTTTACATTACAATATTATGCACATTAAACAATATCTCAGAGGGATTTTCAAAGAGATTTTCATATAAAGATATCTAGACATATATATTTTCAAATACATATCTCACAATAAATAGATATATCAGTCCAAAAATCATCACATAGAGAAATATTTATTTAGAATTAAATAGAACATATTCTATTGCAAACACATTTTCACAAAAATTGAATATTCACTTTTTCGTGTACACTGTTCGAGGAGAATAAGTCATGGGCTTTGCGCAACAGATTAAGGTTTTTGTGGGGGGGGGTTGTTCTATCCGTCTTCTTTATTGTTTTCTATGGGGAATACGTGAACGTGCACGCGATTTCGCAGTTTGCATTAGGCAGCTTAACGCGCATGCAAAATAAGTTATTTCTCAACTTGTAATAGCTGCGCAACCCCAAATGCGAAAAATTCATAACGGGCACAGAGTTTTTGCAACTGATTCGCTGTGCGACTTGTAATCTTGCCCTGTTTTTTTTTTAATGTATGTTCAATATATTAAATAAATATATATTTTTATCCGACCGCTTTCGGCAGGTTCCTCCAACCCCATATACTTCCTGTTTCAGGTATTTTGTGACGTATAAAGAGATCCCACCCACTCTCTATATAGGGTGGAAGGCATGCTCTTGAGACCTAAACATTACAGCACAGCATACAACCCTTTTATTTTTTTATTTTAATGCCATATGGCTAGTGCATCAACACAGTAGCAAAAAAAAAATATATTAAAAAAAAGCTGGTTTTTGAAAAGGAGGCCGGAGCTAGGATTATAATAGTAAGCAAAACTAAGCTATAGAATGGGATTAAGGCAGAAAATAGATGAATTGATGAATGAAAATAATATAATTATAAAGGTTAATCTAACGGTTCATCAGGTGATTTTACCCTCACTTTTAAATACTATGGCCTCTAGTTATCAAGCCGTCAACCGCAAATACGCTGGAATTCCGCAGCGTATTTGTGGCGAGGCTGATTCGCCTTAGTTATCAAGCCCTACAAAAAATTATTTTTTATTTTCTGTAATTTAGTGGGGGGTTTTTGCACTATAGTTTAGTTTATTTAATTTAATTTTAGGTAATTTTAGGTAATTTATTTAATTTATTTAGTGATAGTGTAGTGTTAGGTTTAATTGTAACTTAGGTTAGGATTTATTTTACAGGTAATTTTGTAAGTATTTTAGCTAGGTAGTTATTAAATAGTTAATAACTATTTAATAACTATTGTACCTAGTTAAAATAAATACAAAGTTGCCTGTAAAATAAAAATAAATCCTAAAATAGCTACAATATAATTATTAGTTATATTGTAGCTATCTTAGGGTTTATTTTATAGGTAAGTATTTCTTTTTAAATAGGAATAACTATTAATAATAGTAAGTTTTATTTAGATGGATTAAAATAATAGTTAGGGGGCTGTTAGTGTTAGACTTAGGTTTAGGGGTTAATAAGTTTTATATAGGTGGCGGCAGTATAGGGGGTCAGGATAGGGGTTAGTAAGTTTAATATAGGTGGCGGCGGGGTCCGGGAGCGGCGGTTTAGGGGTTAAACATTTAATTTAGATGTGGCGGGGTCCGGGAGCGGTGGTTTAGGGGTTAATGAGTTTAATGTAGGTGGTGGCGGTGTAGTGGGGGGCAGGATAGGGGTTAATAACTTTAATATAGGTGGCGGTGGGCACCGGGTGCAGTGGTTTAGGGGTTAAACAATTTATTTAGCTGTGGTGGGGTCCGGGATCCGCAGGATAGGGGTTAATAACTTGAATATAGGTGTGGCGGTATAGGGGGGCAGGATAGGGGTTAATAAGTTTAATATAGGTGGCGGCGGGGTCCGGGAGCAGCGGTTTAGGGGTTAATATATTTATTATAGTTGTGGCGGGGTCCAGGAGAGGCGGTTTAGGGGGTAATAACTTTATTTAGGTGCGGGGGGCTCCGGGAGCGGCGGTTTAGGGGGTAAAACAGTATAGTTAGTGTGGGTGCTTAGTGACAGGCTAGCAAGAAAGCTGCGAAGAAGCCGATGAGAAGCGAGATCGATGACTGTCAGTTAACAACAGTCAACACTCATCGCTTCGTACTTGGTGCGCGGCTTCTTGACAGCTTTCTTGATAACTTTGGCAAACGTATTCAGGTCCGCGGCAGTGATGGTAGGCGAGCTTAGGCGAGCGTATTTGGCCGGCGAATGCAGGTAAGTAGTCGGATTCATAACTAGAGGCCTGTGCGTCTAAATATAGGCACCTAACACGATTGTTAGTCTTGTGAAGTTGATAAGAAGCAATTCTTCATCAATACTTTGTAGATATGTAAATGCTTTTAACACCCAATTTGGGATTAATTGATTAATTAATTAATCCAATTCAGTACAAATGTTAGAGCAACATGATACCCAAATGTCGAAGCACTTGAAAGTGATGCAGCATAGCTGTAAAAAGCTGACTAGAAATTATCATCTGAACCTGTAAAAAAGAAATTTATTTTAAGCAGCCAATCAGGATGCTAGTCCTGGGACTTGCAAGACAGCATGCATCTGACACATGGTCATTTTATTTCACTACTCAGTTTCTGAAAGTTTACTATTTAATATTGCAAGATTTAAGTGAAATCACAAGAGATAACAATACAAATGTCAGGATTCCTGTTACTATTCCTTTAATTCTAACTTGTTCTTTCTGACATCATGATTGGCTGCTCCTCCTTTAAAGCAGCTGATTAGCCTTCATTCACTGCTTAGTATTTTATGAAGTGGTACTTAGTTACTCCTACGATCCTGGCTCCAGAAGTTATTCATCTCTCAAGATAAATCAACAAATTGCCTCAAGAACCACTACAGAAAACCTCCTCGCGCACAGTGGCGGCTGGTGATTTTTGAAGATGGGGGGCACTAGCCCCGCCCCTCAGATGGCTCCGCCCATTTTATTGTGTGTATGTATATATATATATATATATATATATATATATATACATACACACACATACATACACACACACTCTGCCAGTTACCTTAACACATCATTGTACAAGGTGAGGGCAGTGTGTTATGTGCATTACTGTGTGTTGTATTTACATAACTAACCTGTGTATATTGAAAGACAAGAGCACCATATACACCCTGCAGTTACTATATATATATATATATATACTGGGTACAAGAGTCCTGTTACTGGGGCAGTATAAGGACATATATATATTTATTTATATTTATAAAGTCCTTATACTGCCCCAGTGATAAGGATATTAGTACATACACACCTCCAGTAGCACATCCCTGCCATACATATGTAGTGCAACATCATCTCCAGCACTTACTGTCTGACATTCACATCACAGTATTAGCTCCTGCCTGTCTCTCACTGGCACATCATCCACATGAATCCATTAAACTTGGCTGAACAGACAGACATACACTTAGAATAGATTTGACATGGATGCCAGTGTCTCACTCAGCACCACTAATGAGAGCAAGTGTGATTCCACCCTGTGCCATGGGCTGATCATCTTTATTACCTATCTCCATCTCTCGGTGTCACCCCTCCCATCAGGATGCAGTGAGGATGCTGTGATATCCAGAGCACAGCATCCTGATACAAACCCATCACTGTCAGCCTTTATGCTGCACACACACCCTCCTTACCTGTCCCACCTCCTGCTGCCTCTAACACCCCTTAAGCAGGGTCACAGCCGTCCCTCCATCCCCAGATACACTTGCAGGCTGTGCAAGGACAAGTCATCCATACTGCACTGATTGCAGGGATGTCCCAGGCTGCTGCATGTGATTCGCCTCCTGCTCCTCCCCCCCCAGCACCCAGATCCGCCAGTCTGAGCCCCCACCACATACCTGTTAGCCTGTGATGGTTTCCTTAGAAGATTCCAGTTTCACTTTCACTTTAAACCCCGGGATTGCCCCTGCTGGCCACAATCAGCAGCAGAGGTCTCTTAAAGGGCCAGGCAGTGTGTGAGAAGTCAGTGCGAATCTTCAGCTTCCCTATTGTTTGTCTTCTATGCGTTGCTGTGTAACACAGCAATGCATAAAAGACAAACAATAGGGTACTACCCGGCAAAGTGGCGTGCAGGCGCAGCCTATCCGAGGGCACACAGGCAACTTGGCTAGAACGCCTGTTTGATGCGGGGGAGGAGCCGGTGATGCAGGGATACCTGCAGCCAATCAGAGTGCAGCTGAACTTGGCTCCTTGAAGTTGTCCCTCCCCACTCGCACACTTCAGCTTGTGCGAACAGGGATCTGAATGCAAGCAGTTTAAGCCTGGCCCACATGCCTGCAGTGAAATAGACTTCACTGACAGGCAGGGTATAGGGCTCTATCGCACGTGCGATTGCCTTAAAGAGACACACCAGGAACCAAAATAAAAAAAAAGCATCAGATTTTTTTGGGGGGGGGTTAGAAATGAAATATAATTTTTCTAATAGGGGGCTATTGGAAAAATTATATTTTATTCAGCAAAATTAAAAAAGCATCAGATTTTTTTTGGGGGGGTTAGAAATAAAATATAATTTTTCTAATAGGGGGCTATTGGAAAAATTATATTTTATTCAGCAAATTTTTTTTTTTTCCTCTGCATCTGACAGGGGGGCACGTGCTCATGTGCACAAATGGAGGAGCCTCCACTGCTCACACAGCAGTCTTGTTCCCTGCTTGCTACATTCCCCTCAACGTCGTACTACTGAGTGATCTCTGCCTTTGTTACCGGACAGCTGTTAACCATGTAACGCAAATATGTAGCAACGCAAGTATTAACGATATTTAACAAAAGGAAACAGTGTCAAATTTACTTTATGAGTCAGCTCTTATACGTTTGTGCTGCTTTTGTAATATTAACCTGAAGTTGTTGAATCGTTTTCAAGTTCCACGTCACGCTGCAGCCGAGCCGCCTGGAAGGGGATCCCCGGCTCCACCTCTAGCTCACTTCCGGTAGCTACCGCATCGAACCATCACCTCTCTGAAAATAAGACACGGAGCGAAGGCGTCCTAAACTGGAGACAAGGTGCAACATACTAACACAGGTACTTCTCTGCCACTTGGCTGCATACAACCAACGAACTGATATCTAGGACGTGATCTTGTTGTGACGCTGTGTTTACATACTAAGGAGGTTAGTGTAAACTCTGTCTCTGTGTTCATTCGATTGGGACTTACTTCACTAGCTTAAGTAGAACTGTTACAACCGTATTTTAACTCTATTAACAAGCAAAGGAAACTAACAGGATTACAAATACTCACTTAACTCAGTCTAACTTCTTACTAATTCTTATTTTTTTCTGAAGAGTTTTATAAAGAGTAACTGTTTTTGACAACCTTTATGATTTGTACTTCCTTATTACTGAATACAAATAACCTGTTCCTCAGGGATAATCATCATACAGATAATACCTCACTGATAAAAGAGGAATCCATTTGCTAATAGTGGAATTTCTATTACACAATGAAACAAACAAATATTAACGGTAAATAAAAGTCTCTGCAGTTGTGTTCCACAAACAAATTTTACAGTTCCCCTTACAACAAATAAGCACTGATGAATCTCATTGTCTGTTGTTTTTTTCCAATCAGCCAGGGCCGCCATCAGGGGGGAAAAGGGTGACTGTGCTAACATCAAGAATTTTTTTTTTTTTTTCATTTTGCAGAGCAAGAGAGGTTATTACAGAGCCAGCTAATACAAGTGATTTTCCATGGCATGCAGGCAGCCTGGAACCCTTTTTTTTATCACATAAGAGCACGCTAAACAAGAGTGGGAAGGGGGGAAGCTATCCCAAAATCACAGTGCCCTTTTACGCAAGTACTCTTTTTTCTCAGACCGAGATAGTGCTTTTTCAGGGGGCCCAGTCCCAGAGCAGTGCTAAAACACAAGTCATTTTCCATAGGGCACAGGAGACATAGGATCCATTTATTAATTACAGCAGAGCACGCTACAGCAGGGAGTGGGAGTGAGCCTGGCACCATTACGATCTTTAAGCAAGTTATTTTTATTTTCTCAGGAGCCCAAGCACCATTAGCACCCCACAAATTATGCTTGGCTCATTAATTGTGGGTTCTTAGACCCTCTGAGCACTATATTCCTGCTTACTTCCTCATATCACAAGGAACTACTTCATCATATCACATGGAACTACTTCATCATATCACAAGGAACTACTTCCTCATATCACAAGGAACTACTTCATCATATCACAAGGAACTACTTCATCATATCACAAGGAACTACTTCATCATATCACAAGGAACTACTGTGAGATGGGTCCGGGGCTGTAATGCTGCAGTGAGAAAGGAAGGGCTGCTTCTAGTGTTGTATAGTCCTGTGTATTGTAGTGCAAGCTTATGTGACCAGTCTAATACTTCAAGTTGTCATTGCAGTGGTGCTGCCCCAGACCCATTTCACAACAGTTCCTTTTCATGGCTGACAGTGGAGTATCGGCTTCTCATGCAGCTCTAGGTTGGAAACTACATTTCCCAGAGTTGTTGATTGCCCTGTGCCACGTATAGAAAAGCCTGGATGTCAGGCCTGTAAGGAGGGCACATTTGACCCCACTTCATAGGAGGCAATGGGGTGAACCAGAGGAAAAAAGGGTGGGAGTTAGAAAGGGGGTTTATAAACCCCTGCCAGGAAGTGAGGTCACAAGTGTCCCAGGAGCAGCACGGTAGGAAGAATTACTTACCGGTCAGATGGAGGCTTTGCTTGCGAAGCTGTTGGTGGTGGCGAGATGGAATAGAGAGGCCTGGATACAGGAGCAGCTTAGCAGGGCTGGTGAGGCAGCAGCAGGAATTCTGGCACCGAATGGAGAGGCGATCAGGAGGAGAGGACGGCTGGCAAGGAGGTTGAGGCTGCCGGAGAGGCTGAGTCCAGACATCAACACCGCCAGGCCGAGGAGAGTGAGTAGCCAGACGGGCGGTCAAAGGGAGCAGTCTGTGAGATTGGAGGCCAGAGGACGTTGCACGGGAGCTGGGGCCGAGTCGCGGCCTAGGACAGCGCCGGTCGATGACATCATGGAGGCGCATCATCAGGAGGATCCAGGCGCATCGCGGGGACGCAGGTGATCGGTAAGAGCCAGGAGGTGTGCATAAGAAATCGGTAAGTGGCCAGTTCAGCTGTTGAAGACAAAGGGGGCACATTAACAAAAGAGGGAGGCGGGTATGCGGGCCACGTATAAGGCCTGGATGGGAAAAGAGGGGCTTATTCTGGAGATTAGGGATGCAAGAATGGGGGGCCACACATAAGGCCAAAAACGAGGTGGGGGGTGCCAGCAAAACAATAGAGGGGGAGGGGAGGAGAGTTTGTATCCCTCTGTGGTCGTGCAATTTTTCTGGCATGGATCTGAGTAAGGGGCCTCCTGGCAGGATCCGGAGGAGGTGGGAGGTAGGAAAGATTAAGGGTGTGTGCCATAGTAGTAGGGGAATATCCTTGGGGGAAGGGGTAGGGGGCCCAGGGGGAGAGCTGAGGATCAGGGAAAAAAGCGGGGGACCAGTAGGGAGGAGTCTGTGAAGGTGGATAGTTGGGAAGCAGGGGACAGGGACCTGCTAATAAAAGAATGGGGGCGATGGAATTCTTTTTTTAGATGTAAGGTAGTGAGGATTTGACCAAAGTATTTGTAGTCAGAATGGCAATCAGTAGTTTATGTAGAGGCAGATTATGAGCGGATGGGCGCAGATCAGTGACATTTGCCATTCTTTAAGGCTTGGTGGGTCGTTTAGGCGATATATGTTTTTTACGGTATGAAGAAATATTGTTTAGAACGGCTTTTGTGTTGACTTTTTTTGGAGCCTTTAGGGTATCTGAACTGATGGGAAGAAACCGAAGGGTCGATAGTGGCTTGGGGAGGCAAGACATGGTTTTAAAAGAGGGTGTAGTAGAGTTATGGGTAAGGAGATTGCAAACGGATCAAGGTGGAAAAGGGGTGATGGTAGTGTAAAGGGAGATCGGAGGCAGTTGTTGTGCAGTGGTGGCAGTTTGAGAGTTCTTTAGGGTGGTAAATCATAACACTGGTCCATTGCTGGTGCATGCGGACGGGTCGAAGTTATCTAGGTGCCAGTTCATATCAGTTATACAGAAAGCATTGGGATTAATGGGTTTGAGAGAGGCGGAGTTTGGGTCTCACTCATTCAGAATCGGGGCAGCAACGGAGGCAGCGAATTTGGGGCTAGATCCGGCGGTTCACAGAAGGATTGTAAGGTGCCAGTCTGAAAGATTTTGTCCAGCTGGGGTTCAATAGAGATCAAGTGGCCGTGAGATGGTTTGGGATCAGGGGAATGAAATGGGGTCAGGTAGTGTGAAAAGTGGTTGAATATGCGAGATTGTTTACTCCTCCAAAGGTTTTAGTAATTCATGCAGGGGTGAATGATTTTGGGTTCATGCCTCAAAAGGATCTGGTAAAATATATAAAGGGTAGAATTAATAGGTTATTACAGTTGTTTCCAGGTTTAATTTTGGTGTGGTCAGAAATAGAAAGTAGATTGGTGTGGAGGTCAGCATGGGACCTGAAGAAGTTGGAGGCTTCCAGAAGGAAGGTTAATACAATGGTGAGCGGATATATAGAAGGTTGGGGGTTATTGGGCTACACCATATGGAGTTTTAAGGAAAATCAGGTAGGTGTTTCTACCTAGAACAAACGAACCAGGCCGCTGCAGATCCACAGGTGAGTGCTGTAATGACGGGCGCCGCACAAGCGGAAGGAGGAGCCACACACAGTCCCGAGAGGTGCAAGCTGGAAGCGTCCAAGCAGAGACCGCAAAGTGCACCAAGAAAAAGTTAAAGGCAGCACTCGGGAGGCACTTATGTAAGTAAAAAGCAAAATTTATTGAAACATATTAAAAACAGGCACAGAACAACAGGCTCCTTACGCGGTTCATTCCGCAAATGGGCGCTATACAAGTTTGGGAGCAGAGCATGGAGCAACTGTTAGAGAGACATTTCTGGAGCCTAGCAGAAGATTTATTGTTGCTGCTAGATTATGTGTCTGTGCCACGACTTCAGAAGCCCAGGGGGGACAACCTGCGGTTACTCAGTGGGAGCCGTGATGCTGCAGAGAGCCCAGCTATGGTGAGAGTGGAGACCAGACCGAGTTCGGCTTCTTTGGTGACAGTGGGCGAGGAAGTTAGGCAATTGCTAGATTCTCAGCCATCACACCAAGTTGACTGCCCCATTCTTGCCTTAGGAGATGTGGTTAATGCTGCTATGCCCTTAGTTCACTCAGACGCTAAGCCACAATTAGACACGCTGGAGACAGTCTACTGTATCAGTGGGGGATTTCCTTTCGAAGGCCTGCACAAATCAATCTAAGTTAGTAGATGGCGTCCCTGTACTGGAATCTGACAGGAGGAAGTCTCCGGGTATCGCAACTAGAGGAAGGAGCGCCTGCACGATATCATGGCAATTGACGAACTCAGTTACCCTCTATAGCCTGAGAAGGGGTATTGGCTAAAGGGAAGTTACTTACCGTGTCTGCTTCCCGTGATTGCTAACTAAGACTTGATTATGGCCCCTGGGACACTCCTGAACTTAAGTCAACTGCGCTGCAACTTGCCCAGCGCTGCTATCTCCTACAGCTCATAGGGACTACTCCATTAACCCTCAGTTATGTATAAGACTTGCAGCACCTATTTTTTCTAGTTATGCCCTTATAAACTCTGGTAAAGAATTTTCTATATAAGATTGTTATACATACATGTTGATCCCCGGTTGGGAAGTATTCTGTAACTATTTTGTTCACACTACTGCCATGTTCACAGTGTTTTAGTCACTGGGAGTAGGGAGATGTAAATGCTACGTTGCTGAAGGCATAGACTCCTGCTCCCACATAAGCCTTACTTGTACCGGTGACTACAGGACATTACTAAGAAAATTTTATAATGGGCTACATTTGGTTGATAAGCTAGATTTAAATGTCGTATACTATAACCATATGCAGTTATTGTTATGTATCGTAAATTCTACATGATACCCATTAGTAGGTCTCAAGCACATACCATTCTTTGTTTCCTGTTGGCTCTTATGTCTTATGCATGATCTGTTATCTTACCAGAACGCCACTCTATATACCCTCAATGACTAGTTACATGCTCTCTGACAGGCCTTGCATTATATATGATATAACCATACTACCCTAAGCCACACTTTTTATTGAGATTGGGTAAAAAGAGGCTAATCCTGTGACAAATATGGATTTAGACTTAATCTGTATATATATTAGTCACCTTCTTGAATTATAGCTCTATGTACCCCCGTTATGGCATAGTTAAGTATTTTCACCCTGCTTTAAAATGTGTTTTGCCTATAGCTAGAGCAGTGTGGTGCAGACATTCATTATCATCTTCTGGCATTAATACTAAGTCTCCCTAATGGTTTTGCTCCCCTTTCTTAATTTTTTTGTTGCATTATATGGAATATGTATCTGGGTTATATGTCTTTTTATGCCCTGTCTTCCCTAGTATATTATATAACCCAGTGATGTGTATCTAAATAGCTAATGTATAGGACAGGATGAAACTTCAGTTTATCTACTTATGGGGATCAGATATACATAGGTACAGCAAGGTTTAATGCTAATTCTCACTCAATAATACCCTCATGGGCAGCTGTTAAGGTAGAAAAGAGTTATTGGTCCGCGCCAACCTAGCCCCTATAAGCCTAAGGGTGGTGGTACCTAGTTACCACCAAATGGATGCTTATATGAAAAGGGGGATATCCCTAAGGCGCCTTAGTACGGAGGCAAGGGGGGTGGTAATGATATACTTCGGATTGAGTACTAGAAAAGGTTTATTACAACAATGGTTACAGGTAAATCACATAAAAGTAAAATTAAATTTAAAACAATATTAAAATTAGAACAATATGGTCATGGATCCATGAAGCTATAAAAATCAATAATAAACTTTAAAATGTTTCTTAAAACAATAATGGTCTTGCAGAGATATCTAAACCCACGGCGGGGTATACTGCAATGATAATAACACAAGTTTATATAGAGTGGAGATAGGTCCAAAAGAATGGAAAAGACTTGGTTTTGAAATTGTCCGTGCTGCTCCTAGGTAGTATCGATAAGGATAGAGAAATTAAGCGCAGCAGCACATCAAGATTGGAGTATAACCGTTAAGTCAAATTTGGTGTTTTGAGTGCGACGTGTGGAATAAAAGGTGTAGAGCTTGCAAATTATCCAAAAGTTGCAGTTGAGTTTGTGCTATACAGAGTAGGTTAATTCAGTGTTGCAAAAAGTAATCCTAGTGGGTGATGGTGTGCATGGTGCAGTCAATACAAATGCAAAAAATAAAATGAAAAGGTTGAAAAAATAATTGAAAAAATGTTGAAAAATAATTGAAAAAGTCAAAAAATGTGAGAAAAGATGTGAGAAAAAACTACATTCACATATCCTGAGGTGATGATCGTGAAAAAAGGTGAAAAAGGAATGTGGATTAACACAGTAGAAAATGTAGAATAAAAATGAAAATAGAAAATGGGGTTTCTCAAAGTAGTGATTGATAGCCGATGGCTATATGGGGTTCTCAAAAAGTGTCTTTAAAATCTTTTAAAATCCAATGGTGACCTAAAAGGAAAAAAAGAACAACAACATTGCACAATATCGTTTTTACAAGATTGAGAATATTGAAACAAGGCTTACCATCCAGTCAACGCGTTTCGGCCCGTGCTAGGCCTTTATCAAGACTGTGGTTTGGTGGGGATGGTAGCCTTTTAAAGCTTAAGATCCGGAAGTGTAATTCTAGTCTACTTCCGGTTTCCGCTGTACTGTATATTGCGTAAATAAGCTTATTTAATGAAATAAAATGTGTGAATATGTGTTAATCCACATTCCTTTTTCACCTTTTTTCACGATCATCACCTCAGGATATGTGAATGTAGTTTTTTCTCACATCTTTTCTCACATTTTTTGACTTTTTCAATTATTTTTTCAACATTTTTTCAATTATTTTTTCAACCTTTTCATTTTATTTTTTGCATTTGTATTGACTGCACCATGCACACCATCACCCACTAGGATTACTTTTTGCAACACTGAATTAATCTACTCTGTATAGCACAAACTCAACAGCAACTTTTGGATAATTTGCAAGCTCTACACCTTTTATTCCACACGTCGCACTCAAAACACCAAATTTGACTTAACGGTTATACTCCAATCTTGATGTGCTGCTGCGCTTAATTTCTCTATCCTTATCGATACTACCTAGGAGCAGCACGGACAATTTCAAAACCAAGTCTTTTCCATTCTTTTGGACCTATCTCCACTCTATATAAACTTGTGTTATTATCATTGCAGTATACCCCGCCGTGGGTTTAGATATCTCTGCAAGACCATTATTGTTTTAAGAAACATTTTAAAGTTTATTATTGATTTTTATAGCTTCATGGATCCATGACCATATTGTTCTAATTTTAATATTGTTTTAAATTTAATTTTACTTTTATGTGATTTACCTGTAACCATTGTTGTAATAAACCTTTCTCCAACATAGGTGTGTCCGGTCCACGGCGTCATCCTTACTTGTGGGATATTCTCTTCCCCAACAGGAAATGGCAAAGAGCCCAGCAAAGCTGGTCACATGATCCCTCCTAGGCTCCGCCTACCCCAGTCATTCTCTTTGCCGTTGCACAGGCAACATCTCCACGGAGATGGCTAAGAGTTTTTTGGTGTTTAAATGTAGTTTTTATTCTTCAATCAAGAGTTTGTTATTTTAAAATAGTGCTGGTATGTACTATTTACTCTGAAACAGAAAAGAGATGAAGATTTCTGTTTGTAAGAGGAAAATAATTTTAGCAACCGTTACTAAAATCGATGGCTGTTTCCACACAGGACTGTTGAGATGAATTAACTTCAGTTGGGGGAAACAGTGGGCAGACTTTTGCTGCTTGAGGTATGACACATTTCTAACAAGACTTGGTAATGCTGGAAGCTGTCATTTTCCCTATGGGAACCGGTAAGCCATTTTCTTAGTTTAGTATAAGAATAAAGGGCTTCACAAGGGCTTTAAAGACTGGTAGACATTTTTCTGGGCTAAAACGATTACTTTATAAGTATATTTAGTGGATTATAACTATAAATAGTTCTTTTAATCTTGGGGATGTATTAAAAAAAACGGCAGGCACTGTATTGGACACCTTTTTCACTGGGGGCCCTTTTCTAGTCATAGGCAGAGCCTCATTTTCGCGCCACTAATGCGCAGTTGTTTTTGGAAAGCAAGGCATGCAGATGCATGTGTGAGGAGCTAAGAACCACTGAAAAAGCTTATTGAAGGCGTCATTTGGTATCGTATTCCCCTCTGGGCTTGGTTGGGTCTCAGCAAAGCAGATACCAGGGACTGTATAGGGGTTAAATGTAAAAACGGCTCCGGTTCCGTTATTTTAAGAGTTAAAGCTTTCAAATTTGGTGTGCAATACTTTTAAGGCTTTAAGACACTGTGGTGAAATTTTGGTGAATTTTGAACAATTCCTTCATACTTTTTCACATATTCAGTAATAAAGTGTGTTCAGTTTAAAATTTAAAGTGACAGTAACGGTTTTATTTTAACACGTTTTTTTGTGCTTTGTTATCAAGTTTATGCCTGTTAATATGTCTGAACCATCAGATAGACGATGTTCTGTATGTTTGGAAGCCAAGGTTCCTCCTCATTTAAATATATGTGATGAATGTGACATAGTGTCCAAACAAAGTAGGGACAATGATGCCACTGATAATGATGTTGCCCAAGATAATTCCACAAGCGAGGGGAGTAAGCATGGTACTGCATCATCCCCTTCTGTGTCTACACCAGTCTTGCCCACACAAGAGGCCCCTAGTACATCTAGTGCGCCAATCCTTCTTACTATGCAACAATTAACGGCTGCAATGGATAATTCTATTAAAAACATTTTGTCCAAAATGCCCACTTATCAGAGAAAGCGCGATTGCTCTGTTTTAGATACTGAAGAGCATGAGGACGCTGATGATAATGGTTCTGACATACCCTCACACCAATCTGAAGGGGCCAGGAGGGAGGTTTTGTCTGAGGGAGAAATTTCAGATTCAGAAAAAATTTCTCAACAAGCTGAACCTGATGTTATTACTTTTAAATTTAAATTAGAACATCTCCGCGCTCTGCTTAAGGAGGTGTTATCTACTCTGGATGATTGTGACAATTTGGTCATTCCAGAGAAATTATGTAAGATGGACAAGTTCCTAGAGGTCCCGGTGCCCCCCGATGCTTTTCCTATACCCAAGCGGGTGGCGGACATTATAAATAAGGAATGGGAAAGGCCCGGCATACCTTTTGTTCCTCCCCCTATATTTAAGAAATTATTTCCTATGGTCGACCCCAGAAAGGACTTATGGCAGACAGTCCCCAAGGTCGAGGGGGCGGTTTCTACTCTAAACAAACGCACTACTATCCCTATAGAAGATAGTTGTGCTTTCAAAGATCCTATGGATAAAAAATTAGAGGGTTTGCTTAGAAAGATGTTTGTTCAGCAAGGTTACCTTCTACAACCAATTTCATGCATTGTTCCTGTCACTACAGCAGCGTGTTTCTGGTTCGAAGAACTAGAAAAGTCGCTCAATAAAGAATCTTCGTATGAGGAGGTTATGGACAGAGTTCAAGCACTTAAATTGACTAACTCTTTTATCTTAGACGCCACTTTGCAATTAGCTAGATTAGCGGCGAAAAATTCAGGTTTTGCTATTGTGGCGCGCAGAGCGCTTTGGCTAAAGTCTTGGTCAGCGGATGTGTCCTCCAAGAACAAATTGCTTAACATCCCTTTCAAGGGTAAAACGCTGTTTGGCCCTGACTTGAAAGAGATTATTTCAGACATCACTGGGGGAAAGGGCCATGCCCTTCCTCAGGATAGGTCTTTTAAGGCTAAAAATAAGCCAAATTTTCGTCCCTTTCGCAGAAACGGACCAGCCTCAAATTCTACACCCTCTAAACAAGAGGGTAATTGTTCTCAAACCAAACCAGCCTGGAGACCGATGCAAGGCTGGAACAAGGGTAAGCAGGCAAAGAAACCTGCCACTGCTACTAAAACAGCATGAAGTGTTGGCCCCCGATCCGGGACCGGATCTGGTGGGGGGCAGACTCTCTCTCTTTGCTCAGGCTTGGGCAAGAGATGTTCAGGATCCTTGGGCGCTAGAAATAGTTTCTCAAGGTTATCTCCTGGAATTCAAGGAACTACCCCCAAGGGGGAGGTTCCACAGGTCTCAATTGTCTTCAAACCAAATAAAAAGACAGGCATTCTTACATTGTGTAGAAGACCTGTTAAGAATGGGAGTGATTCATCCTGTTCCATTAGGAGAACAAGGGATGGGGTTTTACTCCAATCTGTTCATAGTTCCCAAAAAAGAAGGAACATTCAGACCGATTTTAGATCTCAAGATTCTAAACAAATTTCTCAGGGTTCCATCGTTCAAAATGGAAACCATTCGAACAATTCTTCCTACCATCCAGGAAGGTCAATTCATGACCACGGTGGATTTAAAGGATGCGTATCTACATATTCCTATCCACAAGGAACATCATCGGTTCCTAAGGTTCGCCTTTCTGGACAAGCATTACCAGTTTGTGGCACTTCCATTCGGATTAGCCACTGCTCCAAGGATTTTCACAAAGGTACTAGGGTCCCTTCTAGCGGTGCTAAGACCAAGGGGCATTGCAGTAGTACCTTACTTGGACGACATACTGATTCAAGCGTCGTCTCTGTCAAAAGCAAAGGCTCATACGGACATTGTCCTAGCCTTTCTCAGATCTCACGGGTGGAAAGTGAACATAGAAAAAAGTTCTCCGTCCCCGTCAACAAGAGTTCCCTTCTTGGGAACAATAATAGACTCCTTAGAAATGAAGATTTTTCTGACAGAGGCCAGAAAATCAAAACTTCTAAGCTCTTGTCAAGTACTTCATTCTGTTCTTCTTCCTTCCATAGCGCAGTGCATGGAAGTAATAGGTTTGATGGTTGCGGCAATGGACATAGTTCCTTTTGCACGAATTCATCTAAGACCATTACAACTGTGCATGCTCAGAACCCCTGAAAGCTCAGGGTCTATGGTCTCGGGAAGAATCTCTTCTCCCGATAAACATTCTGGAACTGCGAGCGATATTCAATGCTCTCAAAGCTTGGCCTCAACTAGCAAAGGCCAAATTCATAAGGTTTCAATCAGACAACATGACGACTGTTGCATATATCAACCATCAGGGGGGAACAAGGAGTTCCCTGGCGATGGAGGAAGTGACCAAAATAATTCAATGGGCGGAGAATCACTCCTGCCACTTGTCTGCAATCCACATCCCAGGAGTGGAAAATTGGGAAGCGGATTTTCTGAGTCGTCAGACTTTCCATCCGGGGGAGTGGGAACTCCATCCGGAAATCTTTGCCCAAATAACTAAATTATGGGGCATTCCAGACATGGACCTGATGGCGTCTCGTCAGAACTTCAAGGTTCCTTGCTACGGGTCCAGATCCAGGGATCCCAAGGCGACTCTAGTAGATGCACTGATAGCGCCTTGGACCTTCAACCTAGCTTATGTATTCCCACCGTTTCCTCTCATTCCCAGGCTGGGTAGCCAGGATCAATCAGGAGAGGGCTTCGGTGATCTTGATAGCTCCTGCGTGGCCACGCAGAACTTGGTATGCAGACCTGGTGAATATGTCATCGGCTCCACCATGGAAGCTACCTTTGAGACAGGACCTTCTTGTTCAAGGTCCATTCGAACATCCGAATCTGGCTTCACTCCAACTGACTGCTTGGAGATTGAACGCTTGATTTTATCAAAGCGTGGGTTTTCAGATTCTGTCATTGATACTCTTGTCCAGGCTAGAAAGCCTGTAACTAGGAAAATTTACCATAAAATATGGAAAAAATATATCTGTTGGTGTGAATCTAAAGGATTCCCATGGAACAAGATAAAAATTCCTAAGATTCTATCCTTTCTACAAGAGGGTTTGGAGAAAGGATTATCTGCAAGTTCTTTGAAGGGACAGATTTCTGCTTTATCTGTTTTACTTCACAAAAAACTGGCGGCTGTGCCAGATGTTCAAGCTTTTGTTCAGGCTCTGGTTAGAATAAAGCCTGTTTACAAACCTTTGACTCCTCCTTGGAGTCTCAATTTAGTTCTTTCAGTTCTTCAAGGGGTTCCGTTTGAACCCTTACATTCCGTAGATATTAAGTTTCTATCTTGGAAAGTTTTGTTTTTGGTTGCAATTTCTTCTGCTAGAAGAGTTTCAGAGTTATCTGCTCTGCAGTGTTCTCCTCCTTATCTGGTGTTCCATGCAGATAAGGTGGTTTTGCGTACTAAACCTGGTTTTCTTCCGAAAGTTGTTTCTAACAAAAACATTAACCAGGAGATAGTTGTGCCTTCTTTGTGTCCGAATCCAGTTTCAAAGAAGGAACGTTTGTTACACAATTTGGATGTAGTTCGTGCTCTAAAATTCTATTTGGAGGCTACAAAGGATTTCAGACAAACATCTTCTTTGTTTGTTGTTTATTCTGGTAAAAGGAGAGGTCAAAAAGCAACTTCTACCTCTCTCTCTTTTTGGCTTAAAAGCATCATCCGATTGGCTTATGAGACTGCCGGACGGCAGCCTCCTGAAAGAATCACAGCTCACTCCACTAGGGCTGTGGCTTCCACATGGGCCTTCAAGAACGAGGCTTCTGTTGATCAGATATGTAAGGCAGCGACTTGGTCTTCACTGCACACTTTTACCAAATTTTACAAATTTGATACTTTTGCTTCTTCTGAGGCTATTTTTGGGAGAAAGGTTTTGCAAGCCGTGGTGCCTTCCATCTAGGTGACCTGATTTGCTCCCTCCCATCATCCATGTCCTAAAGCTTTGGTATTGGTTCCCACAAGTAAGGATGACGCCGTGGACCAGACACACCTATGTTGGAGAAAACAGAATTTATGCTTAACTGATAAATTACTTTCTCCAACGGTGTGTCCGGTCCACGGCCCGCCCTGGTTTTTTTAATCAGGTCTGATGAATTATTTTCTCTAACTACAGTCACCACGGTATCATATGATTTCTCCTATGCATATTCCTCCTTTACGTCGGTCGAATGACTGGGGTAGGCGGAGCCTAGGAGGGATCATGTGACCAGCTTTGCTGGGCTCTTTGCCATTTCCTGTTGGGGAAGAGAATATCCCACAAGTAAGGATGACGCCGTAGACCGGACACACCGTTGGAGAAAGTAATTTATCAGGTAAGCATAAATTCTGTTTTTCTAGTACTCAATCCGCAGCTGTTAAGGTAGTTAGACTAACAGGAATTTGTACAAACCCAATTCCAGACGCACACTCTGCTTTTATATTATATCCTGCCATAGAATACCATTAATTTTTATTACTTATTCTGATTAGATACCTGTCATATGTTGATGAACTTTGTGGCTCTGCTCTGATGCACCATTTTGCATGTATACTTGTTGAAAGTTCCTCTCTACCTATTATGCTGATATAGTTTGCTTCCACACATTTGGCCAATAATCTTAGAGAAGCCTATGCCCCTAGTTACTAAACCAAACTATGAGCTGATACTCTCATTACCATAAAATAGTATATTTGCTTATATACACATCAAGTATCCTCTTCATTCTAAGCGATCTTAATATTCTGAACATAGATATGTCCTACCGGCAATCAGCTAAAGCAGAAGTTTTCATTGTAATCTCATATGCCATTGGAACCCATATTAAATTCTGTTGCATATACATAAAGCCATAATGCTAGAAATATCCTAGCCCAGAATTCACAAATAGCAACTAGGACTCTTTTAAATTGCAAGCTAAGTTGTAAGTTTAGCTATACTTACTCACCTGTTATTAAATGATGCAGATATGCGATATGCTTCATATAGTTTTTTTATGCCAATGATACTGAGATCTGTTATGTATATTTATCTTATGCTTGCTATCAGTGTTATGGGCATTTCTTAGAGATCTTTCCATCTCCCCCAATACAGGGGAATCTTCTTTACATAATACGTATATGTTCTATGCTAATAAGGGCATACCCCCTGTGTAGAACTTATTGGTAGCATAAATTTTCTGTTCCTGTTGAGCGCCTCTCTTCCCTTTCCCGCAGGTACTTGTTGCCTGCGGGTCATATCCATATTCCTTTCTCCCACATCGCCTATAGCTGGCACTTCCCCTGGAGAGGAGCTCATTCAGAAGTCCTCTATATTCCATACCCCCTAATATTCCCCATCTCGCATAACTTGGTCAAGAGATGCCCTTATTAAGTTTATAGAAAATAGTTCAACTGGTACCATAAAGTACTTAGAGCTGTTCCTTATTACAAAGTATATCTATATGTTTATATTTCATCTACTGTAGCATGTTATGCCATGGCTTTTTGTAGTGTCATAGGCACTATATTTCTGGTCTCCACAACATTCAGCAGACCCATTTTGGATATCTCCGCCCCCCCTTTTTACTTCCCCTTCTTCCATACTCTGAGCGGTGCTTACCCGCTGTTTTGCCCCCTGCTCCCCCCCCCAAATATCATAAAGCCCAAAAGTGGCAATCCTTCAGACTATCATATCGATTTATTGATCACAACTGACATGGCCCATGAGTGGCCTACTAATTAATTTGTCAAATTAAGATGGAAAAAATATAAAATAGAGGTTTGGTTAGCCTCGCTCTTACTATATATTTACATTGTCTTGCAACTGTTATTGTTCTGTATATATTGACATGTTTACTGTTGGCATTATGAGGCGAAGTATGCTTACTTTTTGTTGTATGTATTATAAAACCTCAATAAAAAATTATATTAAAAAAAATCCTAAGCATCATTTACATAATATTATTATAACTCAATAAGGAACCTAGTTCGATAACAAATGTTATAGTTGACATCCCTGAATATATAAAAGCATTAATCAATGCAACATTATGCAAAACATAGTTCCTAAAAATGATAAATTCTTATGAAAAGTGGTTATGACTAGACCTGTTTCATATAACATAAATGAAAAAGGGATATTGTGGTATTTAGCAGACTTGTATAGGAATACCAGAGAAGGATAAGGGCTCGAATCAAAATTTACACAAGCACATATATTTGTATCTGAAATGAATATCTGTACAGAAAGCAGATATAAACGTTATGGATATTGTTCGCAATGGTAAACAAAAATCCTATACTACAAATAGACTCATGTCCCATTCCTTATTAATACCACTAGGGGCAATGGTTCTTAGTTTGAAAATCCAGAACATCTCTTGTTTTAATAATAATTTATTTCTGTCCCCTCCTCTGATTGGTCTTCTCCCTATATCAATAACTTTTACCCCCATATTGAACTTGTTAGTCATATGTACAGAAAAATGATGTCTAGCGACAGCTGAATCTTTGTTGAAATTTTTTGTGTCATAAATATGTTCTCTTATTCGGGATCTGAGCTGTCTCGATGTTTGACCTGTATACTGCATGTGACACAAATTACACTCTAGGAGATATACAACAAACTCACTTCTGCAATTAGCATAAAATACCATTTTACACACAAGTGAATTCAAAACAAAATTGTTAGGACTATTAGAACAAACCTTAGCGATAGTGTTACTTACAAAGAAAGAGATTAGCATTCTTGTCCCTAACCATCCATTGACACCTATTTTTCATCACTTGCCCAAAACACACAAAAACATCATTCCCCCTCCAGGTCATCCAATCATCTCGGGCATATGCTCTTTGTTTGAGCCTCTGTCCGATTGCATTGATTCCATTTTGCAACCTTTGGTAATCAGGTTATACAGTTATTTGACGGATTCCACACATTTGATCCAAATTTTACAGTAAATAACATGGAAGAAAGGGTATTACTGGATTGTAGCAGATGTAACATCTCTATATTCATGTATACCCCACACAAAGGGTATCAGAGCTATTAGTTATTTTTTGGATATAAACACCAACTTTACAGAAGAAACAAAATGACTACTATGTGAAATAATAGAATTTTTACTACAACTTAACTTTTGTATATTTGATGACGAATTCTACCTTTAGGTCTGTGGAACTGTGATGGGGGCAAAGTTTGCCCCCTCATTCGCCAATTTATATGTTGGCTGTTGGGAGAATCATGTCATCTATAGCAGTGAGAACCCGTTTGTGGAGTCCGTCATCACATATATGAGATACATTGACGATCTGATCTTTATAGTGGATGAATCAGTGAATTATGATGGTTTCATGGAATATTTGAATGACAATGATTTAAATTTGAAGTTGTTGGAGAATGCCAGTCCAACGAGATTAACTTTCTAGAACTCACACTTAGAGGAGATGTTGACACAGGAAACATCATAACTGACACCTTTCGTAAGCCAACTGCTGGCAATACCATTTTACACGCTAGGTCTTGTCACCCTCCACATTTAAAAAGGTCCATCCCCAGGGGACAACTTTTGTGCCTCAGGAGAAACACAAACTCACAAGATATTTTTTACAAACAAGCATCAGCGCTTAAAGAAAGATTAGTAGAAAGAGGTTATGGAGAAAAACTCCTAAATGACAGCCTCAAAGAAGTAGGTAGTTATGCACAACAGAGCTTGGTACATAAGACTGCCAGGAATGATAATGAGTTTAATGACTCAGTGGCTGTTTTCACAACAGAATATTCTGAGCAATTTAACAAAATCTGTGGTATTTTGAAAAGAAATTTACATGTCTTAAGAGATGATGAAATACTCTGTGAAATAGTTGAGAAGTGTAAATTTGTTCCCAGAAAAGCACCTACATTGTCAAATAAACTTTCACCTAGCATGATCCGATCTAACATACATGAGAGAGGAAACTGGTTACAGAGAAAGGGCACATTTAGATGTGGAACTGGTCCTTGTCTCACCTGTGATACAGTTAGTACAGGGAATACATTCAGCAGCTCAGTTACCTATGAGCAGTTTGAGATCAAATTTTATGCTAATTGCAGAAGTGAGTTTGTTGTATATCTCCTAGAGTGTAATTTGTGTCACATGCAGTATACAGGTCAAACATTGAGACAGCTCAGATCCCGAATAAGAGAACATATTTATGACACAAAAATTTTCAACAAAGATTCAGCTGTCGCTAGACATCATTTTTCTGTACATATGACTAACAAGTTCAATATGGGGGTAAAAGTTATTGATATAGTGAGAAGACCAATCAGAGGAGGGGACAGAAATAAATTATTATTAAAACAAGAGATGTTCTGGATTTACAAACTAAGAACCATTGCCCCTAGTGGTATTAATAAGGAATGGGACATGAGTCTACTTGTAGAATAGGATTTTTGTTTACCATTGAGAACAATATCCATAACGTTTATATCTGCTTTCTGTACAGATATTCATCTCAGATACAAATATATGTGCTTGTGTAAATTTTGATTTGAGCCCTTATCCTTCTCTGGTATTCCTATACAAGTCTGCTAAATACCACAATATCCCTTTTTCATTTATGTTATATGAAACAGGTCTAGTCATAAGCACTTTTCATAAGAATTTATCACTTTTAGGAACTATGTTTTGCATAATGTTGCATTGATTAATGCTTTTATATATTCAGGGATGTCAACTATAACATTTTCTATCGTACTAGGTTCCTTATTGAGTTATAATACTATTATGTAAATGGTGCTTAGGATTTGACAGCTGTATTCCCTGTTTTAATGAGGGTTGATGTTCCTGTCTCTTTAATTTTTCATTCTCTAAATGAAGTGACTTGGCAATCAATTTATGAATTTTGCTGTTTGCATGCAATAATAATTTTTAAACAAATTAATTCTTTTAAAATTAACGTTATGTTTAAAAATATGCCCTTTTTGCATATGTATATATGCCATACATTACAACAAACATAACTTTTCTTGTTTTAGTTTTAGTTTTTGATTCAGCTTAATTATATTTGCAAGTGCCGTATATATGTTTTGGCATAACTTGTTTGAATTGCAACTATAATATCATTGCGTGTATGTGTTTTGGTCACATAGTGTTAACTAAAACTGAATTTGTATATAGAACGTACACTCGTCATTTCAACCACTCCATTGTAACACTATACCATGTCTTATTTGGCATGTCTTTTTTATTGTATGATGTTTTAATTATTCCTCAGGTGTTTTGTTGGGTCTAAACGAACCACCCATTCCTATGATTAAGTGCCCATTTGCTGCATGAAACGGGTAAGGAGCCTGTTGTTCTGTGCCTGTTTTTAATATGTTTCAATAAATTTTGCTTTTTACCTAGATAAGTGCCTCCCGATTGCTGCCTTTAACTTTTTTCTAGGTGTTTCTACCTAAAGGATGGGGTGCACCTGGATGAGGTAGGTTTGTACCTGTTCAATTTTATAGTTAAAGAAGGGATCAAAAAGGCCTTAGCTTTAGGTGACGGTACTCGCTGAGGAGCGAGTGGTGGCGGGGTGCTTGCTATGGTCTGTTGAGGCTTACGCCTGAGGATAATGACTGGTACTTTTTGGTGGTGTAGCAGAAAGGAAGATTGATGGTGGACGCCATGCCCTTAAAAGGGATGGGGGCTTATAGTGAGGTAAAGCTAGCACTGAGGTGTTTTAAGTGGTAAGAAGTTAAAAATGTTATGCTGTTAATGGTTTGGTTTAATAAATAAGCTGCAGCCTTTTCTCTCCCAATCTGGTGGTCTTGTCTTTATTGACATTTTGATGAAATAAATGACTTAGAATTGTGGGGTCATGAGCATGCACTGCTGGTTTAAAAGAAGCAGAATATGTTCTCCACAGTTTAAGAGAGGAAACATTTGACAGAACGAGTTGTTGGCAGCTTACAGATCCAGATTCCAGACTGAGCAGCAGCAACACAGTAAGGACATCATTTAGAGATCACATAGTGTACAGATGTTAGAATAAATGGACAACATAGAATTAAGCAATTACTACTACTACTTTTCCTTATCCTCGGCTTGAACTACTGAGAAGGTAGGGGAAGTGGGAGGGATATGTGAAGCCTTGTTGGGGGTGTCTTTGTCACCTCTTGGTTTCCAGTTGAAGTATTCCCAGTATATGTGCGTGTGTGTGCACTGATTGCCTAAAATGCAGGTCTGTCAAAAGAACTGAAATAAGGGGGCAGTTTGCAGGTAATTACAGAGGTAAAATGTGTTTTATTATAACTGTGTTGGTTATGCAAAACAGTGGAATGGGTAATAAAGGGATTTTTAAACATAACAAATTCTGGTGTGGGCTGTCCCTTTAAGGTGCAATAGTCCAATTTCTGCTGAGGGGAGCTAAATATCCCAAGAGCAAGCCACACAGAAATGTAAGCACCATGTGTTACACACAGTGTGGGGTGACTGCTGACAGGCTTGCATTTAGTGTATTGTAGGAAGTATTACTGTCCATTTCTAAAGGATCTCACTATCCCTCTAACCAGACTGTGCTCTTATTCCTTCCACCAGCAGCAGCAGTTTTTATTGAAGTGTTTCTGTTCTCTGTCCAGAGGGAACTTAGTTCCTCCTGCAAAAAGAGTGCAGGAACTACGTTCCCATGCGTTCCCGCTTGACTTGACCACTGTATATATATATATATATATATATATATATATATATATATATATATATATATATATATATATACATGTAGGTGGAAAATCGCTTCAGTTTGGAGGTTCGACACACATTTATGGAGAAAGAGTATAATATATATAAAGTGTTGTAACATTTTAAACTTTTATTGCTTAACTTATAAATGAATGCTCACTTTGCTATACCTCATAGTTATAAGGTATATCATACGCTTGAGGGAACACTTTGTCCCTATCTGTAGTAATGCTGTGTTAATTCTTGTAGTTGGTTAGTGTAGAAACTTGCCTTTTTGATAAATAATGGCATGAACATTGTTTTTTATACAAAATGCTATTGTACATTTACTAGACTACAGTATAGTGTAAACATAACTTTTATATTCACTGGGAAACAAAAAAAATAGTGTGACTCACTTTATTGCTATATTTGCTTTATTGCGGTGGTCTGGAGCCAAACCCGCAATATCTCTGAGTTACGGATATATACAGTGTATATATATATATACTTTAACATCCCTAAACATATTGGTCAGGGTTCCCTCACTGTTTTTACCCTTAAGCAAAGGGTCAGTTTATGTGTATTGCAGACATCAAGGATTCATATCTGCACATCTCTATACAAAGGGATCTCTTTCAGTTCCTGAGATTTGTATATCTGCAAAACATTGCCAGTTTGCCACTCTGTGTTGGATACAATCTTGCCGATGTTGCTGGCTTGGAAAATCTTGGGCACCACTAGAGTTCGGGCCATGATCCCAGAAGAATGGCACAGACCCGGTTCTCTTCTAGTCACCGGCAGCCCTTTTCTGGCATACTAGCCCCATTATCAGCTGCTCATGTCATTGGGCCCCCAGGATGTCACTGCTCCTGCTGCTTCCCAGCTTAGGCCCCCCCCCCTCCCAGGATGTCACTGCTCCTGCTGCTTCCCAGCTTAGGCTCGCACCCTCCCCAGGATGTCACTGCTTCTGCTGCTTCCCAGCTTAGGCTCGCCCCCCCCCCCAGGATGTCACTGTTCCTGCTGCTTCCCAGCTTAGGCTTGCCCCCCCCCCCCCCGTAGGATTTCACTGCTCCTGCTGCTTCCCAGCTTAGGCTCGCCACCTCCCAGGATGTCACTGCTCCTGCTGCTTCCCAGCTTAGGCTCGCCCCCCCCAGGATGTCACTGCTCCTGCTGCTTCCCAGCTTAGGCTCGCCCCCCCCAGGATGTCACTGCTCCTGCTGCTTCCCAGCTTAGGCTCGCCCCCCCCAGGATGTCACTGCTCCTGCTGCTTCCCAGCTTAGGCTCGCCCCCTCCCAGGATGTCACTGCTCCTGCTGCTTCCCAGCTTAGGCTCGTCCCCTCCCCAGGATGTCACTGCTTCTGCTGCTTCCCAGCTTAGGCTCGCCCCCCACAGGATGTCACTGCTTCTGCTGCTTCCCAGCTTAGGCTCGCCCCCCCCCCCAGGATGTCACTGCTCCTGCTGCTTCTCAGCTTAGGCTCGCCCCCCCCCCCCAGGATGTCACTGCTCCTGCTGCTTCCCATCTTAGGCTCACCCCCCCCCCCAGGATGTCACTGTCCCTGCTGTTTCCCAGCTTAGGCTCGCCCCCCCCCAGGATGTCACTGCTTCTGCTGCTTCCCAGCTTAGGTTCGCCCCCCCCAGGATGTCACTGCTTCTGCTGCTTCCCAGCTTAGGCTCGCCCCCCCCCCCCCCAGGATGTCACTGCTTCTGCTGCTTCCCAGCTTAGGCTCGCCCCCCCCCCCAGGATGTCACTGCTCCTGCTGCTTCTCAGCTTAGGCTCGCCCCCCCCCCAGGATGTCACTGCTCCTGCTGCTTCCCATCTTAGGCTCGCCCCCCCCCAGGATGTCACTGTCCCTGCTGCTTCCCAGCTTAGGCTCGCCCCCCCCAGGATGTCACTGCTCCTGCTGCTTCCCAGCTTAGGCTCGCCCCCCCCCCCAGGATGTCACTTCTTCTGCTGCTTCCCAGCTTAGGCTTGCCCCCCCCCCCCAGGATGTCACTGCTTCTGCTGTTTCCCAGCTTAGGCTCGCCCCCCCAGGATGTCACTGCTTCTGCTGCTTCCCAGCTTAGGCTCGCCCCCCCCCAGGATGTCACTGCTCCTGCTGCTTCCCATCTTAGGCTCGCCCCCCCCCCCCCCCAGGATGTCACTGCTTCTGCTGCTTCCCAGCTTAGGCTCGCCTCCCCCCAGGATGTCACTGCTTCTGCTGCTTCCCAGTTTAGGCTCACCCCCCCCGGATGTCACTGCTTCTGCTGCTTCCCAACTTAGGCTCGCCCCCTCCCCAGGATGTCACTGCTTCTGCTGCTTCCCAGCTTAGGCTTGCCCCCCCACAGGATGTCACTGCTCCTGCTGCTTCCCAGCTTAGGCTCGCCCCCCCCCCCCCCAGAATGTCACTGCTTCTGCGGCTTCCCAGCTTAGGCTCGCCCCCCCAGGATGTCACTGCTTCTGCTGTTTCCCAGCTTAGGCTCGCCCCTTCCCAGGATGTCACTGCTTCTGCTGCTTTCCAGCTTAGGCTCGCCCCCCCCCCCCCCCCCAGGATGTCACTGCTTCTGCTGCTTCCCAGCTTAGGCTCGCCCCCCCCCAGGATGTCACTGCTTCTGCTGCTTCCCAGCTTATGCTCGCCCCCCCCCCCCGAGGATGTCACTGCTTCTGCTGCTTTCCAGCTTAGGCTCGCCTGCCCCAGGATGTCACTGCTCCTGCTGCTTCCCAGCTTAGGCTCGCCCCCCCCAGGATGTTACTGCTTCTGCTGCTTCCCAGGTTAGGCTGCCCCCCCCCCCCAGGATGTCACTGCTTCTGCTGCTTCCCAGGTTAGGCTCACCCCCCCCCAGGATGTCACTGCTTCTGCTGCTTCCCAGGTTAGGCTCACCCCCCCCCCCCCCCAGGATGTCACTGCTTCTGCTGCTTCCCAGCTTAGGCTCACACATTGTGTTCCTGCTCAGGACATGATGGCTGCCGGTCGGGGGGTAGAGAGAGATAGAACGGGGTGTAGCACTAAGGTAAAATATGGGTAATTTGGGTATACCTCTGGGGTACCCATTCACCGGTTCGTGTGAATCTGTGAACGTTTTAGAACAGGTTTGCACGAACTGATGTGAATCCCACCACTGTGTATTATAGTGCATGCTGTTTATTGACAAGCTTGGCTATGCTTATGCTACCAGCCTAGTAGTATTAAGCACTAGAGGCATATAATGTAAACATGAAGGTGGTGCAAAAGGGCTGTGCTGATTCCTAATGAACTGGCTAATAAAAATGTATATACACAGAATATGTACTCCTAATTCCTAAAGTACTAGCTTATTGACAGTAATCAAACATCTAGATATTGTAATCTAATTAAAGTATTCCTCTGCAAGCTGAAATAATGAAGGGTGACAAGTGAAATATATTAAAAAACAATATTTATTTGTAACTAGTGCAAAATGGGTAAAAACCCTTGAAAATAGTAATTGACACTGGTGTCTATTGGTCTAACTTTAATCTATTCTCTATGCAGAGAATAAAATAGTTAGACTATGCAAACAATAAAATAGTTAGACTATGCAAACAATAAAATAGTTAGACTATGCAAACAATAAAATAGGTTTTTTAAAAAATTCAATATACACAATCGTATGACCCACACAAGTCAGATACAAGAACAAAAATTCTTCCTTGGGATTAATCAGTCCCTGTGAAGGCTTTCTATATATTAGTAATATTTACTTCACAGATCCCATATTAGTGTGGTACCGCAGATGGAAAGTGACATATATGTTAGTCTTTTGAAATCTCTGATTGAAATGGGCTATTCACTTAGTTGATAGTGCAATTTTAGATCATCGTTTATAACGATTATCCTAATTGTGAAGTTCCTTTTATGATTTGATTGAAACAGATTTACGTACGTGTGTCTTCAGCCTTCCGGCCCAAAGTTACCTTGGTTCTTATCGCTGGAACCTGCAGTTCCAATTTCTGCAGTTCCAGTTTCTGTTCCTGCTGTATCTCTCTTTACGATACTTACAGTGCACTGGGGTTAGTAGTTTCTTGGTGGTGTGCCTCTGGTTACCAGGTTACTTCCTTCTCCGTTGTCCCAGCAATCAGCTGGTGTGGTTATCGGGTTCTACGCATTTCGGCTTACAGCCTTTCTAAAGATACCAGATGAGATCGTCTTCTTGCTTTTTAAAGCCCATTCGAACTACGCCCAATTTTTCTTTAACGCATTCAGTTCCATTTTTATTCTTATATACCATTGATTGTTTAATGTCCTATTGCTTTTGGCATATTATTTATGTACTACAATTTCCTTCCTGCGGTTACTTCATTTATCTTAATTGTTCTCGGAGCTTAAAGGGACACTGAACCCAAATGTTTTCTTTCGTGATTCAGATAGAGAATGACATTTTAATCAACTTTCTAATTTATTCCTATTATCAAATTTTCTTTATTTTCTTGGTACCTTTATTTGAAAAGCAAGAATGTAAGTTTAGATGCCAGCCCATTTTGGTGAACAACCTGGGTTGTTCTTGCTGATTGGTGGATAAATTCACCCACCAATAAACAATTGCCGTCCAGCGTACTAAACCAAAAATAGCTTAGATGCCTTCTTTTTTCAAATAAAGATAGCAAGAGATAGCAGTGTCCCTTTAAGTTGTTTGTCTATATACATTTCTGTTACATTTTGTTACTTAGGAGTACATATTGAATGTTCATATTGGACTAATAGATATTCTCTTAATCTGGGATAATTCCCTCAATGACTAACATATGGCTTATAATGTGTAAAATATATGTAAAATAATTGGGTGTTAATATGTGTATAGGTTATGGGGGAGTTAAAATGGCCATCGAAAAATTAAACAATTATCTAAATAAACATATTTTAAAAAAAAAAATGATATACAAAAATCTAAAACTATAAAACATAAAAAATTCTAAAAGACGTATGAATTTATGTGTTGCTCCAAGCAAATCTTTTATCAAAACCTCTGTTTAATATCCCAAATAA
This sequence comes from Bombina bombina, assembly GCF_027579735.1. Lineage (NCBI taxonomy): Eukaryota > Metazoa > Chordata > Amphibia > Anura > Bombinatoridae > Bombina > Bombina bombina. The sequence continues at coordinate 329,234,043 of NC_069506.1, read as the reverse complement.
AATATATGGAATTAATCATGTAGATATGTTGGATCTCTTAGAATATAGAGAGCATTGATTAGAGTTTATATAAAAAATCTTTAGTCAAAAAAAGTAAAAATAAAAGTATTTATGTTTTTATCCATGTGCACGGGTTGAATCTCTTCAAACTTAGTGGCATAAAGATTTAAATCAAGATTCTTAATGCTATATCAAAGTTGGGGGTTGAAATTTGTTTATATTTGTTTATTTATTACACCAAAACCCTACTTTTTAGGGATGATGCTATTAGTTATCGTAATTTTAGTATGGGTCCGTAAATGAACTAATTAGTCTATATTTCTATAAATGATTTTTTTTAATTAGGGGAGCTGTTGGGAGAATCTCTCAAATGTTAATTTTGTGCTGATTTAGATGTATAACTGATTAAGTTATGGAGTTCAAATCCATTTCAATATTTAAGCCTTTGGGAAATAATGTACCTAATCGATAAATTAATCATCCAATTCTCCATGCTTCCACCCCTACTATCTACCCTCAGTTTCCTAATGCCACAATAAGTCATTTCTTTTGGGTTACCTTTATACTGTTCCTTAAAGTGTTCATATTGTCTAGTGTCTTCTTTTTCCAGTTCAATGCTTCTAAATATTGGTGTTTGCAAGAACATTGTAATAAATAGATGACATTGGAATCTGTGCATCTGATTATATCTTTACTTTTGAATTCTATGTTTGTGGTTGTTGATCTTACAGTGTTTGTCTTGCTACTGAAACTGTAAGATTTGTAGTTATGTCATGGAAGAAAAATCTCTCTATTTTCTCACCTTTCATACTTTGATGTTGATTGGTTGTTTTGGGTTTATATTCACTTGGTGAGAGAATATTTTTGAGGTTTGTGGCTTTTTATGTCTGGCTGTTGATTGAGTCTTTTACCTATTAGTGGATCACTTCTGGCTAGATGCCAGTGTGTTTTTATAATATTTTGTATTTGTTTATCCCGGCCTGGACAACTGGACCCACTAAAAATCCTTGTGAAATGTGAGTGACAACAGTTCATGTCTGCCCTAACAGGGGCTGGGGATTTCCCTGTTGCCCCACCTCCCCGATCCGCCACTGGTATCATGAGCCGTGAACACCCCATGGTGGAGCATAGAGTCAATAAGAGCAGTCCTGAAAGGCTAATTTATTGCTGATTGTTTACAGCTCAGGATTGACTTTTTGAGATCCTCCTGTTCTTGCTTTGCTTCCATCTTTCACCCTGCCCCCCCTTCTCAGAGAAATAAAACAATGTTTCTAAAAGCACATGTTTTATTTCTGAACCAGTCCAACCTAGCATTAAAAAACTGGCTCTGGTAAATACCATATCAGTCAATCAGCAACAAAGTTTTAAAAACTGCACTCACCCTCAGAATTCCACGATTTGGGCCTATACAGTGCCTCCAGGGTGATATCTCCAGATCAACTCTCCCTATTCATATAGACCAGGTTTGTGCAATGAAGCCATTAACAGCGTTTACTAAAGATCCATTACCTAGTCAATTATTGGTAAAGAAGAGCAGCCCAAGAGGATTAAAGTTAAAAACTTTAACTTTATTTTAACTTATTCAAAACCTGTTTTGGGCATATTGACACACAGGTCCTCAGAGCCATATCATCTGATGTGTTTTGCACCTTTGTTTATGCTTTATCAAAGATGGTAAGCCATTCATGTTATACCGGACTCATAGTTATGAGTGTGGCTATTGGTCTACTCTGAAAATACCACATACTCTATATACATGATAATCGGTCTATTTAGTTAACTCTGCATTTTCTATTAGTACACTTGTATACATTTATATGGGAGAAATCTCTGATTTATTACTCAGGTAAGCGGAAGTTACATATCAGTTAGGAGAACCAATTGAAATTGATTCTCACACCAAGGTCAGATTCCTTGTTGATTTTAATCACCAATAGCAATAATACTAGGGGATGACATCACTTGTTGCTAACAAATAGCTAAGCAGTTCTATACTAATTGAACAAAGTTTTTGAGCTACAGAAGGAACCCTACCAGTGTAAATTGATCGATGTTATAAAAACAAAATGTATTCTTTCTCATTACATATCGTATTTAAAATCTTACTGCAGAATATTACTATAATATGCATTTTAGATCAAAATTTGCTACATAATCAAATGTGTCTGGATTATTTAAAGTAAAAGTAAATACTAGCGTTGTACAAACGCTAGGATTGACTATTGAGCAAATATAGGCACCAAGCCAGATTTACCACGCGGCTATTGTCTAAGATGTGAAAACATCACCTCTTAGCAAAACAATTTTTACCGTGGGCTGCTGTAGCAGCTAAGAACGGTGATCGGTTGAAACAAATAAAAGAGCTTTCTACTTTTTTTCTACTTGAAGTATCTTTTATCCCCTCTATTTGCTCAGTAGTCAATCCTAGCATTTGTACAATGCTAGGATTGACTTTCACTTTAATTAAATAAATATGATACAATTATTTACAAAGTTTAATATATATACTGTGTATAAAAACATTAATTCAGCAAAGCTTTATGTTAGAAAACAGGCTTAATGCAATGGAAAAAAAAGAAAACATTTAAGTTGATGTCAATTAAAGTCAGTTCTTATTTTTTTCTATAAGAAATTATTTAAAGCTTCATTTTCTGTTGTTAATCTTAAATTAATATGTTGTATACTATAAAGCAGTGTTTTTCAACCAGTGTGCCGTGGCACACTAGTGTGCCGTGAGAGATCCTCAGGTGTGCCGCGGCAGACTGACAACAGTGTGACATATTTTTTAAATTTTGCTTGTTTTTTATTCTGGGATGTTTTTTATTTTGAGTAAGATGATGACTGAGGGTAACTGCGCAGCGGCAGCTCGCCTCCCCCACCCGTGTTCACACTTGGAAGGAACCCCCCACCCACCACAACACGTGTCTAGTGCCGGCTCTACACGCAGCACAACGTGACACTTCAATTCCCCATGCATGCTGGCGCAGCTTTGCTCCTCCTCCAGAACAGTTCCAGCCAGGTCACGTCACTCACGTTCCTTCTCAGCACAAGGAACATGACCGGAGGACTGGAGTGCGGGGTTGTCCCTCTTTCAAATTTTAAAATATTGGGAGGTATGTGACAGGCTCATCAGGCATCATTTACAACCATAACATATTGACATTCATTCACAGACAATCATTATGATTGTTTGTGAATGAATGTCAATATGTCATGTATAGTTTGTAGGAGTCATGGCATGACAGCACAGTACAGTGTGTGTGTATGTATATATATATATATATATATATATATATATATATATATATATATATATATATATATATATATATATATATGCTGTATTAGGCTACAATGTGTGATTTTGTAAAATTTTGGGATGGTGGTGTGCCGCAGGATTTTTTAATGTAAAAAAGTGTGCCACGGCAAAAAAAGGTTGAAAAATCACTGCTATAAAGATCTTATAGTATGTTAGCTGGCTTCTATTGAACTGCATATCACTATGTTGAACCAATGGTCGGAGGGGCAATTTTTCTTTTTAATTTACCTGAAAGACAGGTTGACATCCCCTCTCTTGTTCATTCCAGTGGTTCCCTAGTTTCAAGGAGGAATATGCATTTAGCTTCTCTGTTTAGAAGCTTTTGGAATCTATCTCCCCCTCTAGGGTTTTTTGGAATGCCGTCTATTACTATAACGGATGATGCCTCTTTTCCTGATCATGTTGAGAGAAATGTTTAGCTACTGGAAATTGTAAGAGGGATAGTCTCTGTATCCCTAAGATGTTCTCTCACGCGATCCTTAGCTATTCTACTAGTACATCCAGTGTACTGTTTTTTACAACCTTTGCATGTTATGAAATATACAATGTATTGAGAACTACAATCTAGTCTAAATCTGTGTTTATATTCTCTTTTTGTGCTGGTAGAAATAAAACTCTCACTCAATATCATATATGTGCAAACAAGGGATTTTCCCACATTTGAATGAACCTTTTTTGTGTAGCAAACACTCTGTCTGTTTATTTCAGGATCCTTATATTTTTACTCAGGGTTGGTGCTCTCCTCGTCACAAACTTACATTCATTATCTTAAGTAGGATGTAAGTTTAATATGTCTAAACTCCTATTTATAATCCTTTTTCTTGCACCATTGTCCTCTTTATTCTTTTGATGTTTAAATCTCTGTCTATATTTTATAAGTTGTTATCTGTTCATTGTGTGAAACTGATCCCTGATGATTATGAGATCTTCCTTTCGATAACCACGTTGTATCAATCTATCTATCAATTCCAGGGAATGTTTTTCATACATTATTGTACATTATTCATTGCACAAGCCTGGTCTGTTAAATACAAGCCTGAATGCAACCCTGAGTGGCTGCTTATTGTGCTTGATTGTAAGAGGCAATAATCCAGGGCAGAGCATCTGACCCCTTTTGTCTCACTGTGGATGCCCATGCTAAAATGTCCCTTTAAAGAGTCATGAAACCCCAATTTTTTTCTTTCATGATTTAAAAAGCGCATGCATTTTTAACAACTTTCCAATTTATTTATATTATCTAATTTGCTCCATTCTCTTGACATCCTTTATTGAAAGGCATATCTAAATAGCTGCTGATTGATAGCTGTATATAGTTGGCTTGTTTGTTTGACTCACCCATGTGCATTGCTATTTCTGCAACAAATGATATCTAAAGAATAAAACAAATTAGATCATAGAAGTAAATTGTATTCTCTAAATAATGAAAGAAAAGTTTTGGGTTTCAGGTCCCTTTAAATTTTAACAGATTTTACTTTACTTTTTCAGATACATGATAGACAAAAAAATGAGTAACAGGTCCCTTTAACTCTGAAAATTGTGCTGTTTCCACTGCACCCAGAGGAACTGAAGGGAATCCTGCAGGCCTCAGATATCAGTGCAGGAACTAAAGAACTCATTTAAGTCAGCCCCTGTATTGTCCACGGCAAAATAGATAAATATACTCTAGAGAATATCCAAGGGGTGTCTGTCTGAACTGCAAAATATTTAAAATTTTGCAAAACAAATTTCATTTTTCAATGCTTTTAAAACATTTTTATTTTGAAAGCTTCTATTCAAAACGTAAATGCAATTCACTTTTGAGATTTTAGTTCATTTATTAATGTTACTTTAAATATTTTCAGTTAAATCAAATGTTACATTTTACTACTTAGAATGTTTTCTCATTAATTGGATTTTGGGTCAATAATAATCATTTGAATGTTACATTTTGTTCCATAACATTATTTAAAGGAACAATCTAGTACAGTAATAAATATAAGCTCTAATTCATTAATTAATGCTTGTCTGGAGTGCTTGTTTCCCACTGGAGAGTTTATTGAACTCTTTGTGATTCTAACTGAATATACTACAAAAAAAAACGCTATTTTTACTTTTAAAATGTTGCACTGTTTTGCTGCTATTTATTTTACTCTGTGACAAAGTGGTTTCTATTCAGCCTTTATTAATCTAACATGACTCATTCTTTGCAATAAATAATACACATTACTTGGGCTAGAATGTGTGTGTATCTGGAAAATGTACTCACCTCTAACGTACATCAAAACATCTAAACATAAAAGCAATTTTACTATAAATACTAAAGTGGCTATATACATGTATTTTTTTTAAGTTTTTGCTTTTTTCCATTTTTTTCCATTTTTTTTTAATTTTTTTTGCAGCCTTTGAGATATATTTTTCTCTAGAAACAAAAAACCTTTGTAACTGTTTCAAAATCATAAGGTGAAGCTAAAAAAAAGAACTTATTATTTGATCTATATAGCAACTGACCAAACATCCTTGTTTTTTCAAGAAAACTTTTCCAAAGAGCTGTGTCATTAGTTGTTTTTTAATTAAGCTTAATATCTATTTATAAAACCAAGAACAATGTTTGTATTTAGATGCATGGGTATCTGATATTAATCATTATATTCTTAGTGCCAGGCGATTCCATAACCATACTGGGATCTATGACTAACTATCATAAAAGGGAAATATACTAAACAGGTCAGGTTAATATATAGGGGAAAATATGAATGGGGTATCATTTTAATTTTGGTTCAGCACCCTGGGTAGCGCTTGCTGATTGGTGACTACATTTAGCCACCAATCAGCAAGCGCTACCCAGGCGCTGAACCAAAAATGGGCTGGCTCCTAAGCTTACATTCAAATAACGATACCAACAGAACAAAGAAAAAATGATAATAGGAGTAAATTAGAAAGTTGCTTAAAATTGCCTGCTCTATCTGAATCATGAAATAAAAAATTGAGTTTAGTATCCCTTAAAGTAAGCACAATACATTTTACATAAAACTTATTGGTGCAGTTGTACAACTATGCTCCAAGCAGAGAAATCAACTCCAGATTTCTAACCATGATGACTCCTACAAAGTGTCATAAAATCAGAAACTGGGAAACTGGTATCACTTTATCAAGTCCATCTATTACATTAAAGGGTCATTATACACTAGATTTTTTTGTGCATGAATGTTTTGTAGATGATCCATTTATATAGCCCATACAGGTTTTTTTTTTTTTGTTTGTTTTATATAGTTTTGCTTATTTTCAAATAACATTACTCTGATTTTCAGACTCCTAAACAAAGAGAATACCGACATATACCTACTCCAGTTTGCTCTTGTTTGTCTAAAGGGACTTTTCATATGCAACGGAAGGGGGGGTGTCTGCTATTTCCCACTTGCAGTGGGTGTTCCAGTAACATTTTAAACAGAGCTAAACTGGAAGCTTCTAAGTAAGTTTTTAAACGGTTTTATACTGGATTTTTATATCAATATCTGTGCATATTATTCTTTATAGTAGTGTCTATTACATGCAGTTATATGAAAATTGGTGTATACTGTGCCTTTAACAAGATTTTGAATAGTGAATGAGCTGGTAGAGCACTTCTCTCTTTGTATGCAAATGAATATGACCCTTGGGAAGTCTCCCTATGGGTGATGGGGGAAACCAGACGTGGACTCCTTGCCCAGTGTGCTTAGAGGAATGTGGCTGCACCTCACTGACGAGGCCCATAGGAGGTCGAAACGATTGTCTGGGGTTGTCATGTTCCTTGTTCAGAGGAGAATTGCCTGGTATTTCGGGGCTGGACTGACCTTACTTGGCGGGATCAGACTGATATACTTCAGGAAAGTTTTCCTTTGTGAAAAGCACACTGGTCTAAAAGAGGCTGCTTCCTCATGGTAAATTGCCATAGAACTAGCTGATGAGCTGTTGTTCGTTCCTAGTATAGCGCTTCTCTCTTTGTATGCTAATTACTAAATGCTGTTTATAAGACTCTTGCACAGTGACTATCAAAAGCGTGTAATACAATATCAAGATAATACAAACTTTAATTAATGCAACTAAAACATTCATGATGATGAGTTTATGGAACTAAGGGGTGGTAGCAAGAAAAGGTTTGAGAACCACTGCTCTAGGGGCACATTCATTTAAAGGGACTCTTTATTTACTCCTATTTACTCCTATTATCAATTTTCTACCTTCTCTTGCTATCATTATTTGAAAAGAAGGAATGTAAAGCTTGAGTCATCTCATTTTTGGTTCAGAACCTGGGTTGCACTTGCTTATTGGAGGCTAAATGTAGCTACCAATCAGCAAGCACTACCCAGGTGCTGAACTAAAGACGGGCCAGCTCCTTAGCTTGCATTTCTACTTTTTCAAATAAAGATACCAAGAGAACAAAGAAAAATGATAGGAGTAAATTAGAAAGTTGCTTAAAATTGCTGCTCTATCTGAATCATGAAAGAAAAAAAAATCGGTTGAATATCCCTTTAAACAATAAAACAAAACAAAAAAGACCTTTGGATATGCTTAGCTCTTTTTTTTATTTAAATTTCAAATAATGTGCGTAGGTAGGAGGTTCCTATCTGTCCATGAGAATTAGTAGGAAGTATACAACTGATACAGATGTACAGTATTTGTTTCAATTTCATTTTTTTTTAGTTTTCCTTTACATTTGTTTTTCATTAAAAAAAAGTGTTTTTAGCTGCTGCACTTTCATATGGAGGACAGAAAATATTTGTGCAGTGTTGCCTTTAAAGTTCAGTTTTTGTTGTCATTTTAAATCAACTCTCATTTAAACAACTCAGAAGACTGAAGTAGCTAAAACTGTCTCAAATAACCTTAGTGTATAGTCAGTGTTTGCTGTTGTTTATATTTATTTATTGCTTCTAACCACAAAGCTGAGGTTTAGTCCTGGCCATGCCATTGTGTTCTCTCGTGCCACCAGCCTCACACAGTAACAGATGTAAGCAAGCTGACTACAAGCACAACAGCTATATAAATATTTCATGTGAACAAGGAGGATACAGACACAATCAGGTTGTTTTATTAAACATACAAGCTGGAAATCCTTTAGGGGGAGAGGTTTTCAGAGTCAGGAACGAGAGCCAGGAAAACTTACGTCTTCCAAACCTAACGAGGCAAATGTAACCCCATTAGAGAGCAACACTGGATATTACAATCTCTAAATGAAGTCACCAGAGAGGCTGCAGAAAAGGTTCATGAGAAGAGATGAATGCTGGTCTTGTTGTTATCCGTGCAATACATTCCCAGTACAACACAGATACCCCGGTGTGAATTCAATGTATCAATAGAGTAATCATCCAGGGAATGAGAGGAAAACAATTAGAAATAGTAACTGTGCTATGAACTTCAAATATTTTTAGTGAATCGAACAGCATTTACATTATTCTATTTCGGATAAACGTGTGCACAGAAAAAAACTTTGTTTCCAATGAAATGTCATGAAATTTATTTTTTCCGTTCATTATTTAGCCATGGGGTCATGTGGAATTTGTTTGCCTGCTATTTCCTATGGTCCTAAGGAAAAGAAGAGTAGCAGCTGGACAATAGCTAAGTTAAAGTAGTAGTTAGCGCTACAGTTAAAAGCCAGCAGCAGCTCAAAAAAGTTGATTTTTAAATTGGAGTCAGGATTCTCAAAAATAAAAGTGAAGCTTACATACTTATTAACTGAAATAGGACTCAATCAAATGACAAGAACATTGCTGGATTGATATTGAATAATGTAAATTTGTAAAGTTGAAGCCTTTTCTATCTGCAGAAGTAATTCGGAAATGAATCAACTAAATTTTTGTGTCATATCCATTTACTTGTTCATGCATTGTTTTGAAATTAGTAATTTTTGTAGTCGGAAAACCAAATGCATTTATTTACTTTCTAAAAGTGAACCAAACTCACCCTTTTTATTTTATTAAACTAAAATATATTAAAGTGCTTATTATAGACAACTTAAATCTTATGTAATATACTTATGCTGAAAAATACTTTGTCTTACGCTTGGCGTAAGTGCTGTTGTCAATAATAGAACGTCAGTTTATGTTTGAACTCAATGATATTGTTGCAAGTAAATAGCAAATAGCGAGTAGTTTTGCCTTGATTAGGGAAATTTGCTTAGATCGCTACTGACATTTTTCATCACTCAGTATTGGAAGGCTGGAGGGCAGATTCAAGGTCATCTGGGGAATTTAATCAAAGCTATCTGGGGACAAGGTTAAAAAGCTATGAGGTTATCATTGGGAATTCCAGGGGTGTATTAAAGCATTTCTGGGACCCATGACAGCCTGCAAAACGTAAGACAGTTGAATTAACCAGTGTAAAGGAGCAGCAAACATTTCCTTTTGTGTTGCAGATACAGCATACAATTTTAAACAATTTTCCAATATATTTCTATTATCTTATTTTCTGTGTTCTCATTTGTTGAAAAGGATACTTAGGTATTCTCAGGAGCTGGGAGCTAGCTGTTGATTAGTGGCTCCACATATAAGTCTCTTGTCATTGGTATACCAACATGTTCAGCTAGCTCCCAGTATTGTTTTGCTGCTCATTCAATGAAGGATAACAAGAGAATAAAGCAAAATTGATAATAAAAGAAAATTGGAAAGTTGTTAAAATGTTTGTTTTATCTGAATGATGAAAGAAAAATGTTGAGTTTTATGTCCCTTTAAATTAAACAGGAGAGATGAAATAGGAAAACCCTATCTGCTCCTTCAGGCTAACATGAACATGCACTTATAGAGTTAAATGTGTGTATCTGAGACTCCTTTTATAGAGATCTGAGTTTAAGGTACAAGTTCCCAACCAAATCGAGACCCAGAGGAACACGGGAATAGTCAGGAAGACAACAGAACAAATGAAAAATACAAAGTACTTTCTCCTTTGGTTTACAAATAGCATCTTCATTGTACATAATGGGATTCCTAAAAAAATAAATAACCAAATGTGTCAAATTAACATATCTATTTTTGTCTCCTTTGTTGAAACTTGATTTCTATGATAGAATACTGAGGTAGGCTCAGGAACATGTAATTGTCTTATCATATATGGCAGCAATGTGTATTATTATTATTATACAAGCAACCTGTAGAGGGGTGTTTAGATGCAGCAGGCAGTGCAGAGTGACAGCAAGTAACAACTAATGCCTCAATTTAAAAAGATGTATTACGTATTTTCAAGCATCCGCATCATATTTTGACTCATATTTAAAAATAAATGCAGGGAAAATAGACTGTCAATATTGATGCGAAAGGTTTCAGGTTTCTAAGCACCGCTTGTAAAACCCCCCACAAAAAAGGTTAGTCCAGCCTAGGCAGATTAATGTAAAAAGACCTTTATTGTGCCAGGGTCCACAAAAACAATGTTTCAGACCCTCATTAGGTCCTTAGTCATGTCTACCTGAATATACAGAGAGACTACCTTTATACATGTACACAGGTGTAAATCAATTACACATTAATTACAACACAACGCCATCTAGTGTAAATTTTTAAACATTTCTAGAGATAATACTCCTAATCTTAAACAAGCAGTGTGTGTAATGTGTAATTACAATTAAAACATATACATATAGTCACTATGCATACGATTAAAAAATGAGAAGCTGCATTTGAAGAATCAAATACAATCATAATTAGACCAAGTTTCAGATACAGAACAAACACCAAAATTGCAGCAGTCATATAGACAGGAATCTGAATACAGAAAATGTTAATGCAAGTTGTCTATACAGAAATCATAGACACTTTTGTATCAATTTTTAACTTATACCAACATCATAAACAGTTTCATGTAAAATTATATTAATCTAAAGAGTGACCAATCAAAGTCTTTATTAAGGCCCTTTGGTTTCAAGGTCTGCAGCTTGTTAATCCAGAACATGTCTATAACTTTAAGAAGAAATTCTCTATCACCACCCCTCCTAGGGGTATCTACTCTCTAAATAATCTGGAAGCGTAATTGGATGATGTTATGGCTGCTTCTATAAAGTGCAACGAAACAAGGGCATCCTTATTTTAATATCTTATGTTTGATTTATGCTGTGTAATCCGCTCTCTGTAGGACTCGCCAATATAATTATACCACACAGACATTTAATGAGATATATTATAAATTTAGATCTACATGTTAGATATTGTTTGATCCTATATTGTGTACCTTGTGTGGGGTGGTGAAAGAATTCACCCTTTATCATGGAATTGCAATTGCTGCAATTTAGGCATGGATAACAGCCTGTCTGGACTGGACCTATGGTTCTCTGTATATTTATTTTATCACTGCCTATATCAGCTTGGACTAAATAGTCCTTAATATTTTTATTCCGTTTGTATGCTGGCATAGGTGAATTATCAAAGGCTATCTAACTAGCAGATTAAGATCTTTCAAAATATGCCAATGTCTTTTAAGAATACGGTTAATTTTATTACTCATAAAGTTGTATTTGTTTATAAAAATCAACCTCTCTTCTTTATTTGCCCTTCTCTGTTCCGGAACTTTTTGGGACAAAACCTCTTGTTTCTGTTTGTCTATTAAGTACAGGTAGCCCTCAGTTTACGCCGGGGTTAGGTTCCAGAAGGAATGGTTGTAAATCAAAACCGTTGTAAATTGAAACCCAGTTTATAATGTAAGTCAGTGGGAAGTGAGGGAGTTAGGTTCCAGGCACCTCTCAAAATTGACATAAGTAACACCTAATATTTTATTTTTAAAGCTTTGAAATGAAGACTTTAAATAGTAAACAGCATTATAAACCTAATTAAAAAATCACAAAACACAGACTATATAATTAAACTAAGTTAAATGAACAAAAACATTTGCTAAAACAGCATTATAAACCTAATAAAAAATCACATAACACAGACTTCACTTGCATTTTTTTGCAAACAGTTCCTTCTATGCATTCCAATATGGACTGATTTATAGACAGGAAGATCTTGTTCTTATGAAAGCTGCTCGATAGCTCATGTCTAGTTAGCTACACTGATTCATTTCAGCCTTCTTGTGTGTATCTTTGCTGCAACACAAGCGGACAGCTCCACCTACTGGCTATTTTAATCAATGTACTGCTTTCTCAATGCTTTTCAATAGCAGTCACCTGACTAAAAAAAAGGTTGTTATTCTGAAACGGCGCAAATTGAACCGGCGTAAACCGAGGGCCACATTTCTTCCAATTTTTCATTGCATAGTTTAGGATCTCTAACTATCTTCTTTACCTGTAAGAACTGACTTTTTGGTAGTGCTTTGAAGACATTAGGAGAATGATAGCTATCGTACCTAAGGAGACTATTTCTATCTGTTTGCTTAGTATATAGGTCAGTCTTAAGGAAACCTTTTTCTTTATAGACTACTGTATCTATGAAGTTGACAAAGACTTCATTGGCCGTCAGTGTAAATTTTAATCCAAAAACTGATCTATTCAAGTCATCAACAAATGATAATAGGCTCTCAATGTCGCCCCTCCATACGCCAAAAATATAATCTATGTACCTCCACCAGGAGGCACCATAGAGTATGAACAGCTTATGAGGATACACAAAGTGCTTCTCGCAGCTGCCCATGAATATATTGATATATGTGGGGGCGACATTGGAGCCCATAGCAGTTCCCTGTTTTTGTTTGGAAAAAAGTGTCCTTAAAAAGGAAGTAATTCTGATACAGAATGATGTCAAGAAGTTCTATGAGGAAACTAATTTAATCCTCATTGTAGATACCTTCCGTTCTTAATAGGGCTTGCACAGATGTTGTGCCACTCACGTGTTTGATTGATGTGTATAGACTACATACATCAAGAGTATAAATGATACATTTATCACCCACATAATCCATGTCATTCAGTTTTTTAAAAAAATCTGTGTATCTTTTAGGTATGAAGTCATCTTAGTTACCAAAGGTTGTAACACCTTATTAAGATAAATAGCAATTTTAGAAAAAAAATACCAGCTACTATAGGCCTACCTGGTGGTCTAGTGGCATTTTTGTGTATTTTAGGTAAAGTATATATAACAAGCCTGTTTGGATGTTGCACCAAGTGACTATTTCTGAACACCTCTTTTCACAGCCTTCATAGTTATATACTCAATTTCCTTTTTTTATTTTATTGGTAGGATCTGCATCTGGTCTCTGGTATAACTGAGTGTCTTGCAATTGATTTAAAATCTCTTGTGTATAATCTGTTTTACTCATAATAACAATTGTACCGCCTTTATTGGCCTCCTTAATAGTGATGTTATTATTGCTTTTAAGCATAATTAGAGCATTTTTGTCATGTCTGAAAATGGAACCATGTGTCCCAGCTGTATGTTTCTTTATTCATATGTAGGGCATTGTTAATGTCTCGCTCAACTAAAGCTGTATATGTGGATATGCTATGTGAGACAGTGGATGGTGTGGAACTACTCTTATTTTTAATGCCATACTTATTGGGATTACTAAAGGTATTATCCATAGTGTCTTGAGTGACTGTGCATGGTGTATTAGTGCCAAAATAAGCTTTAAGCTTAATTTTTCTAAAAAAAATTGTGCAAATCCTTTTATAATTTTAATTCATTAATCTCACCAGAAATTGAAAATGACAGACCTTTCTTTAACAGTGCTAATTCCTTCACGCTTAATTCCTAATCAGAAATATTGTGCACCAAGTTTTCCCCTTCTTTTTACATACATTAGTGTTTATAATACCAGTACTCTGTGAAATATCAATTTGCTCCCTTGTAGTGGAAGACATAGCAGTGTACATGTTAGGGGAAAATTGCCACATTGACATTATAGTCCGGTCCAATATGGGGGTTCTTTAATGTGGCGCTGCATGTTATATCAGTGGTTATTTCATATCAGAAGTCTCCCACATCCCCCTGTGTAACATCTGAGGGTACCTCTAATAGTGGTGTCCTCTCTGATAGCCCCGCGCTCTGCGGCCTCTCGTCCTGGTCATGTACATGGGTCGCCCTCTTCCTATGTTTTTTGCCTGCACGGTGTGTGCAATGTCGGAGTCCTCTGTTAAAAAACTCACCGAGGACTGCTGCAGGGATCTTCTGTTGCCCAGCGTTTCTTGCCTCTGCGTCGTTCTGTCTTGTGGGGTGTAACTCCTTCCCTTCCTTTCATCATAAACAGGCTCTATCGTAGACTGCATCATTACTGTAGTCTTGTTTGTCTCTGGCAAATTTCTTTCACTTTCTTGCCTCCAACTCTTTACAGTAAGCACCCACAGACTTATCTATCTCAGCCGTCATCCTGCTGTATTCATCTGGTGGGGTGGTTGTCTTTAGTAGTTCTTTTTGAGCATGTTACGGTACCAACAGGATACCAAGGGTTAACACCAGATAAACAATGTCCTGAATATGGGATCAGCAACTCACAACCCAGCCAGTTTTCAGGTTTAAAACAGAATGCCTTTAAGTGCCATATGCCCAGTATATATGCAGGTCTAACCCCATATGGGGGGTTGAAAGAATGTTGTACATTACATAGAGAGACAACGCCCTTTGACAGGCCACAATAGGATTGCATTACTTAAGCAGATAACAATTTAAACACAAGACACTTGGCTTTTCTTTTCACTAGGCGTCTGCTCTCTGGAGGTGATTAAACAATGGGAATGTTTATCACTTAAACGTAATTATAGCCCACAATAGCTGAGGCCAGCAAACCTGTCTTTTAGAAAACAGCTTCTCAAAGCTGCACACGGTCAATTCTTTTAGTTCTGACCGAAGGGTCTGTCACATAGCTCCCCCCTTGTGGAACAATCTGGCAGACCCGGCTTGACCCTTTGGCGGGTCAACTTGGGGATGACCGGACTAGGAGGTGGTAGGCATGTCAGTTTGCCGGGACAATCCATCTGTATCCCCATTATGAGAGAGAATTCCTGTCCATACAAACAAGGGTTCAACTTCCTCAGTGCCCAGACTAGGGTTAAACAGTCCTTCAAAATCCCATCAGCTTCTTTACGAGTTTTCTGTACCTGCTCTTTATAGGTATCCACAATCCCTTCATACTGACATAGGGTGCCCTTGAGTTGCTGCACCTCACTATGAGCCAGCGTCAGCTTCTCCTCAAGTGTCGCTAAGTTTGTCTTTAATGTTTCATGTTCCACTCTCAAGCTGGTGTTTTCTGCAGTCTGTCGGTGCAGCTTGTCTAGCAGAGATTCCTGTTCTAAACGTGCTTTTTCCTCTGCACTCCTCTTCTCTCCCGCTAGCACTGTTACATGATTATTTAACGTGACCATTTCATCCTCTACTTGGCTCTTCTCCTTCATCAGCGCATTGTAACGGGACTTCCACGTATCAATAGCGGATAGATATTTACTGAGCTCAGCGTCCTGGGGCTTAGCAGCAGGTGGGTCAGTCTCTGCTGCACGGATCTGGGCACAGGTAGTCACAGGGTTAACATCAGCGGGACCCATGGGAGCATAGGCAGAAACAAGGGGGGCCAAGTCATTTCCAAGGAGAACATCAGCAGGTAAGTCCTTCTTGACCCCCACATTCACAGGTCTAGCGCCCACTCCCCAATCCAAATGTACCCTGGCAACAGGTAGGCGGAACACAGTGCCCCCTGCTACCCTCACAGCCACAGTGTCTCCAGTGTGCTGTTTCTCAGACACCAAGTTCTTTTGAAGCAAGGTCATGGTAGCACCAGTATCCCGTAGACCACTGACCTCCTTCCCATTCACTTTAACCAGTTGCCGGTTATTCCGGTGGGCAGCTTGCACGGGGTCTGCTTCATGTAGGCTGCCCCAGCATTCTTGCGCCTCTACGTAGCGGGCCGCAGGCTGAGGATTACGTGGGATTCCGCCGGCGGGTCTTCTCCAGGACTGTGCTTGGTTTGCTGCGTTTAGGGGACACTCTGGTCTTTTGTGCCCTAGTTGCTTACATCCAAAGCACCGAATAGGTTGTGAGTAGCCCCGCGAATTGAACCGGGCTCTCTGAGGGTAGTTCATGGCCGGAGGCCGTGTGGTATAGCGGTGCGCCGGGGGTTGGTAACTGGCAGCTGCTGGGGTGACTGGGGGTCTGTATTCCACTCTAGCAGGGGGCTTAGTGGTAGCAGTGTCCAGTTTGCGGGCATCCGTATACTCATCTGCCAGGCGAGCAGCTTCATGCAGGGTGGAGGGTTTCGATCTCTCACCCATTCTTGGGCTTCTGGGGACAAGCCGTTAAAGAATTGCTCCAACAGCATCAGTTGTCGCAATTCTTCCATGGTGGTAGCTTGGCTGGCCTGTATCCACCCCTGAGATGCTTGATCCAGCTTGTGGGCCCACTCTGCATGGGAATCCCTTTCTGGCTTGCGCAGGCCTCTAAACTTGTGCCGGTATGCCTCTGGGGTAATGGCATATCTTTCCAAGATCGCTCTCTTCACTTTAGCGTAATCCTTGCTTTCCTCCCTGGGTACAGCGCGATACGCTTCCGCTGCCCTACCGGCTAGCTTGCCTGCTAGCACCGGCACCCATATGGACTGCTCCAAATCATGTAACTCACACAGTCTCTAAAAATCCTGTAAATACCCATTGATCTCATCCTTCTCCTCACAAAACATTTTAAAGGCATGGTATGGTATTTTGGGTCTTACTGGGTTGCTGAGTGCTTCCGAAAGGGATTCTGCTCGGGAGGATGCATTCCACGGACTGTGTGCCATCACGTACTCCTGCACATCTGCCATTACCACGGATAGCATGTCCCGTGGTACAGGTTGGGGTAAAAATTCCAGCCTGGTCCTCATTTCCCTCTGGTATAGGGTCTCCTCCATGGCTGCTGTCTCCCTCCATCTTAGTCAGTATTGTAGTAATCCCCCTCTTCCTGAGGTTACTGGCTTGTGTAGTTGCTCTTCTGGGCGATAAGATTCATTCCGTCGCTTGCCACCAATTGTTACGGTACCAACAGGATACCAAGGGTTAACACCAGATGAACAATGTCCTGAATATGGGATCAGCAACTCACAACCCAGCCAGTTTTCAGGTTTAAAACAGAATGCCTTTATTAAGGGCCATATGCCCAGTTTATATGCAGGTCTAACCCCAGATGGGGGGTTGAAAGAATGTTGTACATTACATAGAGAGACAACGCCCTTTGACAGGCCACAATAGGATTGCATTACTTAAGCAGATAACAATTTAAACACAAGACACTTGGCTTTTCTTATCACTAGGCGTCTGCTCTCTGGAGGTGATTAAACAATGGGAATGTTTATCACTTAAACGTAATTATAGCCCACAATAGCTGAGGCCAGCAAACCTGTCTTTTAGAAAACAGCTTCTCAAAGCTGCACACGGTCAATTCTTTTAGTTCTGACCGAAGGGTCTGTCACAGGGTGGATATCTTTTCTTTTTCTTTGTATCTCCCTCTGGGCATATTCTACAGTCCAAGTAATGATGTCAAACGAGCATTTGTTTATTATGCTCTCAAACTTATCACAGTAATCTTTCCGATCAGCAAAAAGTGTAGGGCAGGTGGACATCCTTATGTCTCGAGGGATTCTATGAACCTTGAAATACTCAGAAAAAGTAATTGGGGGATATTTATCAAGCCGTCAACTGCAAATACGCTGGAATTCCGCAGCGTAATTGTGGCGAGCTTGATTCGACCTAGTTATCAAAGCCTACAGACAAAATTTAAAATCTGTGACATAACATACAATCCGCCGGTCACAATCGATACAGATCGATGCTTACATCATTACAGATGTTCCGAATACACATTCGTCACTATTTGACACTTTTTCAAAGTTATCAAATAGTTAACAGGTACTCTCACGGCTATTCCGGTCAAGCGTACCTGGTTTTCAATCCGCCACCCTGGAGGCTGTGGATGCCAAGCAGCGAAAGCTCATGTTCGATGCTGCCAGATATTCCATTGATTTCTATGGTAGAAAACCAGTAACGTTTACACCTAACACCCTAACATAAGGCCCGAGTCTAAACACCCCTAATCTGCCACCCCGACATTGCCGCCATCTACATAATGTTTTTAACCCCTATCCCACCGCTCCCCGACACCGCCGCAACTAAATAAAGTTATTAACCCCTATTCTGCCGCTCTCGCAACCCGCTGCAACCTAAATAAAGTTATTAACCCTTAAAGCTCTGGCCTCCCACATCACTACCATTAGCTAAACCTATTAACCCCTAAACCGCCAGCCCCCCACATCACCATAAACTAAATTAAGCTATTAATCCCTAAACCTAACAACCTGCTAACTTTACTTTAAAATTATACATTTGAGCCAATCAACCAATAGGATGAGAGCTCAATCCTATTGGCTGATTGGAACAGCCAATAGGATTTTAGCAGCTCTAATCCTATTGGCTGATTGGAACCTTTCAGCTAACAGGAATGCAAGGGACGCCATCTTGGATGACGTCACTAGCATTCAAGTTCCAGTTTACGGCGGCGACCGTATTGAAGAGGAGCTCCATGCCGGATGTCTTCAGGATGGACCCGCTCCTCACCGGATGGATGAAGATAGAAGAGGCCGCATGGATGAAGACTTCGTCAGATGGATGAAGATGGAAGAGGCCGCCCGGATGAAGACTTCTTGCAACACGGATGAAGACTTCTTGTAGGCTGGATGGATCCTTCAAGTGGAAATTCAAAAACTGTAAGTGGCTCATCGGGGGTTAGTGTTAGGTTTATTTAAGGTTTTTTTGGGTGGGTTTTATTTTGAGAGTAGGATCTGGGCATGAAAAACAGCTAAATGCCATTTTAAGGGCAATGCCCACACAAATGCCCTTTTCAGGGCAATGGGGAACTTAGGTTTTTTTAGATAGGTTTTTTATTTGGTTGGTTGGGTGGGTGGTGGGTTTTACTGTTGGTGGTGTTTTAAAAATTTTTTATAGGTAAAAGAGCTGATTTCTTTGGGGCAATGCCCCGCAAAAGGCCCTTTTAAGGGCCATTGGCAGTTTATTGTAGGCTAGCGTTTTTTTTTTATTTTGGGGGACTTTTTTTATTTTGATAGGGCTATTAGATTAAGTGTAATTCATTTTTATTTCTGATAATGTGGTTTGTTTTTTGTAAATTATGTGGTGGGGGGGTTTGTAACTTAGCATTTAATTTTTTTTGTAATTTAGTAATTTTTAATAGCAGATTTAAATAATTTGAGTAGGGTTAGGGTTTTTTAATATGTAATATAGTAAATTTAATTGCTATTTTAATGTAATTTTAGTATAATAATTAGGGTAGGTTAATTAATAGTTTAATATAGTTTATTTTAATTCTACAGGTAAGTTTTAATTTATTATAAGATAGGGATGTTGTAATTTTAATGTAAAGTTAGCGGGTTGTTAGGTTTAGGGGTTAATAGCTTAAATTAGTTTATGGCGATGTGGGGGGCTGGCGGTTTAGGGGTTAATAGGTTTATTTAATGGTAGTGATGTGGGAGGCCAGAGGTTTAGGGGTTAATAACTTTATTTAGTGGCGGCGGGGTCCGTGAGCGGCAGGATAGGGGTTAATAACTTTATTTAGTGGCGGCAGGGTCCAGGAGTGGCTGGACAGGGGTTAATAACTTTATTTAGTGGCGGCGGGGTCGGGGAGCGGTGGAATTGGGGTTAATAACTTTATTTAGGTTGTGGCGGGGACCGGGAGCAGCGGGATAGGGGTTAAACATTTTAGTATAGTGGCGGCGTTTAGTGACAGGGTATAAATAAAGTTGGTAAAAAGCCGAATAGCAGCGAGATCGATGACTGCTAGTTAACAACAGTCCGATGCTCATTGCCTCATACTTAGTGCGCGTCTTTTTGCTGTTTTTTTTATAAATATGGAGATCATATTCAGGTCGCGATGTTAGGAGAGCGTATTGGTGCCCGCGAATGCAGCATAGTTGAGGCTTTGATAAATATCCCCCATTGCATGCAATTCAAGGATCACCTGTTTCTTGCTATCTTTTTACAATTGTCTGCTATTTATTTCACCAGACAAAAGTTAAAATCTGAGACATAACATACGATCCGCCGGTCACAATCCGACATAGATCGATGCTTACGTCATTACAGATGTTCCGAATACACATTCGACACTATTTGACACTTTTTCAAAGTTATCAAATAGTTAACAGGTACGCTCATGGCTATTCCGGTCCAGCGTACCTGGTTTTCAATCCGCCACCCTGGAAGCTGTGGATGCCAAGCAGCGAAAGCTCATGTTCGATGCTGCCAGATATCCCATTGATTTCTATGGTAGAAAACCAGTAACATTTACACCTAACACCCTAACATAAGGCCCAAGTCTAAACACTCCTAATCTGCCGCCCTGACATTGCCGCCATCTACATAATGTTTTTAACCCCTATCCCACCGCTCCCCAACACCGCCGCAACTAAATAAAGTTATTAACCCCTATTCTGCCGCTCCCGCAACCCGCCGCAACCTAAAAAAAATTATTAACCCCTAAACCTCTGACCTCCCACATCACTACCATTAACTAAACCTATTAACCCCTAAACCGCCAGCCCCCCACATCACCATAAACTAAATTAAGCTATTAATCCCTAAACCTAACAACCTGCTAACTTTACATTAAAATTATACATTTGAGCCAATCAACCAATTGGAACAGCCAATAGGATTTTAGCAGCTCTAATCCTATTGGCTGATTGGAAACTTTCAGCCAACAGTAATGCAAGGGACGCCATCTTGGATGACGTCACTTGCATTCAAGTTCCAGTTTATGGCGGCGACCGTATTGAAGAGGAGCTCCATGCCGGATGTCTTCAGGATGGACCCGCTCCTCACCGGATGGATGAAGATAGAAGAGGCCGCATGGATGAAAACTTCGTCGGGTGGATGAAGATGGAAGAGGACGCCCGGATGAAGACTTCTTGAAGCACAAATGAAGACTTCTTGTAGGCTGGATGGATCCTTCAAGTGGAAATTCAAAAACTGTAAGTGGATCATCGGGGGTTAGTGATAGGTTTATTTAAGTTTTTTTTGGGTGGGTTTTATTTCCAGAGTAGGATCTGGGCATGTAAAAGAGCTAAATGTCCTTTTAAGGGCAATGCCCACACAAATGCCCTTTTCAGGTTCAGGTTTTCTAGATAGGTTTTTTATTTGGGGGAGTTGGTTGGGTGGGTAGTAGGTTTTACTGTTGGGGGTGTTTTGTTTTTTTTACAGGTAAAAGAGCTGATTTCTTTGGGGCAATGCCCCGCAAAAGGCCCTTTTAAGGGCCATTGGCAGTTTATTGTAGGCTAGGGTTTTTTTTTATTTTGGGGGACTTTTTTATTTTGATAGGGCTATTAGATTAGGTGTAATTCATTTTTATTTCTGATACTGTGGTTTGTTTTTCATAATTTTGTGGGGGGGGGGGTTTGTAACTTAGCATTTATTTTTTTTATAATTTAGTCATTTTTAATAGTAGATTTAAATAATTTGAGTAGGGTTAGGGTTTTTTAATATGTAATATAGTAAATTTAATTGCTATTTTAATTTAATTTTAGTATAATAATTAGGGTAGGTCAATTAATAGTTAAATATAGTTTATTTAAATTCTAAAGGAAAGTTTTAATTTATTATAAGATAGGGATGTTGTAATTTTAATGTAAAGTTAGCAGGTTGTTAGGTTTAGGGGTTAATAGCTTAATTTAGTTTATGGCGATGTGGGGGGCTGGCGGTTTAGGGGTTAATAGGTTTATTTAATGGTAGTGATGTGGGAGGCCAGAGGTTTAGGGGTTAATAACTTTATTTAGTGGCGGCAGGGTCCAGGAGTGGCGGGATAGGGGTTAATAACTTTATTTAGTGGCGGTGGGGTCCGGGAGCGGTGGAATAGGGGTTAATAACTTTATTTAGTGGCGGCGGGGTCCGGGAGTGGTGGAATAGGGGTTAATAACTTTATTTAGGTTGTGGCAGGATCCGGGAGCGGTGGGATAGGGGTTAAACATTTTAGTATAGTGGCGGCGTTTAATGACAGGGTATAAATAAAGTTGGTAAAAAGCCAAATAGCAGCGAGATCAATGACTGCTAGTTAACAACAGTCCGATGCTCATTGCCTCGTACTTAGTGCGCTGCTTTTTGCTGGCTTTTTTATAAATATGGCGATCGTATTCAGATCCGCTGCCATGATGTTAGGCGAGCGTATTGGTGCCGGCGAATGCAGCATAGTTGAGGCTTTGATAAATATCCCCCATTGCATGCAATTCAAGGATCACCTGTTTCTTGCTATCTTTTTACAATTTTTTGCTATTTATTTCACCAGGTGCAAAATTGAGACACATTAAAGTTGATAAGCAGAGCAGCTTCTTCATTATAACCAAAAACATTTGGACCAATGGTTTTCACATTTTCCTTTTCATTAGGTAAATTACCTTCTGCCATTGTGATGCAAGTCTCCCTCAGAGGCTGCGATACTCAAATAAGTAAGAGGTGGGGAACAGCAGCCAAACAATCATGCACAGGAGCAGGGAGGCAGCCACCTCTTCCATATCAATGAATGTCCAAAAAAGGTTACTTCAGCCTAGGCAGATTAATGTAAAAAGACCTTTATTGTGCCAGGGTCCACAAAAACAGCATTCCAGACCCTTATTAGGTCCTTAGTCATGTCTACCTGAATATACAGAGACTACGTTTTTACATGTACACAGGTGTAAATCAATTACACATTAATTACAACACACCATCTAGTATAAAATGTTAAACATTTCTAGATATGATACTCCTAATCTTAAACAAGCAGTGTGTGTAATGTGTAATTACAATTAAAACATATACATATAGTCACTATGCATATGATTAAAAAATGAGAAGCTGCATTGGAAGAATCAAATACAATCATAATTAGACCAAGTGTTAGTTACAGAGCAAACACCAAAATTGCAGCAGTCATATAGACAGGAATCTGAATACAGAAAATGTTAATGCAAGCGGTCTGTACAGAAATCATAGACACTTTTGTATCAATTTTTAACTTATACCAACATCATAAACAGTTTCATGTAAATTTATATTAATTTAAAGAGTGACCAATCAAAGTCTTTATTAAAGCCTGATTGTTTGGCTGCTGTTCCCCACCTCTTACTTATTTAAAAAAAAAAAAACACAAGCAGACAAATTGTGGAATTTACTTTCTTTCACAAGTTTTTTATTTGAAGCATTTGTTTCTAATTTTCAGTATTCAGGATGAAATATTTAACTGGACCAAAAATAAAATGATATACATATACAAGTATTTTTTTTTAATTTTTTTTTTGCACTATTGTCTGGCTCTATTTCCTCCACTGCTTACAATGGCGTTGTTCACCAACAAGTAGGTAGTGAAGATTTGCAGCGAGGATACAAACATGTTCTTGCTTTTTGTCAGGATCCCTGACTTACCTGGCCGCCGTCGCGGCTAACGCTGAGTTTCTAGCCGTCGTTGCGGTGAAGACAGGCCCCAGTGATCCGTCTCGGCATCCAACGTAGAGAGACGCCAAGACCAGTCTGTTATCAGCAGCAGCTGCAAGTCCCTAGGGGTACGGCCGCTCGATGCCCAGATTTAAAGGGACTGAAGTTGATTACAGGAAATCCCACCTGAAAGGTACAGGTGTGGGAGTTCCTATAAAAGGCTACTCAGTGCTTCATTTTGCACAGAGTTATTGCCTTGGAAGGTGCTTTCCCAGTTTCTGCTCCACTGTTCAGATCAAAGACCTTTGCTTGTCATACTGTCTGATGTATGTTTCTGTTACTGCTGTGACCAAAGTCCTCTGCTGAAAATACTTGGGTATGCATATACTACTGCTGAGATCAAAGACCTTTGCTGAAATACTTGGGTATGCATATACTACTGCTGAGACCAAAGACCTCTGCTTCTGCTGAGACAAAAGACCTCTGCTGAAATACTTGGGTATGCATATACTACTGCTGAGACCAAAGACCTCTGCTGAAATACTTGGATATGCATATACTACTGCTGAGACCAAAGACCTTTGCCTGTAATACTGATGTATGTTTATATTACTGCTGACACCAAAGACCTCTGCTTGTAAAACCAACACATGCTTCTGCTTTTGCTGAGACCAAAGACCTCTGCTGAAATACTTGGGTATACATATACTGTTGCTGAGATCAAAGACCTCTGCTTGTAATACTGATGTATACTTCTACTACTGCTAAAATCAAAGACTTCTGTTGTGATACTTATGTATACTGAGCTCTGAGTTCATTGAGAGTCTTGTGCATACTTGCATATGCTTATTTGTTTCCGGACATTTCTCAATATACCTCACCATTGAAGTACTCTCTGAGTTCTGTGCTTGTTGAGAGACTTATATCTACTTTCATATGCTATCTTGTTGCTGGATATTTCATAAAAACCCTATCCAACAGTTCTCGCTGAGTTCTGAGCTTGATGCCCGTGTTTCTAAAGACTGCTGCTCCATAACCTGTCTGCCTGCTCTGAGGCCGCGGACAGAAATTGCCAGAAATCAACCCGATCTAATATGATCAGGTTGATTGACACCCCCTGCTAGAGGCCGATTGGCCGCAAACCTGCAGGGGGCGGCTTTGCACCAGCAGTTCACAAGAACTGCTGCTGCAATGATAACTGCCAAGAGCATATGCTGTCGCCATTTATTGATGTGCAGCGGACATGATACTCTATATCGGATCATGTCCACTCACACAATCATAAATATGCCCGTTGTGCTTTATCTGTTTCTGCTTATCTTTTCTTCAGTAAAGATTACTTTAGAAAGACTTTTCTTGTTTTGAGTTGTTATTCCTGCATACTGAGTTCCAGACACCTCCCCCACCTTACACTCTTTGAGTATCATTCCAAGCCAATATGGCTGCCTGAAGTGTGAAATATTTGAAGCTGCATCTATTTACCTGAAACATTTCATGCATCAGCCAAACAGTTGCATTATCAGCTGGATCGATTGATTTTGAATACCGTCTCTTGATTTTGAGGCCAGTTTTCAACATAAATCAACAGGTTCTCTTGTTGTAGCTTAGTTTACCATAGATCAGCTGAAGGTACATCAATCTAAACTTTTTACTCCTGCAGATGTAGTTTTACCATTTAATCAACTATTCATGTGGAAGCATGTTCCTGGACTCCCTTTCCATTAAGAAGGCAGAGACTGCATAAGTGTGTAGTACATCAGTTTGTATATTCCCACTGACCTGGGATCATTATTGAAGACAGAGGATTAGACACTATGAATTGTAATTGGCTGTATCACCTGCAGCTTCTTTAAAGAAAATGCACTCCAGCCTCTCTCATATAAATATAGTAACATAGTAACATAGTAGATGAGGTTGAAAAAAGATAGAGGTCCATTGAGGTCAACCTATTCAAATCTTAATATATTTACAATAAAAGTTCCAGTTGATCTTAGATTAATCCCATTAAAAAAGGTAACCCATTTAAGAAATCATATCAGAGAATTCTGTTTCTAGTCAGAAATGTATCTAAACCATTTTTAAAAGTAATAAGTGTCAGGGTATCTGTGAAGTAACTTTAAATAAACTATGGATGTATCATAGAATCTAAAATAGAATTTAGCTAATGCCTACTATGAATTTATTTAGCTACATTGCGAACAAACACTGTAATGGGTGATATCAACCCCTCCCTTTTGCTCTAATCTACAGACTTGTAGAACAAAATAAATATAGACAGGACTTCTAAAGAAAAACAAACATTGGTCCCAAATTATAAGAGATAATGTCACATCTAAAGGGCCTTTGATCATGGTCTCAGAAGAGAGATTACCTCTAAAGAATTATTGCTGGATAGCCTTCCAAGATTGAAATCTCTAAATTAATTTAGTCAAAGAAATGTAATACTTAGATCACAGGAAACCTTGGAAAGAACAGACAGTCCGTCTGTAAGAATGTTGTATTGAATAATAACTGAACTGGTATATATAAATATTGACCCATTTATTTCAAGATAAACACATTTTTCTTTGTTTTCCAGAAATCTAATGAAAATTACAAGGAAAAACTGATGTGAAAATGAGATTTCTAAACAAGATGTCCTATGAATATTGATCATAAACATGAATCTATGCACTCAAAAATTATTAGAAATGTGGAATGTGCCGTATTTATTTAAGATGCAATACAATACCAGGATGTTGAATGCTATGATTCTGTGAAGAAGGATGGTTAACAGTGAGCTGCTTATTACTCTGATTACTAGAAGTATAATCATATTTAATATTAAAATAATCAGAGAGAATGACACTATATGGTCCCATATATGTTGGCCAGATAGGTGTATTAGTAATGAAAATTATAGTAAATAAAAAAAACATTTTATAAGTTACATAATTAAACTGTAGCAGCATTGATGGTAAAACTGCATTTCTGATTATCTGCTGCCACCTATAGTTCAAAAATGGTATTACAACCAAAAGGCATTTGGCTACTCAGGGAGGCGTTTCCCAAAATAACAAATGCTATGTTCAGATCCGAGGGTGAATCAGAGACAAGCACTGGTAAGGGCCTATCAAAATCTTGTGGGAATGATTAAAGAAAAGTAGGAGGGATTCTTTATTTTTGGAATAAAGGCCCATACACCTCACTGCTAAAGGAGACAGACTCAAAGAAGCATTAACTTTTGGAGAGAAAAATACATAGGCTTTGGGCCAAGTATATTCTTTACCATCTTGGGGACACTTTCTTGAACAAAGAGAGATTAACAAATTGAGACCTGTACTTTTGTACATTGGGAGTAAACCCTCCTTAGATGACCCACAAGAAACTCTGGAAGCTGAAACCTTGATTTGTTAATTTGGGTATAAAGACATTCATTGTTGCTGCAGTCTAAATGAAGCTGATAAATTTAAAAGGGCGCAATTAATATTTTAAGCTCATGTTCATAGTCCTGTGTAGTTTAACTAGTCATTAATGCTAAGTAATTTATCCTTGAAACTATATATATATATATTTTAGAAATTGCCTTATTGTAGCTAAATAAGATTTATTTGAGCTCAGATAAATTGTCATATAAATTGGTTGTTTGCATTAATAATATATATATATAACTTCTGGTGTTTTAATTAGAGTTGTATATAATCATTTGTGGGCTAAGTAGCTTAATTATATTTGTCTGAAAGTTAACAATCCATACCTTGGTAACTAATTGTGGTATTTTAATGCACTAGTATTTTATTGTGGTATTTTAATGCGACTATTGTGAATAAGGTAAATTGTAAAGGTATATTTTTATGAACAGCATACGTGTGTATCATCTGATTCATAATCTGGTTTCTATAAATATAATTTAATGTGTTTATAACTTTAACTAATATAAAGAATTTAGGAATAAAATATTGATTTTAATTGTTTCGTATATGCATTTTATTGGGGGTTTGTTTAAAAGAATAATAATTAAATAAATTGTATTATAACCTGGTCATATACTGACATATTATTTGGAGGCGCTGCAGTAGATATTATTAAATTTATCACATTGATTTAATATATTTTGCAGTAAATAGAAATTATTATCTCGAAAAAAAAATATTACAAATTTTTTAAAATTTTAAGATTTTTTTTTTCTCTTGTTGGTCAAAATTGTATTAGCGTTTTAATTTAACTAAATACTATGCCAATATAATAATGTCTGTTACTAGAAGTGAATCAATTAATTCTATACATAGTGTTGAAATATGTTTCCCAAGATTACCCCTCACTCAAGGTGATGACCTTAAGATGGACATTATACAGTAGGCTACATTAAAAAGTGGTTTAATATTGCGGGTGAATTAAATGAATAATGGATTTGTTTGCAATTAAGGCTAAAAATATTGCTATTGATGATGGAAGGTGTAATGAAAAAAGTGAATTATTCCAAGAATTTTTACAAATTAATCAATGCAAAATCTCAAAAAACGGGATGAACAAATACTAAAATCTTGGCCCCTTGTAATATGCATTATTGAAGAAATGTCTACACTTTTTATAGAAAAGGAATTGCAAATACAGGAGCTAGATGATGGTATTCACTCATCACGCAAGTGCGAAGAGAGTTTAGAAATGGCCGAAAATAAAATTGATGAGTTTGCCCAAAACATGGCCACCTTACAAAAATATAACCAGAGTTTAGTAGCTCAGATTGAAGATTTGCATAAGCAGCTCGCCCAAAACCAAAGAAAGTTAAGTAGTTTAAAAAGGCTGTATCGTCATAATGAAAACCCCTCTATTCGAAATGAGGATAATGCAGATAATTCTAACTCCCTTAAGGAATATATCAGAAATGAACTGCAGAAATTTAGGGAAGAATTTAAACAAAGGACCCCTTTTGGGTGAGAAATACATTTCCCAGATAGAAAGTCACCTCATGTTATAAATTCAGGGAACTGCTTTACCTCAGATGAGGAGGGGGGCATCTCTAGCAGTGAGTCAGAGTGCGGAGACAGCTATCCAAATAGCCCATGCAGTACTAATGTATGTAGGGGGTCTCCCCATAGTAAATATAGGGAAGATACGGGGTGATCCAGCCCCAAAAATAAGATCCCTAGGAAAGCCCAAGATACGCCTAATAAGGTATATGACACCCCTAAAATAATTACTTTCTTAATGGATGCAGTACCTAAATTTTTGCCCTGGGTATTTGAGGGTAAATATCACAAATTCTTTGCTTCACTAAAGGATATGAATTTTCATTCCTGGAGTGAAACGCAAATTCGGTGCAAAAAAGAATTTGGGAAATAGCGCACTAAAACCGCAACGAAAATAGTTGTATACAGTTTAAAATGTGGCGTGAATCAAAGCCCTATAGAATTCCTTTCTGTACTGAAAAGTGCGTATAGTATGGCCGAAGACTACCCCATATTTGAAAAATCAGAATTTGTAAATTTATTTTTCGAAGCATTGCCCGCGCACATCAAAATTAATTTAGCTAGAGATTTTGATGATCTCTGCTCATTGGACTGGCTGATCAAAGAGAGTACAAAATTATACTCTATTCAGCAGTCCAGTGAACAGGGGATTAAAAGGGAACCAAAACCCAGTCCCAAAATTGTGGCAGAAACTAGAGTGTCACCTAGTCCCCCCAATTTGGAGTCTAAAAAGAAAACCTTTGTGAATGTGGCCCTAGGCGCAGAGAGACTATACTCAAAATGGGGGGCATAGCCAGGTAAATAATTATCCCCAAAGAGATGGAAACCCACAAGGTTATGGATATTCCCGTAAAAGTAAATACCAACAGTGGCAAAAATACTCTCAGGGTAGCCAGACAAGTAAATAGTACTCCCCAAAATATTAACGCTGAACAAGTTGAACCCCAAAAACATCTGCATCAAAATAGAAGAAATAGCTATGATTATGAGGGATCCTAAAGATCTAGGAATCAGCACCCTGGGACATAAAAAAATTGGTTCATGGGTAAAGATAGCTCGTCCATTCAAGTGGGCCAACTCAGTACGCAAGTAAGTCAATTGTGTACGCTATTTACTAATATGAGCCAAGATTTTATGGCTCAGCACTCTAATA
Organism: Bombina bombina; assembly: GCF_027579735.1. Lineage (NCBI taxonomy): Eukaryota > Metazoa > Chordata > Amphibia > Anura > Bombinatoridae > Bombina > Bombina bombina. The sequence continues at coordinate 329,204,323 of NC_069506.1, read as the reverse complement.
ATCCTATTTCAGGGGTACAGCCAGTGGTCAGTGGGCCACATGCACAGTCATAAATACTGCAGTATTACCTGAAAGACAGGGGAGAGATATACCAAACAAAATTATAAATGTCAATAATGATACTAATCATATTCTCTGCCTACAGACCGGAAACGGATGATTTAGCTGTGATGACGAGCAACCTCAGCCTGGAAGCTCTAACAAATCTCTTCCTTTGCAGTATTCTCTTAACCTTATTTCCACAGATGCAGTACACAGGAACCCGGTCAGCCCTATTATAGAGGAGAGGACCGATAAGAATGAGAATACTTCTGCATCAGGTAACATGTCGTATTCAGGTAGCACATGGTAAAGCCCACAGATGTGTAATCACGCCAATTTTATGTGTGAAATGGTAGAAATTGCAGGGAGATATTATGTATTAGCTGAGCTCCAGAATTCAGTTACAAACCCTATCATGGGATTAATTGATACTGGATCACAGGCAACTATTTTATCCCACAGGTACTACACACAGCTTAATGAGCTAACACCCCAGAAACCTAAAATAAAAGAATTTGATGGTTGACTAATAGGTGTTGGGGGTGACTCTCTAAAAGTCTACAGTACTGCATGGTTACAATTAAAACTGGAGAACAGGGTAATAAGACACCCTGTCATTATAGTGGATCTGCCAACTGATCACTTAATAATTGGTAGTGATCTCCTGAAACGGTTAAGCACCATAATTGATTGCATAAATAATGTAATTTAGTCACAAGTAAAAAATGCCTATTAATTATGAGTGGTCCGGTATATCTTGCACCCGACATAACTGTCACGTGGTGGAAGAGAATCCAGATTCTGTGGAGATTCATTTCAGGGATAACTCTATACCTGAAATCACTATCCTGCAAATAGTTGATCAGACTCCTTTAAGTGGCTCTGATAGTAATACTTTTAAAATTTCGCCTGGAAAGATAGCAAATATTTCCTTAGATGATGATGTATTAACCATATCTCTCCACAAGGGGATCATAAAATCCCTAAAGGGGGAAGCCACACTCAATACCTTGCAGGAATTGAGAGAGTTAAGGATGATCTATTTATCCCTATGAAAGTGCATGACCTTGGAAAAACCAAGTATGCCAAATTGAGCTTATAACAGGAAGCTAGCTATATAAGCGAAGGCTTACTAGCGCAGATCACTGAACCTAAAGTTATTAAATACCTTTCTCCCCAAGACCACTGTGTCCATGGCCTGGATGACAGGGCTGAAATATATAATGTCACAGCTAAATGTTTATTATCTATCTCTATAGGTAATAAATCAGCAAAGCACCTGTTTTTAGTTTTAAATAAATTCCATAATCAAATATATATTGGCAACAATCTCTTACATAGATATGCCATACAAATAGACTTGATTAACCTTTGCCTCTGGAGCAGGTTAAAGGGGGACCCTAAAGTATTTCAGAATGAAAATGCCGCCCTAAAATCAAACTAGCAATTGCCATATGCTGTAAATACAGTGGGGAAAAAAAGTATTTAGTCAGCCACCAATTGTGCAAGTTCTCCCACTTAAGAAGATGAGAGAGGCCTGTCATTTTCATCATAGGTATACCTCAACTATGAGAGACAAAATGTAGAAACAAATCCAGACAATCACATTGTCTGATTTGGAAAGAATTTATTTGCAAATTATGGTGGAAAATAAGTATTTGGTCAATATCAAAAGTTCATCTCAATACTTTGTTACATATCCTTTGTTGGCAATGACAGAAGTCAAACGTTTTCTGTAACAAGGTTGCCACACACTGTTGCTGGTATGTTGGCCCATTCCTGCATGCAGATCTCCTCTAGAGCAGTGATGTTTTGGGGCTGTCGCTGGGCAACACGGACATTCAACTCCCTCCAAAGGTTTTCTATGGGGTTGAGATCTGGAGACTGGCTAGGCCACTCCAGGACCTTGAAATGCTTCTTACAAAGCCACTCCATTGCCCGGGTGGTGTGTTTGGGATCATTGTCATGCTGAAAGATCCAGCCACGTTTCATCTTCAATGCCCTTGCTGATGGAAGGAGGTTTGCACTCAAAATCTCACGATACATGGCCCCATTCATTCTTTCATGTACATGGATCAGTCATTCTGTTGCCTTTGCAGAGAAACAGCCCCAAAGCATGATGTTGCCACCCCCATGCTTCACAGTAGGTATGGTGTTCTCTCTCCTCCAAACACGACAAGTTGTGTTTCTACCAAACAGTTCTACTTTGGTTTCATCTGACCATATGACATTCTCCCAATCTGCTTCTGGATCATCCAAATGCTCTCTAGCATACTTCAGATGGGCTCAGACATGTACTGGCTTAAGCAGGGGGACACGTCAGGCACTGCAGGATCTGAGTCCCTGGCGGCGTAGTGTGTTACTGATGGTAGCCTTTGTTACGTTGGTCCCAGCTCTCTGCAGGTCATTCACTAGGTCCCCCCGTGTGGTTCTGGGATGTTTATTCACTGTTCTTGTGATCATTTTGACCCCACGGGGTGAGATCTTGCGTGGAGCCCCAGATCGAGGGAGATTGTCAGTGGTCTTGTATGTCTTTGGTCTTCACCATAGTGGAGTTTGGAGTTTGACTGTTTGAGGTTGTGGACAGGTGTCTTTTATGCTGATAACAAGTTCAAACAGGTGCCATTAATACAGGTAATGAGTGGAGGACAGAGGAGCCTCTTAAAGAAGAAGATACAGATCGGTGAGAGCCAGAAATCTTGCTTGTTTGTAGGTGACCAAATACTTATTTTCCACCATAATTTGCAAATAAATTCTTTCCAAATCAGACAATATGATTGTCTGGATTTGTTTCCACATTTTGTCTCTCATAGTTGAGGTATACCTATGATGAAAATGACAGGCCTCTCTCCTCTTCTTAAGTGGGAGAACTTGCACAATTGGTGGCTGACTAAATACTTTTTTTCCCCACTGTATGCAGGTGTCTAACAATGTTGTAATCCCTGCTGGGGCTGATAAATTCCTCTTATCCTTACAGGTAAAGAGAGGTCAGATATTAAAAACTTCTGAAACACTAATTTGCATCTCCCATAGAATGCAAGATCTAGGTATAACAATGACCCATACTCCTATGGTAAATATTGGAACTATTCCACTACATGTTTGTGCATAACATAATCCCACAGGATATAACCTTATCCAAGGGAACTACCATCCATAGGATATGTGCTGGAATCAAGTTATTACACTTTTGGGTTCCAGAATAATGTAATTGAGCTAATACCTGAAGGATACTTAACTGAAGAGCAATTAATAGAACAATTGTTTGCATCTATGCCAGAGGTACTATTTACAATTCAGTCTATTTATCCCTTCAGCTCAGAGGAAGGCATCTGTAAAATTGAAAAAGCCTCTCTAGTATTTGATCAGCCGATAAAACAGCAAGAATACCCCAATACCCAGAATCATGGGGGCAATGTAAACTATAACCTCTAGGTTGGAAGAAGCCTATGAGAAAGGATAGCCTGAAATCTTTCCAGGATTTCAGCAAATAGTGGAAGAGCAAATCTCCTTAACTAATGGCTGTTCCAGTGATGATGAACGCCAACAGCTACGAGAACTCCTTATGGAGTACAAGGGTATTTTTGCTAGGGATTCTTATGACTGTGGGACTACAGACTTGCACATTGCAAGAATCCAAACAGATCCCAATGCACCTCCTGTCTTTGTTAAACAATACAGACTTCCGTTAGCCTCATATGATTCTCTTGCAGAAATCATAAGGAACTTGGAAGAAAGTGATATTATCAGACAGGTGCATAGCTCTTATAACAATCCTATTCTAGGTGTTCTTAAGCCCAATAGACAATGGCGTTTGTGTGCTAATTTAAGACAGCTAAACAAACTAGTGTACATGTCTGGCTGACCTGTGCCATATATTGACTAGTGCCTAGCGCAGATGCAGGGATCTAAAATATTCACTGCCATTGACTGTGCACATGGATATTGGACCATAAAGGTACATGAAGAGGACCAGTATAAGCTTGCATTCTCATTCCAAAGGTCCAGAATGCATTACAAAGACTCCTGTTTGGATACATAAATTCAGGACATGAATTTGCTGTATTCATGCATAAGGCTATGTCTGATGCACTGGAAAGGGGGACTTTAACTTATGTTGATGATGTTTTAATCAAAAGCACAGACATTGAAAAACACATCACAGAGCTTAAACACATCCTCAGCCAACTTAAAAGGGCAGGTGTCAAATTATCCCTACAAAAAGCTCAATGGTGCCGCTCTCGTGTAAACTTCTTGGGACATGAATTTACTTCTGAAGGGTTAAATCCTCAGAAGAAAAAGGTGGAACTATATTAAATTCTAAAAACCCAACTAACTTAAAGGAATTGAGATAATTTCTGGGTATGACGAATTATTCTCGCAAATTTATTGATAATTATGCAGAATAAGCTAAACCTCTACTACTTCTTCTAAAGAAGGATGTGAAATAGTACTGGAGTGAGACTCAAGAGACAGCCATCAAGGAGCTGAAGAAAAAACTCACTCAAGCACCTTGCTTAGCGTACCCTGAAGGGGGTAAACCTTTCTACTTAGAGACAGGTTACACAGATATAAGCATGAGTGCTGTTTTATACCAAAAGCATGATAATTTAAGTAGAAATAAAATTTAGCAATTGTGAAAAAGCCCTCTTATCTACTGTATGGGCTCTACAAAATTTCCCCAGCTATATACAGGGTGAGAAAATCATTGTAAAAACAGCCCACCAGCCTTTGCTATATCTGCAAAGTGAGAGAATAAGAGATGGAAATTTGTCTAATAGCCACATAACAGCTTGGACTCTTTCCTTACAAGGCATAGAGTGGCTTGCTGAGCTCCATGACTGTACTGCTAAGGATCATGGGAAAAGTTATTAGAAGATGATTTCCTGGAGGAACAATTGCTTTCCCTGTATAAAATATACAATGAGGACCATTGTCAAACATTACCTTGGGTATATGTTGATGGTTGTTCTTAACAAGCCACTATTGAAAATGAGTGCAGACTATTTGCTGGCATTGGTATAACTTGGGCAAGTGGATTCCCAAATATCTCTGTAGGTTTCAACATTGGACCAAGATCCAGTCAAGTTGCAGAACTCACTGCTGTTCTAAAAACCATTGAAATGGCTATTGAACAGGGTATTCATGAATTTGTGATCATTACTGACTCAAATTATGTGCGTGACAGTTTTGTTGAATACCTGCCAACTTGTAAAAGAAATGGCATGCAGAAAACTAACAACAAACCAGTCAAACATGGCAAGTTGTTCGAGATTGATAATCTAGTGGTGTCCAATGGTTTAATCATACACTGGAAAAAGACCAAGGGTCATTTCAGGGTTCTAGGTCCTGATAAGGAAGGCAATGATCTTGCGGATTCATTAGCCAAACAAGGAGCCGTAACTGGACAACTCCTTAATATCAACTACTTAATGGGTAAAATTCAGGTAGTAGTCATTACCATAAACAAGACTAAACAACAGAGTGAGCTTAACTTGGTACAATGGAGTCAGGATTCTCCTAGTGAGGACCTGATCACTAGTCAAAGAGAAGACCCCATTGTAGGCATCTTCTATAAACACATAGAAGATCCTGAAAGCAACCCCATCTCAAAAGATGATTGTATTAGCAAGGAAGATCTTAGAATCTTAATGAAATCCAAATCACAATTCAAGTTACAGGATGGTTTGCTAATTAGAACCTCCACAACTGGCATCCAGCAATGGGTAGTACCTACAAAGTTCAGAGGTCTAATGCTTCAACATGCCCATGATGCCCCCACATCTGGTTATCGTGGCACCAAATTAACATATGAAATATTACGTGACTTAACCTACTGTCAAGGTTGTTTAATCTGTCCACAGTTCCAGCACGCTGTGCCAATGCATAGAGCACCATTACAGAAAAGGGGGATGGTAATGCCAAGGTCAGATATACAAATTGATTTTATTGGTCCAGTAACAAGGTCATCTAGAGGTAACAAATACATGTTAACAGTGACATGCCTATTCACTAAATGGGTAGAGTGTATCAGTGCACCTAACAATAGTGCTGAAACATGCGCAGCATTGCTCATCAACCACGTGTTTTCCAGATTTGGTTTATCCCAGAGAATCGAATCTGATCAAGGAACCCACTTCACTAACGAAGTTATAACCAAAATGTGGAAAAAACTAGGGGTCAAAAGAAAGCTCCATATTTCATATAGAGCTACCTCACGTGGTGGTGTAGAGCATTACAACCAATCCATTGTGAAAATCCTCAAAAAGTTTGTAAATGAAACAGGTAAAGACTGGGATGTAAAATTACCTCTAGTCCTAATGGCATTAAGAGCAACTCCAAGTAGAGCTACCAAGATGTCACCTTTTGAGTTAATGACTAGTAGAAGAATGGTTCTAACTCAGCATCTACTGTAGCGTACATCAGACCAGAACTTGATAAACGCTGCCAATATGCATTAATATGTGCAGAACGTAAGGAAGCACCTGCAATATGCCTTTACATTTGCTCAAGGAACATAGAATAGGCCACAACTGCCACTAAAACATATTATGATCTCAAAACGTCAAAAAAGGAATATGAAATAAATGATAAAGTTTATCTTTATAACTTTGGAAGAGATCAGGTTAAGGAAAAGAAATTTCTTCCATCATGAAAGGGTCCTTTTGTCGTTACTGACAAAATATCTCCAGTCGCCTATAAAATTATGATCCCTAAAAACGATACGTTTACAGATAAATGGGTCCATATTAATCAGTTGTGAGCGTGTCATCCTAGATCCCAACTATATTAATAGAGGGAGAATGAAATATCATATCCCCAAATACATTAGACATAATGTAATTTAAAGATGCCTAGCTAATGAGCATAAAGGTTAAAAAATAACGGACTCCCTTCATAGAAGGCTGTCGATGATGCATACTGTCAAAACACTCACCAAGTACCACTGATTTTAAGCTAATTCAAATAAATGTATCCTACATCTATTTAAAATTGGAAGGGGGAATTATGTCAGGGTATCTGTGAAGTAACTTTAAATAAACTACGGATGTATCATATAATCTAATATTTAATTTAGCTAATACCTACTATGAATTGATTTAGCTACATTGCAAACAATCACTGGAATGGGTGATATCAACCCCTCCCTTTTGCTCTCAACTACAGACTTGTAGAACAAAATAAATATAGACAGGACTTCTAAAGAAAAACAAACATTGGTCCCAAATTATAAGAGATAATGTCACATATAAAGTGCCTTTGATCATGGTCTCAGAAGAGAGATAACTTCTAAAGAATTATTGCTGGATAGCCTTCCCAGATTGAAATCTCTAAATTAATTTAGCCAAAGAAATTCATTACTTAGATCACAGGAACCCCTGGAAAGAACAGACCGTCCATCTGCAAGAATAAGGGAATATACAAACTTACTCAGAGGATACAGATGTCATCAGCTAAGTGTTAAATTGTCCCTGCTGAGAGCTGATACACATTCTCAGTTGAGAAGGCATCTGAATATTGATCATAAACATGAATCTATGCACTCAAAAATTATTAGAAACATGTGCTGTATTTATTTAAGATGCAATACAATACCAGGATGTTGAATGATATGATTCAGTGAAGAAGGATGGTTAACAGTGAGCTGCTTATTAATCTGATTACTAGAAGTATAATCATATTTAATATTAAAATAATCAGAGAGAATGACACTATATGGTCCCATATATGTTGACCAGATAAGTTTCTTAATACTGAAAATTATAGTAAATAAAATAAACATTTTATAGGTTAGATAATTAAACTGTAGCAGCATTGATGGTTAAACTGTATTTCTGCTTATCTGCTGCCACCTAAAGTTCAAAATGGTATTACAACCAAAAGGCATTTGGCTACTCAGGGAGGTGTTTCCCAAAATAAACTATGTGATGTTCATATCCGAGGGCGAATCAGAGACAAGCACCGGTAATATAAAGAATTTAGGAATAAAATATTGATTTTAATTGTTTTGTATATGCATTTTATTGGGGGTTTGTTTTAAAGAATAATTATTAAATAAATTGTTTTATAACCCGGTCATATACTGACATAAGGTACTGGCATTTACTACCTCCTTAGGTAATGAGTTCCACAATTTTATTGCTCTTACAGTAAAAAAACATTTACATTGCTGGAGATTAATCTCCTTTCATCCAGCCTTAAATTGTGGCCTCTTGTCACAAACAATTTTCTTGGATTAAATAGAGCTTCTGCTATCTGTGTATATGTGCCTTGAATATATTTATATAAATTAATCATGTCACCTCCTAAAGAGTCTTTTTTCTAGAAAAACAGACCTATTTTGGCTCTATAACCTATAACCTTTCTTCGTAGCTTAAATTCTCCATTCCCCTTATTAGTTTTGAGGACCTTCTTAAAGCATATCCTTACTCTAGCTCTAGTGAAAACACTCTTTTGAAAAAAAAACATAAGTTATATTTAATTATATATTGTGTAGCAGTCTTCCTACAGTGGAATTTTTACAAATTATCTTTTTAATCACTATATTTATTTTTAGACATCAAATAGCACTAATAATATATTATTTGACGTCTGATGAGTTACTAAGACTCTGGTATAAATATAAGATTTCTGTAAATTGGGTATGTACATGATTTTTAGTTCTCATTCAGACATGAAAAGGGAAATGCTGTCTCTTAATTGAAATATTTAACATAAATCCAGCACTGCCCCATATACACTGCAAGCAAGCAAGTTCAACTAATAAAAATGACCCTAGCACCTTACTCAGCACATTTTTATTTGGCAACAAAAATATCAGTTAAGGACATCTTTAAAAGGGACATGAAACCCATATTTTCTCTTTATTGGTCTGGATAGAGAACACAGTTTTTTATTATTATTTTTTGTTTGTTTTTAGTCTTTGTATCTTTTGTTTATTTTTAGTCTTGGTATTTTTTGTTGAAGAAGCAGCGAAGCATTACATGGAGCTAGCTGATGACAATGACAAGAAACAGGATTAAGGGCCTTTGAGCTTGAAACATTGTCTCATTTTTATTTCACCTTGACCTCTATAAAGATATAAAGGATTTGATTTTATTTCCTGCGGCTGGACTTATCTGTTTCTTGAGCCAATGACAAGAGCCATATGTAAAGCCAAAAAAGGGGTGAAATCTGGCTCCAAGTATGTATCAATACATCTACTCTAACCCAACACAGACCACCTAACTAACTTCTGAAAATATAAATAAAACAACAAAGCTAGTGTAAAGAAAGCTCCAAATAAGGTTTCTGTGTACAGGATATACCCAAATGTTTGCAATATTTAAATATATAAATAGGCTAATTAAAATAACTGACCATCACCTAGATTACAAGTTTTGCATTTGTGTTTTAACGCTGAAAAAATGGTAATTTCAGCGTTAAAACAGCACCGCCATTACAAGTCTTGTCAGTATTGCTATACCGCAAGCCTTTTAGCCTGTAACGCAACGTCAGTCCCGCACACGTAAAAATTATGTTTTTTCATGTGACTTTCATAGCGCAGCCATTACAAGTTGTGCGTTGAGGCTAAAAAGCTTGCGTTACACCCTATACCAACAAGATCCATTCCGCAATCTGAGAGAAGTAGTTATGAGTATTATGCAACAAAACTGTTACTAAGTACACTAAACACCCATAAACTACCTATTAACCCTTTAACCGAGGCCCTCCCGCTTTGCAAATACTATATTAAAGTTATCGTCGCCACTAATAAAATTTATTAACCTCTATTCCGCCGCTCAACATCGCCACCACCATACTAAAGTTATTAACCCCTATTCCCCGGCACCCCAACATCGCCCACACTATAATAAATCTATTAACCCCTATTCTGCTGCTCCCCGACACCACCGCCACTATAATAAACCTATTAACCCCTAAACTGTAAGCCCCCACAAAAAAATATACTAAATTAAACTATTAACCCCTAAACCGAAAGCCCCCACATCACAATAAACTAATTAAAACTAGTAACCCCTAAATCTAATGCCCCCCCAACTTTATATTAAAATTACAATTTCCCTATCTTAAATTAAATTAAAACTTACCTGTCAAATTTAAAAAACTAAGTTTAAACTAACAATTAAACTAATATAACTATTAAACTAAAATTAAACTAACTACCAATTAAACAAAACTAAAATACACATTAAAAAATCCTAACTCTACTCTAAAAATTACAAAATATCTACTGTAATTACAAAAAATAAAAAATACTAAATTACAAAAAATATAACAAACACTAAATTACGAAAAATAACAAACAAAATTATCAAAAATAAAAAAGAATTACACCTAATCTAATAGTCCTATAAAAATCAAGAGCCCACCCAAAATAAAAAAAACCCTAGCCTACAAAAAACTACCAATAACCCTTAAAAGGGCCTTTTGTAGGCAATTGCCCTAAGTTAAACAGCTCTTTTACCTGTAAAAAAAAACACAAAGACCCCCCAACAGTAAAACCCACAACCCAACCAACCCCCCAAAATAAGAAAACCTAACTCTAACAAAAACCTAAGCTACCCATTGCCCTGAAAAGGGCATTTGTATGGGCATTGCCCTTAAAAGGACATTTTGCTCTTTTGCATTGCCCTGAAAAGGGCATTTAGCTCTTTTAAGAATAGCCCAAACCCTAAACTAAACAAAAAACACCCCAAAAATTTTAAAAATCCTAATACTAACCCCCAAAGATCCACTTACAGTTCCTGAAGTCTGGACAACCAGGCGGTGAGAGGTCTTCATCCAGGCAGCTCCATCTTCATCCATTGCAGGACCGGCATCTTCTTCATCCCTGCGGAGGTGGAGCGGCGATGCACGGAGGCGGAGGTCCAGGCAAAGGTCCAAGGCAGAGGTCCAGGTGGAGGTCTAAGGCAGAGGTCCAGGCGGAGGTCTATCGATCCGACGTGGAGGTCCTCTTCATGCGATCGTATGCCGCACACTGAGAATTGAAATGTAAGGTACCCCTTTTATACTTGGGGTACCATTGCATTCCTATTAGCTGAAAAGTTAATCTAGCTACAAAATAACTATTAGTTATATTGCAGCTAGCTTAGGTTTTATTTTAAAGGTAAGTATGTATTTAGTTTTAAATAGGTATTATTTAGTTAATCATTGTAACTAAATAATAGTTTAATTTAGCTTGGTGCGATGTGAGGGGCTGGCAGTTTAAGGGTTAATAGGTTTATTTAGTGGTAGTGATTTGGGAGGCCAGAGTTTTAGGGGTTAATAACTTTATTTAGTGGCAGTAATGTCAGGGAGCAGTGTAATAGGGGTTAATAGATTTATTATAGTGTGAGTGATATTGGGGTGCAAGGGAATAGAGGTTAATAACTTTAGTATAGTGGTGGCGATATCGGGAGAGGCAGATTAGGGGTTCTTAGATTTATTTAGGTGGCGGCGATATCGGGAGCGGCAGGTTAGGGGTTAATAATATTAGTGTGTGATAGAGTGAGCGCTAAAAAGCTAAAAAGGCATGTATAGAGTATAGTTGTGTTAAAATTAAAACATTTTTATTACAATATACAATAGAAATATAATTAAAACCTTCCTAAAATCTCCATGGATCCATGAGATAGACAATATATAAAACAATAATTAAAATTACAGTGTATTACATATATCCTTCTGGGGTTGAGATAAATGTAATGGTTATACAGGTACAATTTGAGCACAGATAAAACAATTCTTTAAACAGCAAATCTTAAGTGTAGTGTCCTAGGTAAACGTTGAAAATGTACAAAATAATGAAAAATATAGAAAATATAAAAATATAAAAATATAAAAATGTGATGACCGGATGAGTTCGGTGTGACTTAGTAAAAAACAAATGTCTCTTAGAAATACATAGTGTTCCAACAATAAGTGAGTCAATAAGTGTGGTGAATCCTAGATATAAAATCCAATCTGATCAAAAAAAACTTCCAAAAACTTCCAAAAAACTTCCAAAAATAACTCCAATAACTGTGTTGAAGGTGGTAAACGTGAAATAAAAAAGAAAAAACAAGATAGAATAATGTGGCGACTTAGGTCCGGAATCTTCCTCCTAGACCTGTGGGTAGAATAAAATACAATAGTGCAATAACGTCTAAATGCAATATAAAATAATCAGAAATGTGCTCACCAGTATGTCGACGCGTTTCGGCCCTCCTAGGCCTTTATCAAGACAATACTGGTCTGTTTGTCTCTGGGAGCTTTATATCCTAATGACTTAGGTGATTGGCTCTAATTTTGCACCAAAACTGAGGGTCTGCCCTTTCCTGTTTGGCCCAGTGTTACATGGGAAATGGGATTTGTCTTTTCTTATATTGTTTTATTAACTGTAATTGTTGTGTTCTTTTAGCGTAGTTTATATCTGATTCTTTTTTGTATATATTTATATTTGTTTGCGTCTCTCATTGGTCTGATTTGGGGTATTTCAGACAATTTTTCTTTTTCGTATTTGCCCCACTTCCGGATTGTTAAACTTACTGACTCTTCCGGTTCCTTAATCAATAGTCTATAGTCTGGCATCTGGTTTCGCCCATGTTACTTCCGGTTTCGCTATTACCGGAAGTCTAGATATTCTCTCATCCGGTTACGATATTACCGGAAGTGGGTCTATTTTGGGGCTTCAGTTTAACTTGAGAGATTTGACTATATAGCCTACATGTCTATGTATTGGGGTAATGGTCCATCAGTATCCTTATTGTGTGTATATGGACTAGTATTTAAATTTGGACGAAAATTTATATTTACATATAAAACAATTTTGGCTCTATATGTATAAACAATATAAGTATTTCAAAAGCATTTGATACCATTTAATACATTTAAAATAAAATATAAAATATAAAAATGTTTAACATTGAGTCACACTTTGCAATAGAATTTTAAAACTTACTTAAAATTCATATCGTGAGTCACAGTAGGAAATCGTGGTGTAAAAAAGTACATAGGATAAGGATAAAAGAAGTATGAATATGTATATGCCGTATACAAGACAATTAGACCTGTATGGAAATTTCTTCAATATGATTGTGTCTGAGAATATTAGATAAGTTAGATATTACGAGTACTGGTAGTCAGAGCCGCTATTGCTAGACTAGCTGAAACATCTTATTTTGAAATAACTGTGTTTGGGGTTAGGGGTAAATTTTGATGGTGTATTAAAATAAGAGGAACTTTCCAGTATATCTCATATTCCAGAAACTTATCTGGTATGTGATGTTTTAGAATGAGGGTTAGGTCGTTTTCATATAGTCTTCAATAAGGGAGATTTCTATTCTTATTCTCTCAGTTCTCGGTTTGTCTGGTCTATTAGTGAGTGTGTCAGGGGACCTATTAGCATATATGGAGGGTTCTGTCTTCTGATCTATCAATCTAGAGTGTACAATCTAGCTAGTGTGAAGACACATGCATTCATTGATGTGCTTTTGTTTGATAAAGCTGTTTGGTGATATATTTGTTTTGTTCACCATCTATAAGAGGTAGCATTTACTATCTGATTTTTTCTCAAGGACAGTAAGTGTGACAGATCCTCTTTATGATTTAGTCCCTTAGGGAAGAGGCAATCCAATGTGAAGATCCATTTGGATTCATTGAATAACAGTTTTTTCTCGTGGTCTCCTCCTCACCAGTTTTTCTCTATCTTTTGGATTCCAAAGAACTTAAAGTCTTTAATATTGCCCCTATGAGTTATGGAAAAGTGTCTGTACAGTGGGGTATCTTTGTCTAATTTTTCAATGCATATTATATGTTCTCTTATTCTGTCCTTGTCATGAATTCCTCACGGACTTACTTCTCTTTCCTATCCTTTGCCTGACATACCCTTGCACACTGTTTAAATTTTGCTCCTCCTATTCAATACTGCTTAAAAGTGGCAGTCCCCCTTCACTCATTGCTTGATTATTCTTGCTGACCTACCTACTATTTCCTATTGAGCCTGCGATCTCTCAAACTGCTGCTGCAAGGAAAACTCCTCAGGTGTATGAAGCGGATCTAACAAGCGGTGACGTCACACGCCACCGCTCACGCTGCATGCTCGGAGCTAACACAGGAGCACTTATCTCAAACCTTACCGGACCACATTAGCCTCTAAGGATATCCCCCAACAACGCTTCCTATACTTAGCTGACTGCGGTAAGTCCCGGATCCCGGACCAAGTTCTCCCTATTACCACAGCCTTACTCACTGTAAACAAACTGCCGTTTTGGAAAGTGATTTCTTCTATAAAACGAGTGTTTGCCATTTCCATGCCTCCTTAAAATTCTGCTTTATTCAGTGTTTCTAATCTAGTATTTTTTATATTGTCTGCCAAATCAATGATACCAACTTAGGTAGTTAAACTTCTAGTCACATTAAGCTTACACTGACTCATATTGATATCTATTTTGTACAGCTGTTTTTTACTCCTTACTCACAGCAATTGCTATAACATAACTCCAGGAAACAGACTAACAATACTGAGTAGAGTTATATGCTCACAGGTCTCAGCCATTGTTAATCTGATCCACATATCAAAGTGTCCAGTATCCACTGATTCTGCATTTATGCTGCACCCTTAAATAACCATTGCAGAATCAAAGATACATTCACTACAAATTACCTGCGGTTGTGGTCCTAAAATCCTTCTCTTATTTACAGGGAAGACAAATATCTCAACAAGCTGACATTATAATAATCAAGCCCTAATAATGGACCCAGCAGCTCTATTAAGCCATGTAGAAAAACTGACTGACTGCTCTACAGTTAGAGAACACTGCCCTAAAAAAGTATATCAATGATAAGATAGACACACTTACTACACGTATTGATTCCCACGAACCCCAACCCAACCCCCCACTAGCATTTACTGGACAAAGATCAGAGTTTAGGGAATTTAGAAACTCCTGCTATCTATATTTCCAACTTAAACCAAAAACCTATGTCAATGACCATTCAAAGGTTCTTACCACAATATCATATCTACGGGGGGAACCACGTATTTGCGCAAATTTATTCTTTGAGACCAATGACCCCATACTTTATTCTTTAGACCAATTTTTTAAGGCAATGAGTCAATTATATGACGATCCCTACAAACAGCTTTCTGCTGAGACAGCAATGAGGTCCCTGCGACAAAATAAAAGGCCTGTGGAGGACTACATTGCTGAGTTTAAAAAATGGTCCCCAGACACGCAGTGGAACGATCTCTCATTGCGTAATCAATTTCGTTTAGGTCTCTCAGATACACTAAAAGATGAGCTAGCAAGACAACCCCTCCCTGACACTCTTGAGCGCCTAATAGAGGCTAGCATTATCTTAGATAGACGCATCAGAGAAAGACGCTCAGAAAGAACCCACACTGATGTCACTCCAAACATACCACCTAAACAGCCACTACTCCTCCACAAAGACTCCAAACAAGGGCTGCAGAAATACCAATGGAATTGGGTTTCATCAGGGGCCCACTCACCCAACAGGAGAAACTTAGAAGAAAAGCCCTTGATCTATGCATATACTGTGGAGGCATTGATCACTCGGTTAAGGACTGCCTTCAACTACACCGCAAGAAGGGTAAGCCAAAAAGCACTAAATTGTGTCTATCTGCTAAACAAATAAACTCTAATCATTGCTCCCTTCCTATCCTCTTGCAGTGGGAACACCAACGACTCAAATCCAAGGCAATCCTTGATTCAGGAGCTAGCCACAACTATATGGATCACCATTTCACTCTTGTAAATAAAATCCCACTCATAAAAAAGATTGTTCCTAGTGTGCTTCGTTTTATTGATGGTAATGAAATTTCTTCAGGACCCATCTTGTATCATACCATACCATTAAGGGTTACCACACAAAACCATCACTCAGAGTTCATTAGTTTCAATGTCATACCTTCACCTGTTTATCCTATTATATTAGGCATTACTTGGTTCAAAAAGCACGACCCCACAATAGTCTGGTCAACCTCACAACTACAATTTAATTCCACTTACTGCTCTAACACTTGTGTCCATCAAGAACAACTTCTGTTAGTTGATACAGCTCACTTTCCAGCGGAGTATGACTCTTTTTCCGATGTTTTTGATAAAAAAGAATCAGAAAACTTACCTCCACATAGGGTTTATGATTGCCCCATAGACTTACTTCCAGGGGTTGACATCCCATATGGTCATATATTCCCATTGTCCGAACCAAAATTACAGCATCTTAAAACTTACTTAGCCGAAAATCTTAGAAAAGGGTTCATACGCCCTTCTACCTCCCCAGCAGGGGCAGGTATATTTTTTGTAAAAAAACAAAGACCATTCCCTAAGACCCATAATTGACTATAGGGAGCTAAATAAACGTACCATAAAAAAAACGTTACCCTCTACCGCTTATACCTCAACTTATTGATAGATTGAGAGATGCTACTGTCTATACAAAATTAGATCTTAGGGGTGCCTATAATTTAGTGCGAATTAAGGAAGGTCATGAGTGGCTCACTGCCTTTCGCACACGCTATGGCCTATTTGAATACACAGTTATGCCATTTGGTCTTTGCAATGCCCCAGCCACTTTTCAGTTTTTTATAAATGACATTTTTAAGGATTTATTAGATTTATTTATGGTTATTTACTTAGACCAGGGGTGTCCAAACTTTGCTCTCCAGAGGTTTTGAAACTACATTTCCCATGATGCTCAGCTAGATAAAATGCTGGCTGAGAATCATAGGAAATGTAGTTACAAAACCTCTGGAGAGCAAAGTTTGGACACCCCTGACTTAGACGATATACTCATTTACTCATCAACACTCGCAGAACACGTCAAACATGTCACTCTCGTCTTAACCCGTTTGAGAGAAAACTCTCTATATGTTAAACTTGAAAAATGCATATTCCACTCCAAGGAAATTAAGTTCCTAGGCTATATCATATCACCACATGGTATCCAAATGGAGAATGACAAGATATCAGCTATCCAGAATTGGCCCAGTCCAAAAAACAAAAAGTCGCCAGAAATTCAAGAAGAACAAAAACTACAAGAACTAAAGATTATCAATCTTTCGGATCATCCCTTAATAATTAATTAATTAAATGAATTTGAAAAAGCAGTATTATCCAAAGGCCTGGGCTTTTCACCAACACAGGACTTCAATCTTTTTAATACCATTTTGGACTTAAATAAATTTGTCCGCAAAATAACATTGAAGAAACATTTCAGCAGAGATCCAACAGAGAGTTGTGATGAGAGTCCACCAGATCCTCCTGTAGTTATGTCTTTAAATGAAAAATGCAATTTCTCAGAGTTGTGTGATATTGCTTTACTTTACGGCTAGATTTGGAGTTTTGTCGGTAACGACCCGAAAAACTAACGCCGGCTTTTTTCTGGCCGCACCATAAAAATAACTCTGGTATTGAGAGTCCACAGAATGGCTGCGTTAGGCTCCAAAAAAGGAGCGTAGAGCATTTTTAACGCAGCTTCAACTCTCGATACCAGAATTGGTTACGCAAGCGGCCAGCCTCAAAAACGTGCTCGTGCACGATTCCCCCATAGGAAACAATGGAGCTGTTTGAGCTGAAAAAAAACCAAACACCTGCAAAAAAGGCCGCGTTCAGCTCCTAACGCAGCCCCATTGTTTGCTATGCGGTAACCCTTCCTACGTCTGCACCTAACACTCTAACATGTACCCCGAGTCTAAACACCCCTAACCTTACACTTATTAACCCCTAATCTGCCGCCCCCTCTATCGCTGACCCCTGCATATTATTATTAACCCCTAATCTGCCGCTCCGTAAACCGCCGCTACTTACATTATGCCTATGTACCCCTAATCTGCTTCCCTAACATCGCCGACCCCTATATTATATTTATTAACCCCTAATCTGCCCCCCACAACGTCGCCTCCACCTGCCTACACTTATTAACCCCTAATCTGCCGAGCGGACCTGAACGCTACTATAATAAAGTTATTAACCCCTAATCCGCCTCACTAACCCTATAATAAATAGTATTAACCCCTAATCTGCCCTCCCTAACATCGCCGACACCTAACTTCCATTATTAACCCCTAATCTGCCGACTGGAGCTCACCGCTATTCTAATAAATGTATTAACCCCTAAAGCTAAGTCTAACCCTAACACTAACACCCTCCTAAATTAAATATAATTTACATCTAACGAAATTAATTAACTCTTATTAAATAAATTATTCCTATTTAAAGATAAATACTTACCTGTAAAATAAATCCTAATATAGCTACAATATAAATTATAATTATATTATAGCTATTTTAGGATTTATATTTATTTTACAGGTAACTTTGTATTTATTTTAACCAGGTACAATAGCTATTAAATAGTTAAGAACTATTTAATAGCTAAAATAGTTAAAATAATTACAAATTTACCTGTAAAATAAATCCTAACCTAAGGATCCGGAAGAAAGAAGATTGAAGATGCCGTTGATAGAAGACTTCATCCGGATCATGGACCTCTTCAGCTCCCGCTTGGATGAAGACTTCAGCCGGATCATGGACCTCTTCAGCCCCCCGCTTGGGCTTGGATCAGGACATCGGAGGAGCTCTTCAGGACGGATCGGTGAACCTGGCAGGGTGAAGATAAGGTAGGAAGATCTTCAGGGGCTTAGTGTTAGGTTTATTTAAGGGGGGTTTGGGTTAGATTAGGGGTATGTGGGTGGTGGGTTGTAATGTTGGGGGGGGGTATTGTATGTTTTTTTTTACAGGCAAAAGAGCTGAATTCTTTGGGGCATGCCCCGCAAAGGGCCCTGTTCAGGGCTGGTAAGGTAAAAGAGCTTTGAACTTTTGTAATTTAGAATAGGGTAGGGCATTTTTTATTTTGGGGGGCTTTGTTATTTTATTAGGGTGCTTAGAGTAGGTGTAATTAGTTTAAAATTGTTGTAATATTTTTCTTATGTTTGTAAATATTTTTTATTTTTTGTAACTTAGTTCTTTTTTATTTTTTGTACTTTAGCTAGTTTATTTAATTGTATTTATTTGTAGGAATTGTATTTAATTAATTTATTGATAGTGTAGTGTTAGGTTAATTGTAGGTAATTGTAGGTAGTTTATTTAATTAATTTATTGATAGTGTAGTGTTAGGTTTAATTGTAACTTAGGTTAGGATTTATTTTACAGGTAAATTTGTAATTATTTTAACTATTTTAGCTATTAAATAGTTCTTAACTATTTAGTAGCTATTGTACCTGGTTAAAATAAATACAAAGTTACCTGTAAAATAAATATAAATCCTAAAATAGCTATAATATAATTATAATTTATATTGTAGCTATATTAGGATTTATTTTACAGGTAAGTATTTATCTTTAAATAGGAATAATTTATTTAATAAGAGTTAATTAATTTCGTTAGATGTAAATTATATTTAACTTAGGGGGGGTGTTAGTGTTAGGGTTAGACTTAGCTTTAGGGGTTAATACATTTATTAGAATAGCGGTGAGCTCCGGTCGGCAGATTAGGGGTTAATAAGTGTAGGCAGGTGGAGGCGACGTTGTGGGGGGCAGATTAGGGGTTAATAAATATAATACAGGGGTCGGCGGTGTTAGGGGCAGCAGATTAGGGGTACATAAGAATAACGTAGGTGGCGGCGCTTTGCGGTCGGCAGATTAGGGGTTAATTATTGTAGGTAGCTGGCTGCGACGTTGTGGGGGGCAGATTAGGGGTTAATAAATATAATATAGGGGTTGGCGGTGTTAGGGGCAGCAGATTAGGGGTACATAAGGATAACGTAGGTGGCGGCGCTTTGCGGTCGGCAGATTAGGGGTTAATAAGTGTAAGTAGGTGGAGGCGACGTTGTGGGGGGCAGATTAGGGGTTAATAAATATAATACAGGGGTCGGCGGTGTTAGGGGCAGCAGATTAGGGGTATATAAGGATAACGTAGGTGGCGGTCGGCAGATTAGGGGTTAAAAAAATGTATTCGAGTGTCGGCGATGTGGGGGGAGCTCGGTTTAGGGGTACATAGGTAGTTTATGGGTGTTAGTGTACTTTAGAGTACAGTAGTTAAGAGCTTTATAAACCGGCGTTAGCCCAGAAAGCTCTTAACTACTGACTTTTTCCTGCGGCTGGAGTTTTGACGTTAGATGTCTAACGCTCACTTCAGAAACGACTCTAAATACCGGAGTTAGAAAAATCCCATTGAAAAGATAGGATACGCAATTTACGTAAGGGGATCTGCGGTATGGAAAAGTCGCGGATGAAAAGTGAGCGTTAGACCCTATTTTGAGTAACTCCAAAACCAGCGTTAGGAGCCTCTAACGCTGGTTTTCACGGCTAACGCCAAACTCCAAATCTAGGTCTATGTGATCTTAATGCGGACAATGAGAGTGAGACCAATAAAACCAAACAACAGGTTGTTAAGAGTCTTAAAAAGAGCACTTTCTATCCTGTTAACTCTCGCACTGACCTCATAGAGGTTTTTCATAGAGCAAGATCTAACAGAATTAGCTGAGAAGAATTTAAAGATCAGTGCCAACAAACATAGATATAAAAACTTGAATAAGAGGGAATGGAAAGCTTTAAATAAAATAACTAACAACAAAGATCTAGTGGTAGTGGATTCTGATAAGGGAGGTTCAATAGTTATTTTAAATAAAGAACAATACCTCAAGGAAGCTATGAGGCAGTTAAATGACACAGATACTTACAAAAAATTAACCTTTAATCCTACAATCAAATTCCAGAGGGAACTTTCTTCTCTGTTAGATGATGGTAGAGAAAGGAATATTTTTACTAATAGTATTTGTGATTCATTATTTGTAGAACACCCTAGAATCCCGGTATTCAAATTTCTGCCAAAGGTACATAAAAGCATAACCAATCCCCCAGGGAGACCAATTATATCTGCAATTGGCTCTCTGGGGGAAAGGTTGGGGGAATGGTTGGATGTGCAATTACAACCAGTAGTCCAGTCCCTACCAGGCTTCCTAGGCGATACAAAGCATTTGATTCGATCTTTACATGAATACAAATGTGACACAGATTACAACTTTGTAACAATAGATGCTGTGTCCTTGTATTCATGTATACCACATGATCAAGGTTTGTTGGCTATGAAAGCTATGTTATCTAAATATTCTAATTATGATTGAAATCTAATTGATTTTATGTTACAAGTAACCAGTTTTTTGCTACATCATAATTATTTTATTTTTGATGGTATATATTTTCTACAGCAGAGAGGCACTGCGATGGGGGCAAAATTTGCCCCCTCTATTGCTAATCTCTATTTAGCAAATTTTGAGGACAAAAAATTGTTTAATCTTGCCAATCCATTCAAGAAGCATATCGTCTATTATACACGTTTCATAGACGATATGTTATTGTTATGGAGTGGTAAAGATATAGATTTAGTTGAATTTGTGGAATATTTGAACCAGAATTATGATAACTTAAAATTCACATTCAGTCACTCCAAAGATGGTATACCATTTCTAGATGTTAAACTTAGTCAAAATACAGAGGGAATTGTCACAGAGGTCTTTAGGAAAGAAATCTCGGGCAACACTATTCTCAGAGCAGATTCTTGTCATCCATTTCATTTGAAAAAGGGCATACCAAAGGGCCAATATATTAGACTACGGAGGAACTGTAGTAGCTTGGAAAGTTATAAGAAACATGCAGCAGATCTCACCCTAAGATTGAAAGAGAGAGGTTATGATGAACAAAATTTAATAACAATATCTGAACAAGTGAGCAAATATGATAGAAATAGTTTACTAAAAGATAAAAATAAAGACACCAGGATTAAGGATGGTGTCAATTTTATCACGTCCTACAGTAGACAATTTGATAACATTAGTAGAATTATTAAGAACAGATTACCTATTTTAGATAGGGATATAGATCTTAAACATATTTCTACTAAATGTAACTTTATCTCTCGAAAAGCTAAAACCATTGGAGATTAGTGATGTCCCGAACTGTTCGCCCGCAAACGGTTCACAGCGAACATAGCTTGTTCGCGTTCGCGTTCGCGTTTGTGGGCGAACACATGGCGATGTTCGATCCGCCCCTATGTGTCATCATTGTGGAAACTTTGACCCTTTATGTCACAGCCGCCTGACACATTAGAGCCAATCAACATCAGACACTCCCTCACAGACACTCCCAGCTACTCGGAATCCGCCATTTTAGACTTATAACGACCTTGCTTTTTTAATGAGAGGACGTGTTGTGTTTTTGCTCCTGACATTAATAGGAAAAACATAGCTAGGCTAGTGTATTTACAGTCCAGAAGGACTCCACTCATCTCTGCTGCAAGCACAGCACCCCAAAAAGCCCTTTTTAGGGCTATATTTCGTGCCGTTTTTTTTTTTTTTTTTTTCTTTTATTAGCATTTGCCTGGCTTTCAGCTGTGTGTTTAAGGCTCACAGCATATGCTGTGACTACTGCCACCACTGATATCTCCCTAACAACATTAGTTTAAATTTAACTAACCCAAAAATATAATTATTTTTCTAGTGTAATTTTTTTTCATTTTCTATCAGGCCAGTGTCACACAGCATATACTCGGGTTCATTGCTCTGTGCCAGCCAGCAGCCAGCAGTGTTAATATCCGTTTATAACATTATTTTTAATTTAAAAAAAAACACAAAAAAATATTTTTCTAGTGTAATCTAATTACATTTACTATCATGCCTGTGTCTGTGAGGCTCACTCAGCATTAATATACCTCTTTTTTTTCAGTCTTTTGGTTAATTGGTCTGTGCCAGGCAGCCACCCAGCACTCATATCTATTTTTCTTTCACCTTAATTTTAATATAAAAAAAAAAAAAAGTTTAAATTTGTTTGCTAGTGTAATCAAATCTAATTTTCTATCCGGCCTGTGTGTTTTGCTGACATAGAGAGCCTACTGTGTTTACTTGCTGCCCTCCCTAGTCTATGAGCCACGACTCATATGTGTTTAACCTTTTTTTAATTCCCCCCAAAAAAAATAATTTCAATCATTTTTCTAGTGTAATCTAATAGTATTTTCTATCAGGCGTGTGTGTATCCGACATACATAGCCTACTGTTTTTAATAGCTGCCCTTCCAAGGCTATCAGCCACGACTCATATGTATGTGCTTAACCTTTTTCTTAAAATTTCCAAAAAAAAGTCTTTAAATCATTATGCTAGTGTAATCTAATTGTATTTTCTATCAGGCCTGTGTCTAACTGTCTATCTGACTTACACAGCATACTGTTGTTATAATTGCTGCCCTACGTAGCAGCCAGCCAGTGCGACCACTCATAGAGTCATATGTGCATTGCACTTCTTAACATAATTTTAATATTAAAATCTAAAATTTTAAAATATTTTGCTAGTGTAATGTAACTTAATTTTCTATCAGTCCTGTGTTTTTGTCACTTACACAGCATACTATGTTAAATTACTGCCCTACCTACCATCCACGACTCATATCTGCCAGCATGTCTGCCAGGCCCAAGTAGCCAATTAGTGGCACCAATCACAATTCTTGTAACAGTAATAAAAAAAAAAAAAAAACATAATTTTTTGGACTGCAAATATTCAGTCTCCTAGGGCCATTGAATTTCATTTACCTCCTGACTGCCACTGCCAGCCTTTTGTGCCAGGCCGTCTAGTCAACTATTTACACCAATCATAATTGTTGTCACAGTCAGACAGTATAGTTATTAATTTAAATAAAAACATTTTTTAGTGTTGATCTTAACCCTCAGTTTGCTCGTGCCTTTGAATTGCACTTTTCTACAGCCTTCCAAGCCTGTGTGCCAGGCCTACTTAAAAAATATTTACACCAATCATATTTGTTGTGACAGTATTCTAATAATTAAAAATTTAAATTTTTGGTAATAGTTGCTGTGATTTGAATCCTCAGTTTGCTGGTGCCATTGAATAGCACTTTCCTCCTGCCTTGCAGCCTGCTGTGAGCCAGGCCCACCTAGCCAATTGTTGTCAGCAATCATATTTCTGTTAACAGTATTGCAAAAATTGTCAATCATCACTGTTTAGACTGTCAGTAATCAGTCTCCTAGTTTCCTTGAATTGCATCTCCCTCCTGCCTGCCATCCTTTTGTGCCAGCCCGTCTTGCCAACTATTTACACCAATCCAAATTTTTTGTCACAGTATAGTTACTAATTACAATTAAAAAAATCTTTATTGTTGATGATCTTAACCCTCAGTTTGCTCGTGCCTTTGAATTGCACTTTTTTACAGCCTTCCAAGCCTGTGTGCCAGGCCTACTTAAAAAATATTTAGGGGTAATCTGGCAGGCCATATAGAACTCCCCCGATAGGGGGGGGGGGGCAGGGATTAAAGTGCTAAGAAAAGTACTAATTGACACAAGCTAGTTGGGTCCAAGAACGCATGTTTGATTATTAGAATTTATTAGGGTAATTATATATCTAACAAATCTATCTATTTCTCTTCTATCGATTCTATCTAACTATCAATCTATGTATATCTATCTATCCTATCTATCACTATCAATCTATCTTCTGTCCGGGATGTTTTGAGACAGCCACTTTGGGAATGTTAGTTGATTTAGACCCATTATGGCTTAAAAGCAGACTCTGCATCAACTATGTAATTTTCCATGGGAGTTTTGCCAGGGATCCCCCTCCAGCATGCAACAGTCCAGGTGTTAGTACCCTTGAAACAACTTTTCCATCACTATTGTGGCCAGAAAGAGTCCTTGTAGGTTTTAAAGTTCGCCTGCCTATTGAATTCAATGGCGGTTCGCGCGGTTCGCGCGTTCGCGAACAATACCGGAAGTTCGAGTCCGCGGTTCGCGAACCGAAAATTTTAGGTTCGCGACATCACTATTGAAGATATGGTCAGAAAGGATTTTAGCAAAAAGAGCACACTTAGTACACAGTCAACTAATTGGTTAACATCAAAACCAGGCTTTTATAAATGTAATGTTAGACCTTGTAAGAGTTGCAGTCATGCCACAGTTGGGGATTCATTTACTTCTACAAGTACAGGCCAGATATTTAAGATCAAAGAGCATATTTCTTGCACTTCCACCTTTGTTATATATCTTTTAACTTGCAAGGTCTGTAATTTTCAATATACAGGGTTAACATCTAGGATGCTCATGGATCGAATAAGAGAACATTTGCTTTCTCTTGAGGCAGAAATTCCTAAAACCCCTGTAGCTAAGCATTTTGCTTTACATGATGATAAATTAGCTGGTTTTAAATTTCAAGGGATTGAGGCAGTCAAACTAGGACCCAGAGGTGGGAATAGATATGCAGCACTCAGTAAGCGTGAGGTTTACTGGATTCACACTTTAAAAACTGGTGCTCCTCTTGGTATTAACAAAATTAGTGACATCAAATTGTTCATTGACAATATATAAATCTCAAAACATTAGGGTCATAATGTTTCACATGTGAATGTTTCTTATATACTGAGAATTTGAAATTCAAAATATATCTATATTTTGGTATGGTCAAGATTATACATATTGACATAAATGTTTCGTTTATGTTTGGATTCACTGGGAGCAGTCTGTTTGTGCCCCTCTCAATATATTTGTACTCTTTAGCATTTAACTTTTATATGATATAATATGTATTGGGACACTTTGCGGTTTCTGCTCTCTGTGTATATCTAAATGAATGAATATATTTTATATGTGGGTTGATCATGATTGACTAAAACATTTAATAACCCCATATATTATATGTATGTTTTGATCATATTTAAGTTAGCGAATAGTCACTGGGATTTATTCTCTGAATATCTAATTTAAGGGTAACAGAATGAGCCCTTGCCCACTAGATTTTGATTGTACTATCGTTTTTAATGTGCAGATTCAGTAGTATAATTTTATAAGAAAACATAGTCTTAGTATCTTTGTATATATATGTATTCTTTTCTTATGTATATAATTCTTTCAAGTTAATTTAATATGCATAATTTATATTATTATTTCACACATTAGTTTTGGTGTTTACTCACATTATATATTTTTTTGTTGTTATATTTAATTATGCAACAGGTGTGTAGAGCTCATATCCTGTTCTTAAGGAGCCTTTATACACCTGTCAGGTAGCTCTGATGAAGTGCCCAATAGGGCAGGAAACGCGTCAGCGGTAGTCAGGTCTGTGTACTGTGCCTTTGTCTTTTTACTCACAGGGTCTTAATAAAGGTGAAGTTTTAAAACGTATCTTACCAGCCTTACTGTTCATTCAAGTATTGGGTTCTATTTTGTTTCACCGAAAGGTGTTGAAAAATCTTTGTTCACTTATTGCTTTAATCGAGGGTTTGGCAGGGGAGCCCTTCCCAACACCTGTGAGACAAGCCGGGATGCTGCTGTGAACTCAGGCAGTATCTGTAACTGCTGCAACTGACTGCACTACTAAAGAGTGGATACAACAGTTCCGTTTTCCTGGATCTCATCGAATATTGGACATCAATCTCAGAAACAAGTGAGTTTGTCTACATATTTTATATTTGCTAGAATTGTCTGGCTTATGTCCACTCATTTCCAACGATGAGTCTTGCGAATGTAAGGGGTTAACGGATCTTGCAACCAGCTGATACAGCATAACACAGGTTTATCACAATTGTTTCTTAATTGGACAAAGCGATACAGTGTCTCAGCCAGTACTCATTGATATATTGTGCTGTCTATTCAACATTGCTTTTTGCTTTTTGATCCTCATATTGAATCACATGTCCAAATTGTTTGTTTGCATTTCAAAAAACAAAAAAGATGTACAAAGGTTTATGGGCTTCGCCAACTTCTACAGGAAGTTCATCAAAAACTTCGCTGACCTAACTAGACCTATAACTGGTCTGACAAAGTCTGATAAGCCATTCCCCTGGAACACCGAATTACAACACATATTTGATTATCTGAAAACTGCTTTTACAACAGCACCTATCCTTCGCTTCCCCGACCCTTCGCTACAATACGTCTTGGAAGTAGATGCCTCAAACTATGCTTTGGGGGCTATCCTATCCCAGAGACTGACCCCAAAGCACCCCTTACACCCAGTTGCCTTTTATTCATGCGTGCTTAATGCAGCGGAAGTGAATTATCCGATTGGCGACAAGGAATTACTTGCAATCAAAAGCTCCTTAGAACAATGGAGACACCTTCTTGAAGGTACCACTATTCCAGTACTGATCTTTACAGATCATAAGAATCTGGAATATCTAAGAACTAATAGGACTCTTAGTTCCCGACAAGTTCGCTGGAATTTGTTCCTTTCACGATTCAATTATCTCATCACTTACCGACCTGCAAACAAAAATAAGAAGGCTGACGCTCTTTCAAGACACCTAGTAGATCCAATGTTACTCCCAGAACAGGCACCTCTAATACCACTGGACAGGTTCTTAGCCTTAACTGCAGAACAAAACGTTCACTTCAAAGCTGAACAACTATCTGATACACAGAAGCCACTACAAGATCTAACCTTACATAGTGATGGGTTGTATTACCATCAACAACAAGTGTACGTCCCCAGTACACTCAGATCAACAGTTCTACGGACTTTGCATGATTCTCCACTGGCAGGACACATGGGCATAAAGAAAACTCAGGAACTGATTTCAAGACATTTTTGGTGGCCTACTCTCCTACTAGACACTGTCAACTATGTCAAGACCTGCAAGATCTGTGAAACATCCAAGACAGGCAAGACCTCCCCGTACGGACAGTTAATTCCTTTACCGACACCTGACCGTCCTTGGACGGATATAGCTATCGATTACATAGTTGACCTCCCAACTTCGGAAAAGAAAAACACTATTTTAGTTGTTGTGGATTTATTCAGCAAAATGGCACATTTCATACCATACCATAAACTTCCAACTACTTCAGAAACTGTATCATTGATGTTCAACAACGTTTTCAAGTTACACGGACTACCAAGTTCTATCACCTCAGATAGAGGAAGCCAATTCACAAGCATCTTTTGGAAACAACTCTGTCACACACTCGGTATCACTAGACGCCTGAGCACCTCCTATCATCCTCAGACCAACGGACAGACGGAGAGGACCAATCAGTGTATTGAACAATACCTAAGATGTTTCATCTCTGCTAAACAGGACAACTGGACTCAACTCCTACCCTACGCGGAATTCGCATTTAATAATTCCATCCATTCTTCAATGAAAACAACACCGTTCTATGTTAACTATGGATTCCATCCCACCTTTGAATGGGAATCTTGCGCAACTTCTACATGCCCAGTCGTGAATCAACTCATCAACTCCATTGCTGACTCTTTTTCATTGACTTCACGAAATATTCGCTTGGCAAAAACTCGCTACAAACTTCAGTATGATAAGAAAAGGATTCCTTCTCCTAAATATTCAGTTGGAGATTATGTCTGGCTATCATCACGTAATCTACATCTTCCAGTACCCTCTAAGAAACTCTCATCCACCTTCATCGGACCCTTCCCCATAGTGAAGATAATAAACGCAAACGCTGTTACACTTGCTCTACCAGCTGCTATGAAATCACATCCCACATTCCATGTTTCACTCCTGAAGCCTTATAGACGACTACGTCAACATGATCCATCCATTCCACTTCTTCCACCTCTCCTAGCTGACTCCCTAGAGTATGAGGTGCATGATATATTGGATTCCAGACGCCTTCGGGGTCAGCTTCAGTATCTGGTTCATTGGAAGGGCTATCCTGACTCTGACGATTCCTGGGAGTCAGCTGCCAACTTATCTGCTCCACGGTTGGTTGCCCGGTATCATGAACGTTGCCCGGATCGCCCGGGTCCAGATCCCCGGAGTTGATCCGTGGGAGGGGGGTCCTGTCATGAATTCCTCACGGACTTACTTCTCTTTCCTATCCTTTGCCTGACATACCCTTGCACACTGTTTACATTTTGCTCCTCCTATTCAATACTGCTTAAAAGTGGCCGTCCCCCTTCACTCATTGCTTGATTATTCTTGCTGACCTACCTACTATTTCCTATTGAGCCTGCGATCTCTCAAACTGCTGCTGCAAGGAAAACTCCTCAGGTGTCTGAAGCGGATCTAACAAGCGGTGACGTCACACGCCACCGCTCACGCTGCATGCTCGGAGCTAACACAGGAGCACTTATCTCAAACCTTACCGGACCGCATTAGCCTCTAAGGATATCCCCCAACAACGCTTCCTATACTTAGCTGACTGCGGTAAGTTCCGGATCCCAGACCAAGTTCTCCCTATTACCACAGCCTTACTCACTGTAAAAAAACTGCCGTTTTGGAAAGTGATCTCTTCTATAAAACGAGTGTTTGCCATTTCCATGCCTCCTTAAAATTCTGCTTTATTCAGTGTTTCTAATCTAGTATTTTTTATATTGTCTGCCAAATCAATGATACCAACTTAGGTAGTTAAACTTCTAGTCACATTAAGCTTACACTGACTCATATTGATATCTATTTTGTACAGCTGTTTTTTACTCCTTACTCACAGCAATTGCTATAACATAACTCCAGGAAACAGACTAACAATACTGAGTAGAGTTATATGCTCACAGGTCTCAGCCATTGTTAATCTGATCCACATATCAAAGTGTCCAGTATCCACTGATTCTGCATTTATGCTGCACCCTTAAATAACCATTGCAGAATCAAAGATACATTCACTACAAATTACCTGCAGTTGTGGTCCTAAAATCCTTCTCTTATTTACAGGGAAGACAAATATCTCAACAAGCTGACAGTCCTTTAATGTTCTTGAAGTTTGTCCTACATATTGTAGGCCACATGGGCAGAATATTACATAGATGACTCCCTTATCTTGGCACCTGATGAGGTCTTGTATCTTGTATTCATCCCTCTTATCATGTCCAAAGAAGTTGTTTGTTTTGACTCCACTTTTACAGGCCTTGCAGTTCGGGCACAGGAAGAAGCCTTTGATCGTTTTTCCCTGATAGTTTGTGAAGGTCCTTTTCTTATTCTTCAGGACAGTTGGGGCCAATATACCTTTTAGATTATCGGTCTTTCTATAGATGAATCTTGGTTGTGGTATCAGTTTTTCACCGATCACATCATCTTCTTTTAGAATAGCCCAGTGTTTTCTGATGATTCTTTCCAGAATATGTCTATTAGAACTATATTTGGTTATCATCGGTACGTTTATTCTGCTGTCTTCTTCTTCTATCTTCATTTTGGTCTTATACTTTATCAGGCTGTTTCTGTTGATTTTGCCAACTTCCTCTATCTTTTCCACCAGATTGTCCTTGTTGTACCCCCTTTCTAGAAATCTTTCTTTTAGTATGTCTGCTTGTTCGGCCCATTTGCTGGGATTAGAGCAGTTTTTTCTTACCCTTAAAAGTTGTCCTTTTGGAATGTTAGCCTTCCAAGTAGGGTGGTGGCAGCTCATACTATGAATGTAATTGTTACAGTCTACTTTCTTAAAATAAGTAGACGTTTCAATTTTCCCGTTTCTAACCTCTATTGTGAGGTCAAAAAAAATTATTTTCTTCTGGCTATATTCAAATGTAAACTTCAGATTTCTCAGATTTTGATTCATCACGTCAATAGTGTATATCAGGTCTTCGATTGACCCCTTCCAGACGATTAGAATATATGTAGTTCTTATCCCACACTATCTTGTCCAATATGGATAGTACTTGAGTAGAATCCCTCAGGTATGATGGAAGCCTTGTGACATACTTCTGCAGGTTCCTGTCGACATACTCAGAGAGATTGCTAGACAGGGACCCAATACCCTAAATTATAGGTCTTCCTGGCGGGTTTTCTAGGGACTTGTGAATTTGGGTAGTTGATAGAAGACTGGAGTAATCGGATGTGATACTTTGATATAGTTAAATTCTTTGTCATTTAGTATCCCCTGTGTTTTGGCTTTTGTTAATAGAACTTCCAATTCTGTTTTATATCTTTCCACAGGGTTATTGCGGAGTTTTTCGTAAGTTTTCTCATCATCTAGGATTCTCTTACATTGATCCTCATACCTTTCTTTGTCCATTACGACTATTCCACCGCCTTTGTCTGCCGGCTTAATTATCAACTCATGATTTCTTTCAAGTTTTCTTATGGTTCCCATTTGAGATCTTGTTAGGTGATGTGCAGAGGTGGAGCGGCAATGCACGGAGGCGGAGGTCCAGGCAAAGGTCCAAGGCAGAGGTCCAGGTGGAGGTCTAAGGCAGAGGTCCAGGCGCGGAGGTCTATCGATCCGACGTGGAGGTCCTCTTCATGCGATCGTATGCCGCACACTGAGGATTGAAATGTAAGGTACCCCTTTTATACTTGGGGTACCATTGCATTCCTATTAGCTGAAAAGCTAATCTAGCTACAATATAACTACAGGGAGTGCAGAATTATTAGGCAAGTTGTATTTTTGAGGATTAATTTTATTATTGAACAACAACCATGTTCTCAATGAACCCAAAAAACTCATTAATATCAAAGCTGAATAGTTTTGGAAGTAGTTTTCAGTTTGTTTTTAGTTATAGCTATTTTAGGGGCATATCTGTGTGTGCAGGTGACTATTACTGTGCATAATTATTAGGCAACTTAACAAAAAACAAATATATACCCATTTCAATTATTTATTTTTACCAGTGAAACCAATATAACATCTCAACATTCACAAATATACATTTCTGACATTCAAAAACAAAACAAAAAAAAATCAGTGACCATTATAGCCACCTTTCTTTGCAAGGACACTCAAAAGCCTGCCATCCATGGATTCTGTCAGTGTTTTGATCTGTTCACCATCAACATTGCGTGCAGCAGCAACCACAGCCTCCCAGACACTGTTCAGAGAGGTGTACTGTTTTCCCTCCTTGTAAATCTCACATTTGATGATGGACCACAGGTTCTCAATGGGGTTCAGATCAGGTGAACAAGGAGGCCATGTCATTAGATTTTCTTCTTTTATACCCTTTCTTGCCAGCCATGCTGTGGAGTACTTGGACGCGTGTGATGGAGCATTGTCCTGCATGAAAATCATGTTTTTCTTGAAGGATGCAGACTTCTTCCTGTACCACTGCTTGAAGAAGGTGTCTTCCAGAAACGGGCAGTAGGACTGGGAGTTGAGCTTGACTCCATCCTCAACCCGAAAAGGCCCCACAAGCTCATCTTTGATGATACCAGCCCAAACCAGTACTCCACCTCCACCTTGCTGGCGTCTGAGTCGGACTGGAGCTTTCTGCCCTTTACCAATCCAGCCACGGGCCCATCCATCTGGCCCATCAAGACTCACTCTCATTTCATTAGTCCATAAAACCTTAGAAAAATCAGTTTTGAGATATTTCTTGGCCCAGTCTTGACGTTTCAG
Organism: Bombina bombina; assembly: GCF_027579735.1. Taxonomy (NCBI): domain Eukaryota; kingdom Metazoa; phylum Chordata; class Amphibia; order Anura; family Bombinatoridae; genus Bombina; species Bombina bombina. The sequence continues at coordinate 329,172,017 of NC_069506.1, read as the reverse complement.
CTTGTGTGTCTTGTTCAGTGGTGGTCGTCTTTCAGCCTTTCTTACCTTGGCCATGTCTCTGAGTATTGCACGCCTTGTGCTTTTGGGCACTCCAGTGATGTTGCAGCTCTGAAATATGGCCAAACTGGTGGCAAGTGGCATCTTGGCAGCTGCACGCTTGACTTTTCTCAGTTCATGGGCAGTTATTTTGCGCCTTGGTTTTTCCACACGCTTCTTGCGACCCTGTTGACTATTTTGAATGAAACGCTTGATTGTTCGATGATCACGCTTCAGAAGCTTTGCAATTTTAAGAGTGCTGCATCCCTCTGCAAGATATCTCACTATTTTTGACTTTTCTGAGCCTGTCAAGTCCTTCTTTTGACCTATTTTGCCAAAGGAAAGGAAGTTGCCTAATAATTATGCACACCTGATATGGGGTGTTGATGTCATTAGACCACACCCCTTCTCATTACAGAGATGCACATCACCTAATATGCTTAATTGGTAGTAGGCTTTCGAGCCTATACAGCTTGGAGTAAGACAACATGCATAAAGAGGATGATGTGGTCAAAATACTCATTTGCCTAATAATTCTGCACTCCCTGTATTAGTTATATTGCAGCTAGCTTAGGTTTTATTTTAAAGGTAAGTATGTATTTAGTTTTAAATAGGTATAATTTAGTTAATCATTGTAACTAAATTATAGTTTAATTTAGCTTGGTGCGATGTGAGGGGCTGGCAGTTTAAGGGTTAATAGGTTTATTTAGTGGTAGTGATTTGGGAGGCCAGAGTTTTAGGGGTTAATAACTTTATTTAGTGGCAGTAATGTCAGGGAGCAGTGTAATAGGGGTTAATAGATTTATTATAGTGTGGGTGATATTGGGGTGCAAGGGAATAAAGGTTAATAACTTTAGTATAGTGGTGGCGATATCGGGAGAGGCAGATTAGGGGTTCTTAGATTTATTTAGGTGGCGGCGATATCAGGAGCGGCAGGTTAGGGGTTAATAATATTATTTTGGTGTTGGTGATGTCAGGTGGTGAGTGGGTGGTTCAGCGGTGGATGAGGGAGGGAAGGGGAGAGAGTGGGAGGGCCCTACGCTACATAAATGATTATTTTAAAGGAATAGGGAGGGATGGGACAGCTACACCACAAAAAAGGGGTTTGGGGGTGCAGGGGGTACTACATGGAGATCATAGGAGGGGGAAGGTGGTGGGATCACTACACTACAGAAAGAAAAAGTTAAATTAAAAAAAGTGTTTTTTCTGTCAGTACCTAAGATGGTGGCAATAGTTAGAGGGGGGAGAGTTAGAGAGCTGTTTGAGGGGGGATCAGGGAGATTGTGGGGTAAGGAGGATCCTACACTAGAGAAAAATAAAGAGATAGAGGGGTAGAAATAGAGGGAAAGGGATAGATGGATAGAGATAGAGGAATAGGGATAGAGGGATAGGGACTACAAGTTGATCTTGAACTCCTACTACTTTGCCCTTAATCTTTATATGCAACATTACTTCTCTTATCTCTACTCTTTCTTCAAACCTAAAATGTCTGTTCTCCACTTTGAATACTCTCCTCTGCCCACCCCACCTCCTAATACAACTTCTCTGTAAGCTCAATATTTTGTCAGCCACTTCAATAACAAAATCAATTCCATCAGAAACTAATTCAGCTCACAACATACTTCCAGCCTCTCACCCAGGGGCAGAACTACAGGGGCTGCTGAATTCGCAACTGCGACTGGGCCACCGAGGGTGGGGGCCCAGATTTAAAAAAAAAAAAAAATCAATAAAAAAGTTGACCTGCCACTGACTGCACTGATATCATGTGAGTGTGACATGGTGCTTCACTAGTGTCTCTGTCTCTGACTACAGGGGTTAGTGTTTCTGTTTTACCCATTGTTGTTTATGTGTGTGTGTGGGTGTGTGTATATGTATGTATGTATGTGACTGTGTGTGACTGTGTGTGTATTTATGCATGTATGTGACTGTGTATGTTTGTGGAACCAGCAAATTACAGACCTTGTTAATACAGCAAGGGGGTGCGGGGGGTAAACAGTTTACTATACAGTACCACTATATAATGTACAGGGGGGATGGACCATGTCACAGACTACTTTGGTCACTTTATAAAGTACAGAGATGGGTAGGGTCAGGCCATCCGCAGATTACAGACTGTGTCACTAACTCACTATATACAGTACTGGTGGGTTAAACAGTGTCACTATATACAGTAATAGGGGGTCAGATCATCTCACAGACTGTGATTTTTTTCTGTGTTAAATGTAAAAAAAAAAAAGATATGTATCAAATTCACATTTTTTGAGGGGTGGGCATCTTAGATTCTTGTACCTGGGCCCTGTGGTTTCAAGTTACGCCTCTGCTCTCACCCCCTCAAAAGCTTGCAATCAACCAAAACCCACGTAGCAGTAAATTTAGCTTTTTCGTCCCTGTTACTAAGGAAGAAGTTTCTGCACTTATACTGTGCTCTCAACTCACTACCTGTCCCCTCGACCCCATCCCTTCACAGCTACTCCGCTCCCTCTCTTATACACTTACCCCTATACTCACACACATTTCAACCTCTCCCTCAGCACTGATATATTCCCCTTATCTCTTAAACAATCACTGTACACACCTAGCCTCAAAAAATCTTTCGATCCAACCTCCCCATCCAATTACCGTCCTATTTCCCTACTCCCTCTTGCCTCAAAGCTTCTTTAAAAGCTGGTATATGCATGTCTATCCAAGTTCTTTACATTAAACTCCCTCCTTGACCCACTGCAATCTGGGTTTTGCCCCCTTCACTCCACAGAGACAGCAATCGTTAGGGTTACCAATTACCTACTTACAGCAAAATCCAAAGGCCACTTCTCTCTGCTTGATCTGTCTGCAGCCTTTGATACTGTTGACCACCCTCTTTTGCTCCAAACCCTCCAATCCTTTGGCATTTGTGACACAGCCCTCTTGTGGTTCTCTTCCTACTTGTCTAACCGTACCTTTAGTGTAGCCTTCTCTGGGGATTCCTCTGCCCTGTCACCCCTTTCTGTTGGGGTACTGTCCTGGTCCTCTTCTCTTCTCAATCTACACATCATCATTAGGTTCCTTAATAAAGTCCCATGGGTTTTAATATCATTTGTATGCCGATGACACCCAAATCTACCTCTCTGCACCAGACCTATCTTCTTCCTTGCTAACCCGTGTCACTAACTGTCTTTCTCACATCTCTTCCTGGATGTCCTCTCACTACCTTAAAGGGACACTAAACCCATTTTTAAATTAGAAAGTTGCTTAAAATTGCATGCTCTATCTGAATCATGAAAGAAAAAAATTTGGTTTAATATCCCTTCAAGCTAAATCTCTCCAAAACTGAGCTCCTTATTTTCCCTTCTTCTAAAATATCCACCCCCCATCTCTCTATAACTGTCAACAACTCCATCATTACCCCTACTCTGCATGCCCGATGTCTCAGGGTCACACTTGACTCAGATCTTTCTTTCACTCCTCACATTCAGTCCTTGACTAAATAATGTTGCTTCCACATTAAAAACATCTCTAAATTAGACATTTAAGATTTTAATCCACTCTCTTATCCTTTCCCGCCTCGACTACTGCAACTCTGTCCTCTCTGGTCTTCCTAGCTGCCACCTAGCTCCTTTACAATCCATAATGAATGCCTCTGCCAGGCTCATCTTCCTTACACGTCGCTCTTCATCTGCTTCACCTCCCTGCCAATTCCTTCACTGGCTTTCTCTTGCCTCCAGGATTAAAGACACAATTCTGACTCTGACATACAAGGCCCTCAGCTGCACTGCTCCCCCCTATATCTCAGACCTTGTCTCAAGATACTCTCCCTCCTGTCCCCTTCACTATGCTCACAACCTCCCACTCTCCTCCTCTCTTGTTACTGCCTCACATTACTGTTTACAGGACTTCTCCAGACTGGCTCCCATCTTCTGGAACTCTCTGCCTCGCTCCACAAGACCCTCCCCTAGTTTTGAAAGCTTCAAGCACTGCCTAAAGATTCTACTGTTCAGGGATGCATATAACCTACACTAAACTTTCCTAATATCAGTTCCTCTCCTCCATTAATATCCACCATGAAACCCTTAGCATGTAAGCCTAAGAGCCCATCTGTTTGCAGATCACCTTCATAAGAGCTGACTACAACAGTGTGACTCACAGCAGGGCCCTCTACCCATTTGATCACTATAAATGCTACCTTGTATACCGCCTATGTTTATAGTACTGCAGAATCTTTTGGCGCTCTACAAATAACTGATAATAATAATAATAATAATAATAATAGAGGGAAAGGTATAGAGGAATAGCGATAGAGGGATAGAGATAGATGTATAGAGGGATAGGGATAGAGGGATAGGTATAGAGGAATGGAGATAGAGGGATAGATGGATAGAGGGATAGGGATAGATGGATAGAGGGATAGACATAGAAGGATAGATGGATAGAGGGATAGGGATAAATGGATAGAGGGATAGTGATAGAGGGATAAGGATAGAGATAGAGGGATTGGGATAGAGGGATTGGGATAGAGGGATTGGGATAGAGATAGATAAATAGAGGGATAAATGGATAGAGGGATAGGGATAGAGATAAAGGGATATGGAGAGAGGGATAGGGATAGAGGGATAGGGATATAAAGATAGAGGGATAGATGTAGAGGGATAGGGATAGAGGGATATGGATAGAGGGATATGGATAGAGGGATATGGATAGAAAGATAGAGGGATAGAGGTAGAGGGATAGGGATAGGTATAGAAAGATAGAGGGATAGAGGTAGAGGGATAGATTAATAGAGGGATAGAGATAGAGGGATAGAGATAGAGGGATAGGGATATTTATTTCCTTAATGATTTTGGACCGTGTACACAAGCTTTAACACTAGTTAACTAATATTAGATATATTTTTTAAGCATGGGTTTACCATTTATGTTACTGTGTGCACTATATAGGTTTTGTTATTTATTTTAGGTCACTGAGGAATCACTTATTCACATTGGATCCAGTATCATTTGTTTGGAGAGATAGACTACACATAGACTGTTGGATATTTTAATTTTTCTGGAGACTTTACTTTATTAGGACACGTGGGAATTTTCAGGGTTTTTTTTTTTTTTTTTTAGAAGATCTCAATAAGATATTTGGACTTAGTATTTTGATTTTTCACTTTTTTGTTTTTGTTTACTGTAACTGCATGGTTTGTATTGATATATTTGCACATACTGTATATTCATATGGTTAGTTCTTGTAATTATTTTATTTTTATATATTTCATTTTTGTTTTATATTACGTACACCACAGCCATATTTGGCACTTTCCCTACACTCGTTTTGTTGGCATATGTATAGCCACCAACCAGCAACTAACTCCCACTAGTGTATTGCTCACCCTGAGCCAACCTAAGTATGTTTTTCAACAAAGAACGAAGTCAACTGGAAAGATTTTCTTTTAATTGCATGCTCTATCTGTATCAAGTTTATGTTTTACTTTATTGTTCTTTTCAGTTAACATTTCAAACTTAACTGGGATTAACATAAAAATAAATTTCCCTAGTTTATTTATAATAAAGATATATGCAATATAGAGCTAGAAAAAATAGTTGAGTAAAAAAAAAATCCCCAAATATTACCTTTAAAATATTCATGTAACTTAGATGCTGAAAAAATAGTATCTCTCTTTTAACAGATTTTTGTTTTGTCAGTGCAGTATTCATTACATCAGGGAATATAAGCAAAAACAGTAAGTATCATTTGCATAAAACTATCTAAGATCTGTACTGGAGACTGTCATTTTATTACACCTATTTTGTGAATATTCTAATATATCCAATTTATATAGCTTTATCCTACACTGTTTTCAAAGGAGCATAGTGTAATCAAGATAATGTATAAGTTTCTACATAAAATAAAATAGCTCTTTCAGTCTGAAGGTCAATTGTTAAAATCCTGCAAGCTATTTTTTGGGTATTTAATCCCTCTGAGAAAAGTGAAACGCTGTCTGGCTCTAATTGGGTAATAATTACTTCAATAATGCATTAGAAGTGTTTTCAGATCAAAGGTTAGGAAGTCTTATATAAAAGAAAAGTTGGCTTAATTAAAATAAGCAGAAACCACAATGCTTTAAATCCGTCCTGTAAATAATGTTTTTAAAGTTAAATTAACCCATGCATTTGGAATATAAATATGTTCAATTTTTATATCTAATATATTAGTTTACCCTTGGGGTGCACATCTTTTTGTAACAATGTGTTGCATACTTTTCTGGCAGGCAGAGAGTTAATTAAAGATGAAAGAACGTAATTACAATTTTAACCCTGTATGTAAGCTTTTGAATTTTCAGTTTAGGGTTCCCAGAAGGCACAATGTATTTAATATTTAAATTCATCTGATTTCTTGTCGTTTGCAAACTTTGTCCTGCAAAGTTTCAGGGAGAGTTTAACACGATCTTGCCCCTTGGCTTCATTCATGCTTATCATTCTTCAACTGGCATAAAATCACAGGATAAAACAGAGAAGGCGTGAAATTAGATGCATGAATATTTAATAAGTTTTCTGCCTTGGCAAGCAGCCCAGGGGTATTACCTGGTATAATTGTACCTATCTCCTACAGGGAATTTCAATTTTAAAGTGTTGTAAACTGAGGAGAACAGAAAAAATAACAAAAATAAAACACCTATTTCCTTTACAGAACACAGCGTATGGGAATCAGATGCTCGCAGGAGTCTGAGAAAGCTTGTTAGATTCCTTGATAATATGTACAAAAAGGTCACGTTACTTCTCATTTGATTTCACCTGCTTACACAAATTAGAAGAGAACTGTCAATTTTTTCTCCTCTTCCATTCTTAAAGGGTCAGTTGAAATCATAATTTCTATAGTAATGTATTTTTAAAGAAACATAGTGCAAAATAAACCAGTTAAAAATATATATTTTTGGTACTAATAAAAAAAGCACAAGTTGTGTATATTTCTTATTAAAGGAGTACCCTTTTCCAAGACCCAGTTTTTGCTTTTATTTTAAAATCAAGTGACACTCCAACCATATGTACTACATATATGGATTAAAGAGACATAAAACACTAAGGGCCAGATTAAAAGTGGAGCACAAATGTTTGCACCTGAAGAATAAGGGATTTATCATGGGGGTTTGCGCTCCTCAGGCTCACCGCAGGTATTACAATTTGAAAGTACAGGTGAAACGCGAAAAATTAGAATTTTGTGCAAAAGTTCATTTATTTCACTAATGCAACTTAAAAGGTGAAACTAATATATGAGATAGACTCATTAAATGCAAAGAAAGATAGTTCAAGCCGTGATTTGTCATAATTGTGATGATTATGGCTTACAGCTCATGAAAACCCCAAATCCACAATCTCAGAAAATTACAGGGAGTGCAGAATTATTAGGCAAGTTGTATTTTTGAGGATTAATTTTATTATTGAACAACAACCATGTTCTCAATGAACCCAAAAAACTCATTAATATCAAAGCTGAATAGTTTTGGAAGTAGTTTTTAGTTTGTTTTTAGTTATAGCTATTTTAGGGGGATATCTGTGTGTGCAGGTTACTATTAGTGTGCATAATTATTAGGCAACTTAACAAAAAACAAATATATACCCATTTCAATTATTTATTTTTACCAGTGAAACCAATATAACATCTCAACATTCACAAATATACATTTCTGACATTCAAAAACAAAAACAAATCAGTGACCAATATAGCCACCTTTCTTTGCAAGGACACTCAAAAGCCTGCTATCCATGGATTCTGTCAGTGTTTTGATCTGTTCACCATCAACATTGCGTGCAGCAGCAACCACAGCCTCCCAGACACTGTTCAGAGAGGTGTACTGTTTTCCCTCCTTGTAAATCTCACATTTGATGATGGACCACAGGTTCTCAATGGGGTTCAGATCAGGTGAACAAGGAGGCCATGTCATTAGATTTTCTTCTTTTATACCCTTTCTTGCCAGCCACGCTGTGGAGTACTTGGACGCGTGTGATGGAGCATTGTCCTGCATGAAAATTATGTTTTTCTTGAAAGATGCAGACTTCTTCCTGTACCAATGCTTGAAGAAGGTGTCTTCCAGAAACTGGCAGTAGGACTGGGAGTTGAGCTTGACTCCATCCTCAACCCGAAAAGGCCCCACAAGCTCATCTTTGATGATACCAGCCCAAACCAGTACTCCACCTCCACCTTGCTGGTGTCTGAGCTCTCTGCCCTTTACCAATCCAGCCACGGGCCCATCCATCTGGCCCATCAAGACTCACTCTCATTTCATCAGTCCATAAAACCTTAGAAAAATCAGTCTTGAGATATTTCTTGGCCCAGTCTTGACGTTTCAGCTTGTGTGTCTTGTTCAGTGGTGGTCGTCTTTCAGCCTTTCTTACCTTGGCCATGTCTCTGAGTATTGCACACCTTGTGCTTTTTGGCACTCCAGTGATGTTGCAGCTCTGAAATATGGCCAAACTGGTGGCAAGTGGCATCTTGGAAGCTGCACGCTTGACTTTTCTCAGTTCATGGGCAGTTATTTTGCGCCTTGGTTTTTCCACACGCTTCTTGCGACCCTGTTGACTATTTTGAATGAAACGCTTGATTGTTTGATGATCACGCTTCAGAAGCTTTGCAATTTTAAGAGTGCTGCATCCCTCTGCAAGATATCTCACTATTTTTTACTTTTCTGAGCCTGTCAAGTCCTTCTTTTGACCCATTTTGCCAAAGGAAAGGAAGTTGCCTAATAATTATGCACACCTGATATAGGGTGTTGATGTCATTAGACCACACCCCTTCTCATTACAGAGATGCACATCACCTAATATGCTTAATTGGTAGTAGGCTTTCGAGCCTATACAGCTTGGAGTAAGACAACATGCATAAAGAGGATGATGTGGTCAAAATACTCATTTGCCTAATAATTCTGCACTCCCTGTAGAATATTGTGAAAAGGTGCAATATTCTAGGCTCAAAGTGTCCCACTCTAATCAACTAATTAAACCATAGCACTGCAAATGGTTCCTGAGTCTTTAAATGGTCTCTCAGTCTGGTTCAGTAGAAAATCACAATCATGGGAAAGACTGCTGACCTAACAGTTGTGCAGAAAACCATCATTGACACCCTCCCTCACAAGGTAATTGCAAAAGAATTTGGATGTTCCCAAAGTGCTGTATCAAAGCACATTAATAGAAAGTTATGTGGAAGGGAAAAGTGTGGAAGAAAAAGGTGCACAAGCAGCAGGGATGACCGCAGTCTGGAGAGGATTGTCAGGAAAAGGTCATTCAAAAGTGTTGGGGACTTTCACAAGAGCCACCAGACACCACACAGACGGATCCTGGACATGGGCTTCAAATGTCGTATACCTCTTGTCAAGCCACTCCTGAATAACAAACGTCAGAAGCGTCTTACCTGGGCTAAAGAAAAACAGACCTGGTCTGTTGGTCAGTGGTCCAAAGTCCTATTTTCTGATGAGAGCAAATTTTACATCTCATTTGGAAACCAAGGACCCAGAGTATGGAGGAAGAATGGAGAGGCACACACTGCAAGATGCTTGAAGTCCAGTGTGAAGTTTCCACAGTCTGTGTTGATTTGGGGAGCCATGTCATCTGCTGGTGTTGGTCCACTGTGCTTCATTAAGTCCAGTGTCAACGCAGCCGTCTAACAGGAGATTTTGGAGCACTTCATGCTTCCTTCCACAGATGAGATCTATGGGGATGCTGACTTCATTTTCCAGCAGGACTTGGCACCTGCCCACACTGCCAAAAGCACCAAAACCTGGTTCAATGACCGTGAGATTACTGTGCTTGATTGGCCAGCAAACTCGCCTCACCTGAACTCCATTGAGAATCTATGGGCGTTGCCAAGAGAAAGATGAGAGACATGAGACCGAACAATGCAGAAGAGCTGAAGGCCACTTTTGAAGCATCCTGGTATTCCATAACACCTCAGCAGTGCCACAGGCTGATAGCTTCTATGCCACGCCACATTGAGGCAGTAATTGCTGCAAAAGGGGCCCCAACCAAGTACTGAGTACATGCAGTATGCATGCTTATACTTTTCAGAGGTTCGATATTGTTCTACAGGTATGTACAATCTTTGTTTTATTGATTGCATGTAATATTCTAATTTTCTGAGATTGTGTATTTGGCGTTTTCATGAGCTGTAAGCCATAATCATCACAATTATGACAAATCACGGCTTTAAAGGGACACTGAACCCAAATTTTTTCTTTCGTGATTCAGATAGAGCATGACATTTTAAGCAACTTTCTAATTTACTCCTATTATCACATTTTCTTTATTCTCTTGGTATCTTTATTTGAAATACAAGAATGTAAGTTTAAATGCTGGCCCATTTTTGGTGAAAAACCTGTGTTGTCCTTGCTGATTGGTGGATACATTTATTCACCATTAAAAAAATTCTGTCCAGAGTGCTGAACCCAAAAAAAGCTTAGATGCTTTCTTTTTCAAATAAAGATAGAAAAAGAATGAAGAAAAAATGATAATAGGAGTAAATTAGAAAGTTGCTTAAAATTGCTGCTCTATCTGAATCACGAAAGAAAAAAAATTGGGTTCAGTGTCCCTTTAACTATCTTGCTTTGCATCTAATGAGTTTATCTCATATATTAGTTTCACCTTTTAAGTTGCATTAGTGAAATAAACAAACTTTTGCACAGTATTCTAATTTTTCGAGTTTCACCTGTAAATGTGATCCCTTGAGCGCTATAGCGATTTACACTAGAATGATTACCATGACTTTAGAGTTCTGGTTTACTGTTTTGCAAAACTAAAAATTGTTACAAAACACATCGAAAATACATTACAAAGTACACTTTCACTCATAGTAATACCATCTAATAAAATATATTCAAAATAATATTGCACAAAAAAGTTACAAGGGATCAAAGATTAGAAAAAAAGACAGCAAAGGGCTTCAACCTTGAGATACAGTACATGTATATAGCTCTCTATATAAGATGTATATGTATTAGGGTTGCCCCCTCTGCCGTGTTTTCCTTGACACTTATGAGTTACACATGCTGCAGGGTGTGCAGGTAGGATCATGTATTGTGTTTCTGGACAGCTCTATTCATGTTCCTCCCTGCACACCCTGCAGCATGTGTAACTCATAAGTGTCTAGGAAAACATGGCTGAGGTGGCAACACTAGTTTGAGATGAACAATCTTATTTATGCAATATTTTTTTTTAATAAAGGTTTTAACTATGTATTTACTGTAAATATTTTACATTCCAATGTTCTGCACAAAGCAGGATATGTTTTATGTATTTATAAGTAGATATTCTTATATATATCTGTATATATCCATACCTATATATAATTATATATATATAGTTGCAAAAGGGATATTCAGGTGAGCTTAAAGTTTGGATGTTAAAAGTATAAAATGAATTAAGTAAAAACAAAATAAACCGCTTGACCTATTTAGGTCTTTAGTTATGCGTCTGCTGCTTTATACCTGGGCTTGGTATAGTGGAGTACCCAACTCCGCTAAACCTTGCTTAGATATAGAAACAAAAAGGTGGTGGGAAAGTGCTGTCACACAACTATTAGATATAATTCAATTTAAAGCATCTATTTGAAAAGCCAGAATGCACATAATTATTGTGTATAAGGTACAAAACATAACATAAACATACTGTATATATGCAGTAGTAATAATAGTATGTTAAAAAAAAGTCTCTATAGATCAAAAGAAGTGTGTCTCCACATAAAATATGAGGATTAGTGAAACAACAAGCCATCTCAATTAGTGGAATGTCTACTTACAAGATTCTACCTCAATCTGTATGAGGTAAGGTAAGCATGACCCCAGATAGCCCTAATAGGGCGCAACAAACGGTCTTCGCCGCCAGATCCGTAGTATGGTTATACAGTGCTGTCTTCAGTGCTTCCTGTAGTGTGGTATATGGGTCACAAAAGTTCCCTCCAGACATAAATGGTATATGTGACAAAACAGAAACACAATAATAGTGCAATATTGTCTGTTATTTTTGGAAAATAGGTTCTACATTCCACCATGCCCTCCACCATGCCCCAACAAAGTTATGCTCACGTAGTTACCCTCACTGTTATGAGGTATTTAAAAGGCAATTAAAGGGACATAATACTCATATGCTAAATCACTTGAAACTGATGCAGTATAACTGTAAAAAGCTGACAGGAAAATATCACCTGAGCATCTCTATGTAAAAAAGGAAGATATTTTACCTCACAATTTCCTCAGCTCAGCAGAGTAAGTTCTGTGTAAAAAGTTATACTCAGCTTCTCCCAGCTGCAGGTAAAAATAAAAAATAAATGAAGAAATGAACAGCAGCCAATCAGCATCAGCAGTGCTGAGGTCATGAACTCTTACTGTGATCTCATGAGATTTGACTTAACTCTCATGAGATTTCATAGTAAGCTTCCTTTACCTGATTGGTGAAATAATATGAGAGTTCACGAGGCTCATCCTTTCAGCTGTCCCAGGACAGACAAACTAAAATGCTGCTTAGAAATTCTTTACAATGGGAGGTGGCTACTGAGGAACTTTTGAGGTAAAATATCTTTCTTTTTTACATAGAGATGCTCAGGTGATATTTTCTAATCAGCTTTTTACAGCTATGCTGCATCACTTTCAAGTGTTTAAACATTTGGGTATTATGGCCCTTTAAGGAGTGGAATTCAGATAAGCAAGTTGAACATCTGTGTACAGCAGAGAGTTCGTTATCTATTCTATTCTAGTAATACAACTAAGATCCTGTTACTAATGAAAGGTCTATGCACCTTATGAGGTGGGCGGTCCTTTGTGACATCAGTTTTACACCATTGATGATGGGGCTGTATAACGTTTTATATGTATAAATGGTTTTACTTGTGTTCTGAGGAAGCGATGCTGGCTGTCCCAAAACGTCACTTAAATAAAATAGGAGCTTGGTTGACTCAAGACCAGTGTGTGCTTATTTTGCCAGTCGGGATAAAGTTTCTATAGCACTCTGGCAATTTTTATTTAGATTTAAAGGGGCATTAAACACTAAAATACATTTTCCTGCACTTTAATATAATTATGGGTACTGTCATTTTGTAACTTAGGTTGGATTGTAGGTGTCTGAAGGAGCGTTGTTGCACATGCGTAAACACATTAGCACTAGAATGCAATGATAGGCAAATTTCAACATGCAGCACCTATGGCTAGAGGGAGGCAAGGAATTACCTCAATACTATGCTTATATGTGTGTATGTATATATATATATATATATATATATATATATACAGGTATATATCAGTGCATTACACATTATGAGACAATGCATGTGCCTCTCCTTCACATATGGAAATGTAGGGTATATACACAATGATCAAGGTAAGGTCCCTTTTGAGAATCCCGTTTAGGACCTTGTGGGACTGACAGATCTTTTTAAAGATGCTTTTTTGAGCAGATATCTTTAGAATATCAGGCCCTTATTGTCCACTTCTCAGAAACTCACCAGCATGGAGAGAAATCACAGCTTATTTTACTGAGCGCTCTATTATAAAGTAAGTGTCTAGCCTTTGCATATAGAATATTATTCAATTAATGAGATACACGGTTACCAAAAAACAAAAATTAGTAAAAGTAATTCAAAACAATTACTGAGGGGCCTCGTCATGCTGGGAGGCACCTTATAGAATCTCGCCAGACCAAAGAGCTTTACAGAATTGGGTCCTTAGAGCTTAATTATAAAAAGATTGTTAGACCCATGAGAAATTGTCTTTTTGTCACACCAGTCTCGCTATCCATGTGCCCTGTGATATTTAATAAAAAAAGTGTACTGACAAATACCGATAATAATAATAACTGACTTTCTCTGTTGTGACAAGAAGCAATGTGCCTTGCAAACGATACAAAAGGGATCGATGTTCAAACAAAATCCCCCCACATCTCCAGTAATCTCGGATCTTGGCAGTAAGAAATGGGCGTGTATTATAAGTCTATTTATACAACATAAAATGTGTGTTCACTAAATATAAAATTGTTTTCTGTGTAGTTACCGTTGAAATAATGCATTTGTTTCACTGAATATTCAGTAGATTTCTTAAAATTAAAAATCTCGTCACTGAAAAGCTGACAAGACTGATATGGGTGAAAGGATTCACTGAAGATGGAAGATAGTCCTTGTAAAATAAACTCCTGATGATGTTTCCTCATTAAAATACAGGTAACTTCCATGGAACGTCCATGGTACACCTACATATTGTCTGTGATCAACATTGTTAATAAAGAAAAAACAAAAACAATTCACCTGGGGATGTAGGTTTATTATATATGTGTATACACTGTATTTTATGTGTGTATTATACTGTACAATGCTATAATATGTAAAGTCTTTATGATTAAATAAATGTGTTTTAACTTGTTTTTCTCGTTTTAGGAAATGTTTGGGATATTCATATTCCATACATAACAGTAGCTGCTGCATTTTTATTTTACCAAAGTGTGTTTTTTTCATCTTTGCACAGTGAGAATCATGTTTTTTTAGAGTTGATTTTTTTTAAATATTTTATTTTAATAGCTGAAATGGCTTCACACTATACTGAACATGACCGCATGTTCTATGTTAATAACAGGCTTGTTACCAAAAAGCTGCAGCTTTTATAAAATATTAATATCACAAAAATAAAATCTTGAAGGTGATCTACAAACAACTGGGCTCATAGATTTATATGCTAAGGGGGTTCAGGGGTCTAACTATTAGTTAGACCCTTGAACCGCCTTAGTTACTAAAGGAGTTACTAAAGGAGGAGATGAACTAAGATAAGAAAATGTTAGTGTATATTATATACATCCCTAAACAGTAGAGTCTTTTATGAGGACTTGAAAGTTTGAAAACTAGGGGAGAGTCTTGTGGAGCGAGGCAGAGAGTTATACAAAATAGGGGCCAGTCTGGAGAAGTCTTGTAGACAGGAATGTGAGGAGGTAACAAGAGAGAAGGAGAGAAGCAGGGCCAGATTGGGAACAAAAAGCAGCCCTGGAAATTTTGAAGACCAGCCCTATTTTCCGTTGATTCTATAAAATGCTTGTGCCTATTTTTCTCAAGGATCCCTTAATGTGTTTCCAATTAATTTTTTTAACAGCTACAGAGTATAAAATGTATGAGATTTTTTTGCTTTTTAAGGCTTATTTGTGTATATGAATTAGCTGACTTTGGCCTAGATTTGGAGTTCGGCGGTAGCCGTCAAAACCAGCGTTAGAGGCTCCTAACGCTGGTTTTGGCCGCCCGCTGGTATTTGGAGTCAGTGATTAAAGGGTCTAACGCTCACTTTTCAGCCGCGACTTTTCCATACCGCAGATCCCCCTACGCCATTTGCGTATCCTATCTTTTCAATGGGATCTTTCTAACGCCGGTATTTAGAGTCGTTTCTGAAGTGAGCGTTAGAGCTCTAACGACAAAATTCCAGCCGCCTGAAAATAGCAGGAGTTAAGAGCTTTCTGGCTAACGCCGGTTCATAAAGCTCTTAACTACTGTACCCTAAAGTACACTAACACCCATAAACTACCTATGTACCCCTAAACCGAGCTCCCCCCACATCGCCGCCACTCGATTAAAATTTTTAACCCCTAATCTGCCGACCGCCACCTACGTTATACTTATGTACCCCTAATCTGCTGCCCCTAACCCCGCCGACCCCTGTATTACATTTATTAACCCCTAACCTGCCCCCCACAACGTCGCCGCCAGCTACTTAAAATAATTAACCCCTAATCTTCCGACCGCAAAGCGCCGCCACCTACGTTATCCCTATGTACCCCTAATCTGCTACCCCTAACACCGCCGACCCCTATATTATATTTATTAACCCCTAATCTGCCCCCCTCAATGTCGCCGACACCTGCCTACACTTATTAACCCCTAATCTGCCGAGCGGACCTGAGCGCTACTATAATAAAGTTATTAACCCCTAACCCGCCTCACTAACCCTATAATAAATAGTATTAACCCCCTAATCTGCCCTCCCTAACATCGCCGACACCTAACTTCAATTATTAACCCCTAATCTTCCGAGCGGAGCTCACCGCTATTCTAATAAATTGATTAACCCCTAAAGCTAAGTCTAACCCTAACACTAACACCCCCCTAACTTAAATATAATTTACATCTAACGAAATAAATTAACTCTTATTAAATAAATTATTCCTATTTAAAGCTAAATACTTACCTGTAAAATAAATCCTAATATAGCTACAATATAAATTATAATTATATTATAGCTATTTTAGGATTAATATTTATTTTACAGGCAACTTTGTAATTATTTTAACCAGGTACAATAGCTATTAAATAGTTAAGAACTATTTAATATTTACCTAGTTAAAATAATAACAAATTTACCTGTAAAATAAATCCTAACCTAAGATATAATTAAACCTAACACTACCCTATCAATAAAATAATTAAATAAACTACCTACAATTACCTACAATTAACCTAACACTACACTATCAATAAATTAATTAAACACAATTGCTACAAATAAATACAATTAAATAAACTAGCTAAAGTACAAAAAATAAAAAAGAACTAAGTTACAAAAAATAAAAAAATATTTACAAACATAAGAAAAATATTACAACAATTTTAAACTAATTACACCTACTCTAAGCCCCCTAATAAAATAACAAAGCCCCCCAAAATAAAAAATTCCCTAGCCTATTCTAAATTAAAAAAGGTTACAAGCTCTTTTACCTTACCAGCATGCGGGGCATGCCCCAAGAATTTCAGCTCTTTTGCCTGTAAAAGAATAAATACAATACCCCCCCCCAACATTACAACCCACCACCCACATACCCCTAATCTAACCCAAACCCCCCTTAAATAAACCTAACACTAAGTCCCTGAAGATCTTCCTACCTTGTCTTCACCATACCAGGTTCACCGATCCGTCCTGGCTCCAACATCTTCATCCAACCCAAGCGGGGGTTGGCGATCCATCATCCGGTGCTGAAGAGGTCCAGAAGAGGCTCCAAAGTCTTCCTCCTATCCGGCAAGAAGAGGACATCCGGACCGGCAAACATCTTCTCCAAGCGGCATCTTCGATCTTCTTCCATCCGGTGCGGAGCGGGTCCATCTTGAAGCAGGCGACGCGGATCCATCCTCTTCTTCCGTTGTCTCCCGACTAATGACGGTTCCTTTAAGGGACGTCATCCAAGATGGCGTCCCTCGAATTCCGATTGGCTGATAGGATTCTATCAGCCAATCGGAATTAAGGTAGGAATTTTCTGATTGGCTGATGGAATCAGCCAATCAGAATCAAGTTCAATCCGATTGGCTGATCCAATCAGCCAATCAGATTGAGCTCGCATTCTATTGGCTGTTCCGATCAGCCAATAGAATGCGAGCTCAATCTGATTGGCTGATTGGATCAGCCAATCGGATTGAACTTGATTCTGATTGGCTGATTCCATCAGCCAATCAGAAAATTCCTACCTTAATTCCGATTGGCTGATAGGATCGGTGAACCTGGTATGGTGAAGACAAGGTAGGAAGATCTTCAGGGGCTTAGTGTTAGGTTTATTTAAGGGGGGTTTGGGTTAGATTAGGGGTATGTGGGTGGTGGGTTGTAATGTTGGGGGGGGGGGTATTGTATGTTTTTTTTTACAGGCAAAAGAGATGAAATTCTTGGGGCATGCCCCGCTAAGGGCCCTGTTCAGGGCTGGTAAGGTAAAAGAGCTTGTAACTTTTTTAATTTAGAATAGGGTAGGGAATTTTTTATTTTGGGGGGCTTTGTTATTTTATTAGGGGGCTTAGAGTAGGTGTAATTAGTTTAAAATTGTTGTAATATTTTTCTTATGTTTGTAAATATTTTTTTATTTTTTGTAACTTAGTTCTTTTTTATTTTTTGTACTTTAGCTAGTTTATTTAATTGTATTTATTTGTAGCAATTGTGTTTAATTAATTTATTGATAGTGTAGTGTTAGGTTAATTGTAGGTAATTGTAGGTAGTTTATTTAATTATTTTATTGATAGGGTAGTGTTAGGTTTAATTATATCTTAGGTTAGGATTTATTTTACAGGTAAATTTGTTATTATTTTAACTAGGTAACTATTAAATAGTTCTTAACTATTTAATAGCTATTGTACCTGGTTAAAATAATTACAAAGTTGCCTGTAAAATAAATATTAATCCTAAAATAGCTACAATGTAATTATAATTTATATTGTAGCTATATTAGGATTTATTTTACAGGTAAGTATTTAGCTTTAAATAGGAATCATTTATTTAATAAGAGTTAATTAATTTCGTTAGATGTAAATTATATTTAAGTTATGGGGGTGTTAGTGATAGGGTTAGACTTAGCGTTAGGGGTTAATACATTTATTAGAATAGCGGTGAGCTCCGCTCGGAAGATTAGGGGTTAATAATTGAAGGTAGGTGTCGGCGATGTTAGGGAGGGCAGATTAGGGGTTAATACTATTTATGATAGGGTTAGTGAGGCGGATTAGGGGTTAATAACTTTATTATAGTAGCGCTCAGGTCCGCTCGGCAGATTAGGGGTTAATAAGTGTAGGCAGGTGTCGGCGACGTTGAGGGGGGCAGATTAGGGGTTAATAAATATAATATAGGGGTCGGCGATGTTAGGGCAGCAGATTAGGGGTACATAGGGATAACGTAGGTTGCGGCGGTTTACGGAGCGGCAGATTAGGGGTTAAAAAAAATATGCAGGGGTCAGCGATAGCGGGGGCGGCAGATTAGGGGTTAATTAGTGTAAGGTTAGGGGTGTTTAGACTCGGGGTACATGTTAGAGTGTTAGGTGCAGACGTAGGAAGTGTTTCCCCATAGGAAACAATGGGGCTGCGTTAGGAGCTGAACGCTGCTTTTTTGCAGGTGTTAGGTTTTTTTTCAGCTCAAACAGTCCCATTGTTTCCTATGGGGGAATCGTGCACGAGCACGTTTTTGAGGCTGGCCGCGTCCGTAAGCAACTCTGGTATCGAGAGTTGCATTTGCGGTAAAAATGCTCTACGCTCCTTTTTTGGAGCCTAACGCAGCATTTGTTTGAACTCTCGATACCATTGTTAATTTTATGGTGCTGCCAGAAAAAAGCCCGCGGAGCGTTAACAGCCCTTTTACCGCCAAACTCCAAATCTAGGCCCTAGTGTTTTGAAGCCACAACCTAATAAAATGGGTTGAGCTTGTAGGTATAATCAGATCTCATTACTTTATCACATTGTGTACATATACATGTGTCTTTATCTGATATCTGTAGGTATAAACAGATCTCATTACTGTATCACACTGTGTATATATACATGTGTCTTTATCTTATATCTGTAGGTATAATCAGATCTTATTACTGTATCACATTGTGTACATATACATGTGTCTTTATCTTATATCTATAGGTAAAATCAGATCTCATTGCTTTATCACATTGTGTACATATACATGTGTCTTTATCTTATATCTGTAGGTATAATCAGATCTCATTACTGTATCACATTGTGTACATATACATGTGTCTGTATCTTATATCTCTAGGTATAATCAGATCTCATTACTGTATAACATTGTGTACATATACATGTGTCTTTATCTTATATCTGTAGGTATAATCAGATCTCATTACTGTATCACATTGTGTACATATACATGTGTCTGTATCTTATATCTGTAGGTATAATCAGATCTCATTACTTTATCACATTGTGTACATATACATGTGTCTTAGGTATAATCAGATCTAATTACTGTATCACATTGTGTACATATACATGTGACTTTATCTTATATCTGTAGATATAATCAGATCTCATTACTTTATCACACTGTGTACATATACATATGTCTTTATCTTATATCTGTAGGTATAATCAGATCTCAATACATTATCACATTGTGTACATATATATGTGTCTTTATCTTATATCTGTAGGTATAATCAGATCTCATTACTTTATCACATTGTGTACATATACATGTGTCTATCTTATATCTGTAGGTATAATCAGATCTCATTGCTGTATCACACTGTGTACATATACATGTGTCTGTATCTTATATCTGTAGGTATAATCAGATCTCATTATTTATCACATTGTGTACATATATATGTCTGTATCTTATATATGTAGGTATAATCAGATCTCATTACATTATCACATTGTGTATATATACATGTGTCTTTATCTTATATCTGTAGGTTAATCAGATCTCATTACTTTATCACACTGTGTACATATACATGTGTCTGTATCTTATATCTGTAGGTAAAATCATATCTCATTACTGTATCACACTGTGTACATATACATGTTTCTGTATCTTATATCTGTAGGTATAATCAGATCTCATTACTGTATCACATTGTGTACATATATATGTGTCTGTATCTTATATCTGTAAGTATAATCAGATCTCACTACTTTATCACATTGTGTACATTTACATGTGTCTATCTTATATCTGTAGGTATAATCAGATCTCATTACTTTATCACATTGTGTACATATACATGTGTCTTAGGTATAATCAGATCTAATTACTGTATCACATTGTGTACATATACATGTGACTTTATCTTATATCTGTAGGTATAATCAGATCTCATTACTTTATCACATTGTGTACATATACATGTGTCTTAGGTATAATCAGATCTAATTACTGTATCACATTGTGTACATATACATGTGACTTTATCTTATATCTGTAGGTATAATCAGATCTCATTACTGTATCACATTGTGTACATATATATGTGTCTGTATCTTATATCTGTAAGTATAATCAGATCTCATTACTTTATCACACAGTGTACATATACATGTGTCTATCTTATATCTGTATGTATAATCAGATCTCATTACTTTATCACACTGTGTACATGTACATGTGTCTGTATCTTATATCTGTAGGTATAATCAGATCTCATTACTTTATCACATTGAGTACATATACATGTGTCTATCTTATATCTGTAGGTATAACCAGATCTCATTACTTTATCACATTGTGTACATATACATGTGTCTTTATCTTATATCTGTAGGTATAATCAGATCTCATTACTTTATCACATTGTGTACATATATATGTGTCTTTATCTTATATCTGTAGGTAAAATCATATATCATTACTGTATCACACTGTGTACATATACATGTTTCGGTATCTTATATTTGTAGGTATAGTCAGATATCATTACTTTTTCACACTGTGTACATATACATGTGTCTGTATCTTATATCTGTAGGTACAATCAGATCTCATTACTTTATCACATTGTGTTCATATACATGTGTCTTTATCTTATACCTGTAGGTATAATTAGATCTTATTACTGTATCACATTGTGTACATATACATGTGTCTTTATCTTATATATGTAGGTATAATCAGATCTCATTACTTTATCACATTGTGTACATATACATGTGTCTGTATCTTATATCTGTAGGTATAATCAGATCTCAATACATTATCACATTGTGTACATATATATGTGTCTTTATCTTATATCTGTAGGTATAATCAGATCTCATTACTTTATCACATTGTGTACATATACATGTGTCTTAGGTATAATCAGATCTAATTACTGTATCACATTGTGTACATATACATGTGACTTTATCTTATATCTGTAGGTATAATCAGATCTCATTACTGTATCACATTGTGTACATATATATGTGTCTTTATCTTATATCTGTAGGTAAAATCATATATCATTACTGTATCACACTGTGTACATATACATGTTTCGGTATCTTATATCTGTAGGTATAATCAGATATCATTACTTTTCACACTGTGTACATATACACGTGTCTGTATCTTATATCTGTAGGTACAATCAGATCTCATTACTTTATCACATTGTGTTCATATACATGTGTCTTTATCTTATACCTGTAGGTATAATTAGATCTTATTACTGTATCACATTGTGTACATATACATGTGTCTTTATCTTATATATGTAGGTATAATCAGATCTCATTACTTTATCACATTGTGTACATATACATGTGTCTGTATCTTATATCTGTAGGTATAATCAGATCTCATTACTTTATCACATTGTGTACATATATATGCGTCTTTATATTATATCTGTAGGTATAATCAGATCTCATTACTTTATCACATTGTGTACATATACATGCATCTTTATATTATATCTGTAGGTATAATCAGATCTCATTACTTTATTACATTGTGTACGTATACAGTTGTGCTCATAAGTTTACATACCCTGGCAGAATTTATGATTTCTTGGCCATTTTTTCAGAGAATATGAATGATAACACAAAATCTTTACTTTCACTCATGGTTAGTGTTTGGCTGAAGCCATTTATTATCAATCAATTTACTCTTTTTAAATCATAATGACAACATAAACTACCCATATGACCCTGATCAAAAGTTTACATACCCTGGTGATTTTGGCTTGATAACATGCACACAAGTTGACAAAAAGGGGTTTGAATGGCTATTAAAGGTAACCATCCTTACCTGTGATCTATTTTCTTGTAATTAGTGTGTGTATAAAAGTTTCTGGACTCCTGACAGACCCTTGCATCTTTCATACAGTGCTGCAATGACGATTCTGGATTCTGATTCATGGGGAAAGCAAAAGAATTGTCAAAGGATCTGCGGGAAAAGGTAGTTAAACTGTATAAAACAGGAAAGGGATATAAAAAGATTTCCAAGGAATTGAGAATGCAAATCAGCAGTGTTCAAACTCTAATAAAGAAGTGGAAAACAAGGGGTTCTGTTAAAAACAAACCACGGTCAGGTAGACCAACTAAAATTTCAGCCACAACTGCCAGGAAAATTGTTCGGGATGCAAAGACAAACCCACAAATAACTTCAGGTGAAATACAGGGCATGTGGTGTGGCTGTTTCAAGATGTACAATAAGGAGGCACTTGAAGAAAGATGGGCTGTATGGTCGAGTCACCAGAAGAAAGCCATTACTATGCAAATTCAACAAAGTATCCTGCTTACAATATGTCAAACAGCACAGAGACAAGCCTCAAACCTTCTGGCACAAAGTCATTTGGAGTGATGAGCCCAAAATTGAGCTTTTTGGCCACAACCATAAATGCTACATTTGGAGAGGCGTCAACAAGGCCTATGATGAAAGGTACACCATTCCTACTGTGAAACATGGAGGTAGATCGCTGATGTTTTGGGGATGTGTGAGCTACAAAGTCAAAGGAAATTTGGTCAGAATTGATGGCAAGATGAATGCAGTATGTTATCAAACAGAACGCCTCATTTTCCACTTCTTGATTAGAGTTTGAACACTGCTGATTTGCATTCTCAATTCCTTGGATATCTTTTTATATACCTTTCCTATTTTATACAGTTCAACTACCTTTTTCCCACAGATCCTTTGACAATTCTTTTTTATTTCCCCATGACTCAAAATCCATAAACGTCAGTGAAGCACTGGATGAAAGATGCAAGCGTCTGTCAGGAGTCCAGAAACTCATTGACCTTTTATAAACACACACTAATTACAAGCAAACATATCACAGGTGAGGATGGTTACCTTTAATAGCCATTCAAACCCCTTTGTGTCAACTTGTGTGCATGTTATCAGGCCAAAATCACCAGGGTATGTAAACTTATGATCAGGGTCATTTGGGTAGTTTATGTTGTCATTATGATTTAAAAAGAGTAAAAACAGTTGATTGATAATAAATAGCTTCAGCCAAATACTAACCATGCGTGAAAAAAAAGTTTTTGTGTTATCATTCATTATTCTCTGAAAAATGGGCAAGAAATCATAAATTCTGCCAGGGTATGTTAACTTATGAGCACAACTGTATATGTGTCTTTAGCTTATATCTGTAGGTATAGCCAGATCTCATTACTTTATCACACTGTGTACATATACATGCTTCTTTATCTTATATCTGTAGGTATAATCAGATCTCATTACTGTATCACATTGTGTACATATACATGCTTCTTTATCTTATATCTGTAGGTATAATCAAATCTCATTACTTTATCACATTGTGTACATATACATGTGTCTTTATCTTATATCTGTAGGTATAATCAGATCTCATTACTTTATCACATTGTGTACATATACATGTGTCTTTATCTTATATCTGTAGGTATAATCAGATCTTATTACTTTCTCACATTGTGTACATATATATGTGTCTTTATCTTATATCTGTAGGTATAATCAGATCTCATTACTTTATCACATTGTGTACATATACATGTGTCTGTATGTTATATCTGTAGGTATAATCAGATCTCATTACTTTATCACACTGTGTACATATACATGTGTCTGTATGTTATATCTGTAGGTATAATCAGATCTCATTACTGTATCACATTGTGTACATATACACATGTCTTTATCTTATATCTGTAGGTATAATCAGATCTCATTACTGTATCACATTGTGTACATATACATGTGTCTTTATCTTATATCTGTAGGTATACTCAGATCTCATTACTTTATCACATTGTGTACATATACATGTGTCTTTATCTTATATCTGTAGGTATAATCAGATCTCATTACATTATCACATTGTGTATATATACATGTGTCTTTATCTTATATCTGTAGGTATAATCAGATCTCATTACTGTATCACATTGTGTACATATACATGTGTCTTTATCTTATATCTGTAGGTATAATCAGATCTCATTACTGTATCACATTGTGTACATATACATGTGTCTTTATCTTATATCTGTAGGTATAATCAGATTTCATTACTGTATCACATTGTGCACATATACATGTGTCTGTATCTTATATCTGTAGGTATAATCAGATCTCATTACTTTATCACATTGTGTAAATATCCATGCTGCTTTATCTTATATCTGTCCATAAACCAATCACCAATACATGGAGAGAACAATGGAAATTTACCATTTTATTACCTTATCTCATCTATAACCCACTGGGAGTGTAATTTCTTCTACTAGCTGTGTTAACACAGCTTGGCCTGGAGGCCAACAACTTTCAGAATAGGTGTGGATACCACAGGCTAAATAAACAATTTCAAATGCCAATATAAAGGTAATGGAAATACTTGTAAACAATTTAATACACTCCAGCAGGGACAGTGGATCATTGGGAACAAATTAAAGGGGAGACATTTTTTGAGTAAACTGTCCCTTTAATCTTGGTTGAACTGGCTGCCAGTGGTTGCAGATGCGGTGCAGCCTTCGTATGCAATGTGCACACAAAGAGGATGGACTCACTTGTGGCCTCTCTATCTGCTTACTCTCTCAGTTATTTATAAGATTCCAGGAAGTGGCCCCCCACAGCGCTAACTTGCCTGCTTCCACTCTACCCTACAGTGGAGTGGCCCTGCACTGTGTGTACAACGGTAGCTCTGTGTGTATCCTCCCTTCCTGCTCTTGTGTTTAGAGTATATTGCCACTGTCCCCAGCTGATGCGGGCTGGCGGTCCACTGAGAAAAGTCTCGGCATCCCGGTGGGCCAATCCGGCCCTGGAGAGAAGGAGGTAATGAGCAGAGCATTGGGGATGGGAGAGAGAGTATCTGGAGCCGAGTTCAGAGATATAGGGTGGAGTCAAGATTTTGTATTTTATTCTGGAGGTTAGAGGAAGCCAGTGAAGTGACTGACAGAGAGGTGCAGCAGATGAGGAGTGACATGTAAGGAAGATCAGCCTGGCAGAGGCATTTATTATGGATTATAAGGGAGAGAGATGGCAGCTAGGGATGCCAGAAAGGATGGAATTGCAATAGTCAAGGTGGGAAATGATGAGAGAGTGTATTAAACCCTTAGTTCTTTCTTTTGAGGTGGAGGCAGCAGGAATTGACCAAATACTGGATGTGGGTAGTGAAAGAGAGATCTGAGTTGTGTGACCCAAAACATCTGGCATGCGGCATAATGCTGATCGGCTAGCAGAGCTATTGGCTAAGAAGTGTAAACGTCACCTTATTGAAAAAACTGAGCTGTGCCATAGGCGGCCGAGGTACTTAGGTTAGCGCTGAAGCCTTGGTGAAACAACGGTACCTATTCATCAGTTTTTTCACCTTTACTTTTAGTGATGGTCAATCCTATTCTCCCGTTATATCTATGTCCCACTTCCGCCTCCAAGACTTCGCACGTGCTGCTCCTGTCCTCTGGAACTCTCTACTCCGCTCCATTAGACTGTCTCCAATCTTGTATAGCTTCAGACGCTCCTTGAAAACCCACCTATTCAGAGAGGCTTACCATCTCTCCTCCATCCCGCATCCAAACCAAACTAATACATGTACATAAACTGCCTTACTCACTGCTGCAAATACAACCAATGTAACAAGCTACCCCAACCTTATGTCTCTGCACCCTAAACCTGTAGACTGTGAGCTCTCTGGAGCAGGGCCCACTTCCTCCTGTACTAGATTTGTTTAGTTTTGTTATGTTTTGTATTGTATCACAAATCTTTGTCATTGTATACCCCTATCATTGTACCCAGCGCTACGGAATTTGGCGGCGCTATACAAATAAATGATAATAATAATCCTAGCATTTTGAAATGCTAGAATTTACCATCACTTTAATTCTGGATAGAAACATACATTTTGCAATTTTTTTTATCTGTAATCAATTTTAAATAATTCTTTTAGATTAAAGGAATTAAACAAAAATAGTCTCTTTAGCATTCCTTGCTTATCATCCTTTTTCATTGCCTGCTGTCTGTGCTATCTGTATTCACAAGCTCCCTTATTATATATATTTTTTAAAACCATTTTCATATCTGGCCACCTATGGGTTAACTCATCCTTCTCTTGCAACTTGTGTTCCTCTATTAAGAGATAAACTCACATTCTCTTGACTTGTCTCTGGTTTTTAAATTATCCATAAAAAAAAAAATATATATATATATATATGCAGTATGGGTCAGGGCAGGCTACACATTGCAGGGTTTAGGAAGAACAAGCAAAGAATACGCTATTGCTTCGTAATAAAATTAAATTCTGACGAGTGGCTTGAACCAAATAGTATCAAAGACTATTCAACAAAAAAATAATTTAAAGTTTGCTAGCAGCCACATTTCTATTTTCTTATCTAGAAACATTTCTCTGTATATGAAACTTCAGTTCATTTTCTCCACGTTCTCTTCGTTAATCTATTTGCATTGTTGTTCTGGTTTATAAGTTTTATCCTGTATTTCCGTACTTAAACTCTTCTGCTCCCGGAAATTTAGTAATCCATTTTTTTATTCTGAGCATTGCAAGCAAGAAAAAAATTAATGGAAATATGTCATTAAAAATACAGATTATAGTTTGCATGCTGGAAGGACCATATCAAATAAATATTTATTCTTGATATGCAGGCATGATTTGTAATTATAAGATAATTTTTTGTGAATAACAATTTCTTGTTAAACCTTGAATTTATCACAGATGTCATGTGAAATTTTATAAACAAGAATGAGATTTAAATTTGCTGCCTACAAAATTCAACTCTAACAAAAGCACTGTATCAGCATGTACTCCCCAGAGTCAGTGTGGTCAGGTGTGGATGGGACCCAACATTGTCCAGGGGCATAAATAAATGGGACATAAATATGGGCAAGGATAACAGACAAACAGAGCTCCAATAGCTGAGCCATTGTGGGACAATTTAGAGTTCTGTTAGAAACTAGAAAAAGTCAAAGGAAGGACACACTATCTGCCCTGCGCTTCTTGACTCTAATATTTAAAGGGACAGTTTACTTTTTCCTTCCCTTTAATTTGCTCCCAATTATTCATTTTGCCTACTATAGTGTATTAAATTGTTTACAAATAGCTCCTTTACCTTAATATCAGCATTTGAAATAGCTGATTTTGCTTGTGGTATTCCTACCTATACTGAAAGATTCTATACTTAAAGAGACATGAAACCCAAATGTTTTCTTTCATGAGTTAGAAAGAGCATGCAATTTTAAACAATTTTCTAATTTACAAACCTCTACTCTTAATTTTTCAAGATGCATATGTCTCAGGCATGGTACCCCAGGATTGGTGTAAAGCTGAAGTGGTGCTGCTCTTCAAAAAGGGAAGCAGGGATGATTCAAGAAGCTATAGACCAGTTAGTCTGACATCAATAGTGGGAAAGATATTTGAAGGGATTATACAGGATTAAACAAGGGGGTAAACAAGATTATGAGTTTAATTCAGCATGGTTTTATGAGAAATAGATCATGTCAAACTAATCTAATTATATTCTATGAGGAAGTAAGTAAAAATATAGATAAAGGGGAATCAGTTGATGTGATATACTTAGATTTTGCAAAGGTGTTTGATACAGTGCCACATGATAGATTATTGCACAACATTAAGAGACTGGGAATTGCTGAAAATGTTAGCTCATGGATAAATAACTGGATAAAAGATAGGGAGCAATGAGTAGTAGTAAATGGATCATACTCAGATTGGACAAAGGTAATCAGTAGTGATGTCGTGAATTGTTCGCCGGCGAATAGTTCCCAGCGAACATAGCTTGTTCGCGTTCGCAGCGGCGGGCGAACATATGCAATGTTCGATCCGCCCCCTATTAGTCATCATTGAGTAAACTTTGACCCTGTATCTCACAGTCTGCAGACACATTACAGACAATCAGCAGCAGGCACTCCCTCCCAGACCCTCCCAGCTCCTGGGCAGCAGCCATTTTTGATTCATTCTGATCATGCATTGTTAGTGAGAGGAGGGACAGTGTAGCTGCTGCTGATTTTTTAGGGAAATTGATAGCTAGGCTAGTGTATTCAGTGTCCACTACAGTCATGAAGGACTCATCTGATCTCTGCTGTTTGGACAGCACCACAAAAAGCCCTTTTTAGAGCTAGAACATCACTCGTTTTTTTTGTTGTTTTTTTTGCCTGTGTAATTTTGACTGTGAAACATCAGTCTGCTAGTGTAATCTAATTGCAGTTGCCTGCCTGCAGTACCACCATTCATATCTGTTGTAACAGTAGTGTAAATTTAAAAAAAAAACTTTTTTGACTGTGAAACATCAGTCTGCTAGTGTAATCTAATTGCAGTTGCCTGTCTGCCAGCGTGTGTGCCAGGCCCACTTGCCAACTAGTGCCACCACTCATATCTGTTGTAACAGTAGTGTAAATATTTTTTAAAAAAAACTTTTTTGACTGTGAAACATCAGTCTGCTAGTGTAATCTAATTTCAGTTGCCTGCCTGCCAGTGTGTGTGCCAGGCCCACTTGCCAACTAGTGCCACCACTCATATTTGTTGTAACAGTAGTGTAAATATTTAAAAAAAACTTTTTTGACCGAAACATCAGTCTGCTAGTGTAATCTAATTGCAGTTGCCTTCCAAGCCAGCATGTGTGCCAGGCCCACTTGCCAACTAGTGCCACCACTCATATTTGTTATAACAGTAGTGTAAATATTTAAAAAAAAACTTTTTTGACTGTGAAACATCAGTCTGCTAGTGTAATCTAATTGCAGTTGCCTGCCTGCCAGCGTGTGTGCCAGGCCCACTTGCCAACTAGTGCCACCACTCATATTTGTTGTAACAGTGGTGTAAATATTTAAAAAAAAAAATTTGACTGTGTAACATCAGTCTGCTAGTGTAATCTAATTGCAGTTGCCTGCCTGCCAGCGTGTGTGCCAGGCTCACTTGCCAACTAGTGCCACCACTCATATTTGTTGTAACAGTAGTGTAAATATTTAAAAAAAACTTTTTTCACTGTGAAACATCAGTCTGCTAGTGTAATCTAATTGCAGTTGCCTGCCTGCCAGCGTGTGTGCCAGGCCCACTTGCCAACTAGTGCCACAACTCATATCTGTTGTAACACTAGTGTAAATATTTTAAAAATAAACTTTTTTGACTGTGAAACATCAGTCTGCTTTTTTGTGTCAGGCTCACAGCGTATACTGTGCCCACTTGCCCAGTGCCACCACTCATATCTTGTTTAATAGTAGTGTAAGTGTACATTTAAAAAAAATAAACTTTTTGGATTGTGAAACATCAGTCTGCGTTTTTGTGTCAGGCTCACAGTGTATACTGTGCCCACTTGCCCAGTGGCACCACTCATATTTTGTTTAATAGTAGTGTAAGTGTACATTTTTTTTAAAAATGACAGGCAGAGGCAGGCCACCCCGCAGGTGCCGTCGAGGTCGTGGTGCTGTGATTCCCTTTGACCCTAAAATAATGCGCAGTGTTCAGAGGCCATGTACCATGAACGCAAAAAGTTCTGAGGAGGACCTAGTTGACTGGCTAACACAGGACACCCAATCTTCTACAGCTTCCGCTCGGAACCTTGACGCACCATCCACCTCCAGCTTAGCTTCGGGCACCTCTCAAGTGACCACTCGCCCACCTGCCGCCACCACCAACACTAGCACCACAGCTGCTTCACTTGATCTGTCAGAGGAGTTATTAACACATCATTTTGAAGAAATGAGTGATACACAACCATCATTGACAGAGGATGTAGATAACAGTGATATGTCTCAGTCAGGCAGCATTACAGACATGGATGTACGGTGTGATGATGATGATGTTGTACCCACTGCTGCTTCCTTTGTTGATTTGTCAGATACAAGTGAAGCGGTTGATGATGATGAGTCCGTGGATGTCACGTGGGTGCCCGCTAGAAGAGAAGAAGAAGAAGAGGGGGAAAGTTCAGATGGGGTGACAGAGAGGAGGAGACGAGTTGGAAGGGTGTTATAATATCTCACTGCTACTCTCAAGGAGTGAGAATGTAGGGGTAGGGGTTTTGGAGCACAACTGCAGGATGGCAAAGGAAGTTGAGAAGTATGTTAAAGAGTAGAATGTATCAGCTCCTTGCATATAACACTACTGAGCATGTGCAATAATAAGCAAGGAAGTGACTTTAGTCTGGTGGTAATCCTCAAGGTAATAGAGGGTATAAGCTGGACTCAAATAAATAAGTTCACAGACAAAATACTGTTATTCCAATTGGAACAGTTGTGTAGCTTACTTGTACAATTGAAGTTAACACTTGAACTGTTATCAGATCTTTGAGGGGAGATCAGCAGAAGAAAACAACCAAATGCTTATAGTTATAATAAGGTAGATGAAACGAACTCCAAGAGAGAAAAATGAATAAAGTGAACAGTCTTACTTTGAATCCTGATTCTCCTAAGGCTCAGATATTGGTAAGCGTTAAACAATAGATTCTCCTAAAGCATTCGATGCAGAGCGGCTTATGCTGCAGCCTCCGTGCTGCAATTTCACTCCAGCTGTAATGAGGAAAGGCACTGAGCGAGTCTGATGAGACACGCTGATGCTTGCGGTGTTCCGGTGAGTCACTGTGAGTGAGACGGCTCTGGTGTAGCGCTGCACAGCATGAAGGGTCAGAGCCTGTTGTGCTCAATTCTGCAGCATGGCTGAATTGCGGGAGGAGAAATAGGAACCAACAGCGGCTTGAATGGGATCAGGTAGATGTAATGAGCCTCAGTTAGGATCGCATCCCCACTATTGTTTAGGTAATCCGGAGCTGGGGATATTAGAGAGATAGGTTGAGGAATTGACAAATTAAATATCTTTGTCCTTGTAATCCAAGTAGGAAAGCTCAGAGAGCAGTAGCTTGCATACTACAAACAGAATACTAAGCGCCGAGCGCTGTGAGGCCAGGTGTTTTATTAGCTAGATAGGGTAAGGTAACTGAGAGCTGCAGGGTCCTAAAAGGTACAGGCTCTGACATCACCCCCACCTCAAGTGAGCTGTCCCACAGCTCGAGGTGCAAGGCGGTCCGGATGTCTTTGATGGAACAGAGACACCAGGCGGGGAGCATTCAAATTGGAGGCTGGTTCCCAGGTGTCATCCTCAGGTGGATAATCTTTCCAACGTATCAGGTATTCCAACTCTGAACCCCGGAATCTGGAATCCAAGACTGAATGAACTTCATATGAATCAGTCTCCGCCAAAGGTGAAGTAGGAGGTAGAATCAGGTCAGTGTCTCGAGTGGGATTGTATGGTTTGAGCAAGGAGACATGAAATGTCGGGTGGACTTTCATAGAAAGTGGCAGGTCCAAAGTCACAGCATTTTCGTTGATGATTCGACTGACAGGAAAAGGTCCAATAAAACAGGAAGCCAGCTTCTTAGACAGCACTTGTAGGCGCAAATTTTTTGTTGAAAGCCAAACCTTGTTGCCTATGGCATACTTTGGGGATGATCGTCTTCGGAGGTCATAGTAATGTTTTTGGCTTCCTTGAGCCTTCTGGATGTTCTGTGTAATGTTGGAAAATGCCGTTATAAGGTTTCGGCTATAATCTTCGAGTAGCGGAGATGCAGAAGAAAGTTCAGAATTAACGTGAAAGGTGGGATGATAACCATAAGAGGCATAGAAGGGAGACAGTTTAGTAGATGAATTCTTTAAGTTATTGTAGGCATATTCTGCCATGGGCAAATAGTCGACCCAATCGTCTTGTTGTTGGTTACAATAACATCGTACGTATTCTTCTAGCCATTGATTCAAACGCTCGGTTTGGCCATTCATCTGTGGATGGAATGAGGTAGAATAGCTGTGGTTAATCTTCAGCAAAGAGCATAGTTTAGTCCAAAATCTCGACGTAAATTGGGTGCCCCTGTCCGTGATTATCCTAGAAGGAGTTCCATGAAGTTTTACGATATGTTGTAGGAACAGGTTAGCAGTCTCAGCAGAGGTAGGCAACTTATGATACGGAATGAAGTGTCCCATTTTCGTAAACGTATCTATCACGACTAGGACAGTCATTTGTCTCTTAGAGGGTGGTAACTCTACAATGAAGTCCATGGATACTTGATCCCAAGGTCTTTGGGGTATAGCAAGAGGCATTAAAAGTCCATAGGGTTTGTTTCTTTCTGATTTGGAGGAAGCACATATTGAACAAGAAGTTACATAGTCATAAACTGTTTTTCTCAATTTTGGCCACCAGTAAGTCCTTTGAAGTAAATCTGTTGTACGGTTCACACCAGGATGTCCTGACAACGGTAGATCCTGATGGTGTCTAATAAGTGTATTTCTTAGACTGGGAGACACATATATCCTATCATCATGATAGTACACTCCATATTTTTGTGAGAGTAAGTTTGAAGGTAAATCTTTGTCATTTTTGTAAGATGATAATAGTTCTTCCTTGAAGCAAGAAGAGAGGGCGATAGAGCGCTCTTCAGGTATGATTGAAGTTGAGTTGAACTCTGTAGTTGGTTTGGTGTATAATCTGGATAGAGCATCTGCTTTTCCGTTTTTGATAGCAGGACGGTATAATATGTGAAAATCGAATCTGGCAAAAAATAAGCACCAACGGACCTGTCTAGCAGAGAGTGTTTTGTTTGATTGCAGATATTGGAGATTTTTGTGGTCGGTGTAGATGGTGATGGGGAATTTTGCTCCTTCTAAAAGGTGTCTTCAATTTTCTAAAGCTCTGCGTACAGCTAATAATTCTTTGTCCCCTATCGAGTAATTCATTTCTGCTGGACTCATGATCTTGGAAAAAAAAGAAACAGGATGCAAAGGTTCAGAGAGTGATTGTCTTTGTGATAAAACTGCTCCGGTAGCGTAGTCTGAGGAATCGACCTCTAGGATGAATTGCAGATTGGTATCTGGGAATCGGAGTATAGGGGCAGTTGAGAAACTGGTTTTCAGGAAATTGAAAGCTGTTGCTTCTTCTGTCCAAGAAAAAGGGATAGATTTACTAGTAAGCTGAGTGAGAGGCCTGGCTATTTTTGAGAACCCCTTAATTAACTTACGGTAGTAGTTTAAGAACCCGAGAAATCTTTGCAGTTCTTTTTTATCCTTGGGTTGTGGCCAATCTAGAAGCGTTTCAACCTTCTTGTGTTGCATACTGATACCAACTGGAGATATTTCATAACCGAGGAAAGAGATTTGTGAGCAATGGAATTGACACTTCTCCAACTTAGCATATAGTTTATGTACACAAAGTCGGGACAAAACCCATCGAACATGTTTTTTATGTTCTGATAGGGATTTAGAATAAATAAGGATGTCATCCAGATACACCACAACACAGAGGTCCAATAAATCTCGGAAAACATCGTTGATAAAATGTTGGAAAGTTGCCGGGGCATTGCAAAGGCCGAATGGCATCATAAGATATTCAAATAATCCGTATCTCGTACGGAATGCTGTGAGCCATTTGTCACCTTTGCGGATACGGACTAAATTATAGGCCCCTCTGAGGTCAAGTTTCGTGTATATGGTGGCATCTGAAAGACGTTCAATCAACTCCGGAATTAACGGGAGTGGGTATCGATTTTTTACTGTTCTTTTATTCAATTCGCGATAATCTATAATAGGCCGGAGTGAGCCATCCTTATTGGTCACAAAAAACAAACCAGCCCCTGCTGGAGAAGTTGAAGCTCTAATAAATCCTTTTTTTATGTTTTCGTCTAAGTAGACCTTGAGATGTTGTAATTCTGGTTGGTTCAAAGGATAGACATGTCCGAAAGGAATACTGGCTCCAGGTTGGAGTTGTATAGGACAGTCATAAGGGCGATGAGGTGGTAGATTGTCTGCTTCTGATTTGCTGAATACATCTGCAAATTCTAAGTAGTCAGGAGGTATCACCGGTTGGTCTGGAGTTGTTTGTAAGAGACACTGTTTGGGAAAACAAGTGTTAATGCAATAGGTAGAGTTGAAATTTACTTTAGAAGAAGACCAGGTTATATGTGGTTTGTGTTGTTGTAACCATGATATGCCCAACACGATGGGGAAATGTGGTGAGGGTAAGACATCAAAAGAAATGTGTTCAGTATGCCCCCCACTAGAAGTGACTACTAATGGTATGGTGTGATGCGTTATGGGACCAGTGTTAACAGTAGAACCATCAATAACTCTGACAGTGAGAGGTTTTGATTTCAAAACAAGAGGAATTTTATTAGTGATGACAAGATTGGAGTCGATGAAGTTCCCAAAAGCACCAGAGTCCACGATGACGTTAGTAGGTAGTCTTTTGTGGTCCCACTGCAAGACAAGGGATAAACCACAGTAAGTTATTAGGTTATGTGTAGTATGAGTTGATTTGATAGAAACAAACTTACTTTTCTTGTTCTTCAACAGAAGCGGACAGTCCTGTACAGTGTGTGATGCATCAGCACAATACATACACAAATTATGGGTCTTCCTCCTGAACCTTTCTGCAGGTGTGATAGGACCTCAAACAACCCCAATTTCCATAGGTACAGGTTGTTGGTTTGGGCTTTGTGAAGTGCTGCGTACAGGAGGAGGTGTTGTCTTGGGAGTAGAATCTGTGTGGTATCTTTCATGTCTCCTCTCCCGGAGTCTTCTATCAATTTGGGTCGTAACCCTCATCAAGGCCTCCAAAGTGGGTGGCATGTCTATGCGAGCTAATTCATCCTTCAGGGACTCAGCTAATCCTAATCGAAATTGATTTCAGAGAGCAACAGGGCTCCACATAGAATCAGAGGCGTATAATTTAAACTCTGAGATATAGTCCTCCACAGGCCTCTTTCCTTGTTTAAGCTCTCTCATCATGGACTCGGCAGTCAATTGTACATCCTTGTCCAAGTATAATTCATCCATATTGTCAAAGAAAGAAGACAAGGAGGACATTATGGGATCTTGGTTCTCACACAGATTGTCAGCCCAGCCTCTCGGTTCTCCACATAGGAATGACACGACTGAGAGGACCTTGATCCTGTCAGTTGGATAACTGCGTGGCCTGAGGCTAAACAAGAGATGGCAGGAATTTTTTAATTGTTTGTATAACTTTCTGTTTCCAGAAAATGGTTCTGGTAAAGAGACCTGAGGTTCAGGTAGGGTGTCATGTGCTGCCTTTAGGGCAATTGAATCTTTTATGATGTCACGTAGAGATTTGTTTTCTACCTGCAGGTCTCTGACCGCTTGGGCGATCTGGTCTACCCTCTGGGTCAGTTTGAAGACAACCTGGGGTATCTCTGCTGGCTCCATAGGTTTTGGGCTTAGTATTATGTTATAATTTCTCACTGCTACTCTCAAGGAGTGAGAATGTAGGGGTAGAGGTTTTGGAGCACAACTGCAGGATGGCAAAGGAAGTTGAGAAGTATGTTAAAGAGTAGAATGTATCAGCTCCTTGCATATAACACTACTGAGCATGTGCAATAATAAGCAAGGGAGTGACTTTAGTCTGGTGGTAATCCTCAAGGTAATAGAGGGTATAAGCTGGACTCAAATAAATAAGTTCACAGACAAAATACTGTTATTCCAATTGGAACAGTTGTGTAGCTTACTTGTACAATTGAAGTTAACACTTGAACTGTTATCAGATCTTTGAGGGGAGATCAGCAGAAGAAAACAACCAAATGCTTATAGTTATAATAAGGTAGATGAAACGAACTCCAAGAGAGAAAAATGAATAAAGTGAACAGTCTTACTTTGAATCCTGATTCTCCTAAGGCTCAGATATTGGTAAGCGTTAAACAATAGATTCTCCTAAAGCATTCGATGCAGAGCGGCTTATGCTGCAGCCTCCGTGCTGCAATTTCACTCCAGCTGTAATGAGGAAAGGCACTGAGCGAGTCTGATGAGACACGCTGATGCTTGCGGTGTTCCGGTGAGTCACTGTGAGTGAGACGGCTCTGGTGTAGCGCTGCGCAGCATGAAGGGTCAGAGCCTGTTGTGCTCAATTCTGCAGCGTGGCTGAATTGCGGGAGGAGAAATAGGAACCAACAGCGGCTTGAATGGGATCAGGTAGATGTAATGAGCCTCAGTTAGGATCGCATCCCCACTATTGTTTAGGTAATCCGGAGCTGGGGATATTAGAGAGATAGGTTGAGGAATTGACAAATTAAATATCTTTGTCCTTGTAATCCAAGTAGGAAAGCTCAGAGAGCAGTAGCTTGCATACTACAAACAGAATACTAAGCGCCGAGCGCTGTGAGGCCAGGTGTTTTATTAGCTAGATAGGGTAAGGTAACTGAGAGCTGCAGGGTCCTAAAAGGTACAGACTCTGACAAAGGGGGAGGAGCTAGTGGCACAGTCAAACAGTATGCATCAGCACCCGGGGTCAGCCAGACAGCACACCAATCAACGCATGCCATTGCCACCACCAGAATGCCGTCATCGCAAAGCTCAGCAGTGTGGCATTTTTTTTGTGTGTCTGCCTCTGACAACAACGATGCCATTTGCAACCTGTGCCAAAAGAAACTGAGTCGTGGGAAGTCCAACACCCACCTAGGTACAACTGCTTTGTGAAGGCACATGATCTCACATCACAAACGCCGATGGGATGAACACATGAGTAGAAGCAGCACACAAACTCAAAGCCGCCATCCTCCTCCTGGTCCAGCATCTTCGGCCACGTCAACCACTGCTGTCCTCCTTGCCCCCTCTCAACCATCCGCCACCCGTCTCTCTTCCGTAGCAGTTCCTGCTCATCTGCCCACAGTCAGGTGTCTGTCAAGGACATGTTTGAGCGTAAGGAGCCAATGTCCCAAAGTCAACCCCTTGCCCGGCGTCTGACAGCTGGCTTGTCTGAACTCTTAGCCCACCAGCTTTTACCATACAAGCTGGTGGAGTCTGAGGCGTTCAAACAATTTGTAGCTATTGGGATACCGCAGTGGAAGGTACCCGGTCAAAATTTCTTTGCACATAAGGCAATCCCCAACCTGTACTCGATTGTGCGAAAGGAAGTAATGGCATGTCTGGCACACAGTGTTGGGGCAAGGGTCCATCTGACCACTGATAGCTGGTCTGCAAAGCATGGTCAGGGGAGGTATATCACCTACACTGCGCATTGGGTAAACCTGCTGACGGCTGCCAAGCATGGAATGCGTGGCTCTGCAGAGGAGTTGGTGACACCGCCATGACTTGCAGACAGGCCTGCTGCCACCTTCTCTACTCCTCCTACTGCATCCTCTTCCATAACCTTTTCTTCGGCTGAGTCCTCTTCTGCTGCTGCGTCTTGCTCCACATCAACGGCACTCCCCCAGCTCCGCAGGTACTATTCCACATCCCGGATACGGCAGTGTCGCGCTGTTTTGGGGTTGACTTGCCTGAAAGCAGAGAGTCACACTGGAACAGCACTCCTGTCCACCCTGAACGCACAGGTTGATCAGTGGCTGACTCCACACCAACTGGAGATCGGCAAAGTGGTTTCTGACAACGGAAGTAATTTGTTGGCGGCATTGAAATTGATCAAGTTGACACATGTGCCGTGCATGGCACATGTCTGTAATCTGATCGTACAACGCTTTGTGCATAAGTACCCAGGCTTACAGGATGTCCTGAAGCAGGCCAGGAAGGTGTGTGGCCATTTCAGGCGTTCCTACACGGCCATGGCGAATTTTGCAGATATCCAGCGGCGAAACAACATGCCAGTGAGGCGCTTGATTTGCGACAGCCCAACACGTTGGAATTCAACATTCCAAATGTTCGACCGCCTGCTCCAACAATAAAAATCCATTAATGAGTATTTGTATGACCGGGGTGCTAGGACAGCCTCTGCAGAGCTGGGGATTTTTTTTGCCATGTTACTGGACGCTCATGTGCAATGCCTGTAGGCTCATGCGTCCTTTTGAGGAGGTGACAAACCTTGTCAGTCGCACACAAGGCACCATCAGCGACATCATACCATTTGTTTTCTTCCTGGAGCATGCCCTGCGAAGAGTGCTGGATCAGGCCATAGATGAGCGTGAAGAGGAAGAAGAAGAGTTGTGGTCACCATCACCACCAGAAATAGCCTAAGAAATTAGAAAGTTGCTTAAAATTGCATGTTCTATATGAATCACGAAAGAAAAATAATTGGGTTTAGAGTCCCTTTAAGAAAATGTAAATAGAACAAAGAAATGAGACAACCTCATCAGCTTTAAAGGAATAGTCTAGTCAAAATAAAACTTTCATGATTCAAATAGAGCAGGCAATTTTAAGCAACGTTCTAATTTACTCCTATTATCATTTTTTCTTTGTTCTCTTGATATCTTTATTTTAAAAAGCTTGATTGTAAGCTTAGTAGTCTGAACTAATTTTGTTTAGCACCTGGGTAGCGCTTGCTGATTGGTGGCTAGATTTAGACACCAATCGGCAAGCACTACCCAGGTGCTCAACCAATAATGGGCCGGCTCCTAAGCTTACATTCAAACAAGATACCAAGAGAACAAAGAAAAATTGATAATAGGAGTAAATTAGAAAGTTGCTTAATTTTGTATGCTCTATCTGAATCATGAAAGTTTAATTTTGACTAGACTGGGAAGATATAACAAATGTTATAGAAATCACTGCTCATTAAAAAGTCCCAAACGTGTGTAAAAATAAAAACTTTATTTGAAGGTAGAAACTTCCAAATTATCGCTAGAAACTTCCAAGTAAAAGATAAATATTTCCAATTAGCCAGACAACTTCAATCTTTTCCAACCTCAAAAGAACAACACAACTTTCATAGTGGGAAACTGTATGTACAAGAAAAGATATAACCCAGACAAGGGCCTCTATTTAACAAACGTATTTATTAATTTATAGATCCAAAATTTCTCTTTTTGCTTAAAGAGGAGTTCTCTATCGCCCCCTCTGCATGGACCGGGAACCCTATCTACAATTTGGAAACTTACGGCTAGATTTAGAGTTCTGCGGCCATAGAAGTGCGTTAGCTACGCTGGCTTTTTTTCTCCCGCACCTTTTAAATACCGCTGGTATTTAGAGTTCACAGAAGGGCTGCGTTAGGCTCCAAAAAGGGAGAGTAGAGCATATTTACCGCCACTGCAACTCTAAATACCAGCGGTGCTTACGGACGCGGCCAGCTTCTAAAACGTGCTCGTGCACGATTCCCCCATAGGAAAAAATGGGGCTGTTTGAGCTGAAAAAAAACCTAACACCTGCAAAAAAGCAGCGTTCAGCTCCTAACGCAGCTACATTGTTTCCTATGGGGAAACACTTCCTACGTCTGCACCTAACACCCTAACATGAACCCCGAGTCTAAACACCCCTAACCTTACACTTATTAACCCCTAATCTGCCACCCCCGCTATCGCTGACCCCTGCATATTATTATTAACCCCTAATCTGCCGCTCCGTACACCGCCAGCTACGTTATCCCTATGTACCCCTAATTTGCTGCCCCTAACACCGCCGACCCCTATATTATATTTATTAACCCCTAATCTGCCGCCCCCAACGTCGCCTCCACCTACCTACAATAATTAACCCCTAATCTGCCGACCGGAGCTCACCGCTACTATAATAAATGTATTAACCCCTAATCCGCCTCACTCCCGCCTCAATAACCCTATAATAAATAGTATTAACCCCTAATCTGCTCTCCCTAACATCGACGACACCTAACTTCAAGTATTAACCCCTAATCTGCCGACCGGAGCTCACCGCTACTCTACTAAATTTTTTAACCCCTAAAGCTAAGTCTAACCCTAACCCTTACACCCCCCTAAGTTAAATATAATTTTTATCTAACGAAATAAATTAACTCTTATTAAATAAATTATTTCTATTTAAATCTAAATACTTACTTGTAAAATAAACCCTAATATAGCTACAATATAAATTATAATTATATTGTATCTATTTTAGGATTAATATTTATTTTACAGGCAACTTTGTAATTATTTTAACCAGGTACAATAGCTATTAAATAGTTAATAACTATTTAATAGTTACCTAGTTAAAATAATTACAAAATTACCTGTAAAATAAATCCTAACCTAAGTTACAATAAAACCTAACACTACACTATCAATAAATTAATTAAATAAAATACCTACAATTATCTACAATTAAACCTAACACTACACTATCAATAAATTAATTAAATACAATACTTACAAATAAATACAATGAAATAAACTAACTAAAGTACAAAAAATAAAAAAGAACTAAGTTACAAAAAATAAAAAAATATTTACAAACATTAGAAAAATATTACAACAATTTTAAACTAATTACACCTACTCTAAGCCCCCTAATAAAATAACAAAGCCCCCCAAAATAAAAAAATGTCCTACCCTATTCTAAAATTAAAATAGAAAAGCTCTTTTACCTTTCCAGCCCTGAAAAGGGCCCTTTGTGGGGCATGCCCCAAATAATTCAGCTCTTTTGCCAGTAAAAAAAAACATACAATACCCCCCCCCCCCAACATTACAACCCACCACCCACATATCCCTAATCTAACCCAAACCCCCCTTAAATAAACCTAACACTAAGCCCCTGAAGATCTCCCTACCTTGTCTTCACCTCACCGGGTTCAGCGATCGGTCCAGAAGAGGGTCCGAAGTCTTGATCCAAGCGGCGGCTGAAGAACTCCATCATCGGGCTGAAGTCGGAAGTCCATCATCGGGATGAAGTCTTCTATCAAGCGGCATCTTCAATCTTCTTTCTTCCGGAGCGGAGCCATCTTCTTTCCAGCCGACGCAGATCCATCCACTTCAACCGACGCCTACTCGCCGAATGACAGTTCCTTTAAATGACATCATCCAAGATGGCGTCCCTCGAATTCCGATTGGCTGATAGGATTCTATCAGCCAATCGGAATTAAGGTAGGAATATTCTGATTGGCTGATGGAATCAGCCAATCAGATTCAAGTTTAATCCGATTGGCTGATCCAATCAGCCAATCAGATTGAGCTCGCATTCTATTGGCTGTCCCGATCAGCCAATAGAATGCGAGCTCAATCTGATTGGCTGATTGGATCAGTCAATCGGATTGAACTTGAATCTGATTGGCTGATTCCATCAGCCAATCAGAATATTTCTACCTTTATTCCGATTGGCTGATAGAATCCTATCAGCCAATCGGAATTCGAGGGACGCCATCTTGGATGACGTCATTTAAAGGAACCGTCATTCGGCGAGTAGGCGTCGGTTGAAGAGGATGGATCCGCGTCGGCTGGGAAGAAGATGGCTCCGCTCCGCTCCGGAAGAAAGAAGATTGAAGATGCCGTTTGATAGAAGACTTCATCCCGATGATGGACTTCCGACTTCAGCCCAATGATGGAGTTCTTCAGCCGCCGCTTGGATCAAGACTTCGGACCCTCTTCTGGACCGATCGCTGAACCCGGTGAGGTGAAGACAAGACAGGGAGATCTTCAGGGGCTTAGTGTTAGGTTTATTTAAGGGGGGTTTGGGTTAGATTAGGGGTATGTGGGTGGTGGGTTGTAATGTTGGGGGGGGGTATTGTATGGTTTTTTTACAGGCAAAAGAGCTGAATTATTTGGGGCATGCCCCGCAAAGGGCCCTTTTCAGGGCTGGTAAGGTAAAAGAGCTTTTCTATTTTAATTTTAGAATAGGGTAGGGCATTTTTTATTTTGGGGGGCTTTGTTATTTTATTAGGGGGCTTAGAGTAGGTGTAATTAGTTAAAAATTGTTGTAATATGTTTCTAATGTTTGTAAATATTTTTTTATTTTTTGTAATTTAGTTCTTTTTTATTTTTTGTACTTTAGTTAGTTTATTTCATTGTATTTATTTGTAGGTATTGTATTTAACCTCTTAAGGACATATGACGGAATTTTTCCGTCATAAAACAATTGAGCAAACTTAAAGCTGTGTCCTTAAAGGGTTAATTAATTTATTGATAGTGTAGTGTTAGGTTTAATTGTAGATAATTGTAGGTATTTTATTTTATTTATTTATTGATAGTGTAGTGTTAGGTTTAATTGTAACTTAGGTTAGGATTTATTTTACAGGTAATATTGTAATTATTTTAACTAGGTAACTATTAAATAGTTATTAAATATTTAATAGCTATTGTACCTGGTTAAAATAATTACAAAGTTGCCTGTAAAATAAATATTAATCCTAAAATAGCTACAATATAATTATAATTTATATTGTAGCTATATTAGGGTTTATTTTACAAGTAAGTATTTAGATTTAAATAGGAATAATTTATTTAATAAGAGTTAATTTATTTCGTTAGATAAAAATTATATTTAACTTAGGGGGGTGTTAGGGTTAGGGTTAGACTTAGCTTTAGGGTTTAAAAGATTTAGTAGAGTAGCGGTGAGCTCCGGTTGGCAGATTAGGGGTTAATACTTGAAGTTAGGTGTCGGCGATGTTAGGGAGAGCAGATTAGGGGTTAATACTATTTATTATAGGGTTATTTAGGTGGGAGTGAGGCGGATTAGGGGTTAATACATTTATTATAGTAGCGGTGAGCTCCGGTCGGCAGATTAGGGGTTAATTATTGTAGGTAGGTGAAGGCGACGTTGGGGGCGACATATTAGGGGTTAATAAATATAATGTAGGGGTTGGCGGTGTTAGGGGCAGCAGATTAGGGGTACATAGGGATAACGTAGGTGGCCGCGGTGTACGGAGCGGCAGATTAGGGGTTAAAAAATTTTAATATAATGGCGGCAATGTGGGGGACCTCGGTTTAGGGGTACATAGGTAGTTTATGGGTGTTAGTGCACTTTAGAGCACAGTAGTTAAGAGCTTTATAAACCGGCGTTAGCCCATAAAGCTCTTAACTACTGACTTTTTTCTGCGGCTGGAGTTTTGTAGTTAGATTTCTAACGCTCACTTCAGCCAAGACTCTAAATACCGGCGTTAGAAAGATCCCATTGAAAAGATAGGATACGCAAATGGCGTAGGGGGATCTGCGGTATGGAAAAGTTGCGGCTGCAAAGTGAGCGTTAGACCCTTTCCTGACTGACTCCAAATACCAGTGGGTGGTAAAAACCAGCGTTAGGACCCTCTAACGCTGGTTTTGACGGCTACAGCCCAACTCTAAATCTAGGCCAAAGCTGGCTAATGTTGTGGCCAAACTGTAAAAAATGTGCAGAGACTGGTGCGTCTTTATTCCTACAGTGTGTATTGCTCTTGTGCTCATTAATCCTTTCCCTGACCTTACTGTAAGTGGATCTGCAAATTGTGACCCCTTGACCATTGAATTACAATTACCACAATTCAAACAAGGGTAGCATAGCACTCCTGTTTAATATTTGTTTTACTGCTTCTATACCAATCCCGTGCTTAATTGCAGTGTAGAGACTGCTTAAATCAAGGGTGAACAAAATACATTTGTCCGTATTGAACACCAAATTATGCAATTTATCCAAAAAATCACTTGTATCCTTAAGGTATGAATTTCACAGGTGCACAAACGGTTGGAATACCATATCCAAAAAAATGGCAATCCCTGAAAAGATTAAATCTATACCTGCCAATATGGGGCACCCTGAAGTGTTGTCCAAACGTTTGTGCACCTTTGGCAATGTACTGGAATACGTGGATATTTTTAAAGTAAAAATTGGGATACATTGTCCGTCATGATACCTCTCTTTACTGCATCTCCCACTATTCTGGCAAGTTCTTTTTGCATTTAAAATGTGGTATCACCCATCAACTCCTGATACATCTGTTGTTGGGAAAGTTGTTGTTTAATTTCCCTTACATAATTTGACTTATTCATTACTGTAATGGCAGGTAAAAAATATGAGATTAGGGGCTTTTTCACCTGTGACACAATATATGCAATATACCTAATTAAGTGTTCTTGAGGGAGGATCTATATTGGCGAGACCATCCGTAAGGTCTTGGAAAGGATTAATGAGCACAAGAGCAATACACACTGTAGGAATAAAGAAGCACCAGTCTCTGCACATTTTTTACAATTTGGCCACAACATTAGCCAGCTTCATTTCCAAATTATAGATAGGGTCCCCGGTCCATGCAGAGGGGGCGATAGAGAACTCCGCTCAAAGAAAAAAGAGGCATTGTGGATCTATAAATTTAATTCTATGCAACCAGTAGGGATGAATAAAGAATTAGATTATTCTGTTTTTCTGTTATTTATCTTTGTAGCAATGTGTTACTGGTCTCATACATGGCAAAATGAGAGGCAGTAACTGTAGAACAATGAGAAGCACAAGCAGTTATTATTCTGTTTTTTTCTTTATTTCCAATTCTGTCCCGAATGTCACTTCCCCTCTCATTACAGCATCATGCGCCACCTACAGGCTGCTTACAGAACACCTTTTAAAG
Organism: Bombina bombina; assembly: GCF_027579735.1. NCBI lineage: Eukaryota > Metazoa > Chordata > Amphibia > Anura > Bombinatoridae > Bombina > Bombina bombina. The sequence goes on along the minus strand of NC_069506.1, from coordinate 329,127,147 downwards.
GACTCATAGAAACTTCAAACAAAAAAAAAATGCGTGGTGTAATTTTTTCTAATAAATTCCACAATCTAATTTCCAGTCCATCACAAATGCATCTGGATATATTAATCAGCAGGTTATGAAAGGTAATTAATAGATGTGTAATGATATTTCACAATAAGGTAGTAAAGTTGTTTATTATGAAGCAATTTTAAATTTGATGATTGCATAATATATTATTTGAACACTAGGGGTGGTATATAAAATTCACCTGTGATTGGTTGACTGCATTAAAACAGGGTTATAAATGATTGCATAACCTGTGGCTGATTAAGCATGATTAAGGATATGTGATCTGAAACATTGCTTGTAATGGTGGCCCACTTTATGGAATAAAGTTATTTTTATCCACTAAGTGCTGCTAGCTGTTGGTCTTTTGGAATTTGGAGGATTGTCACAGCATCCTCAACACAGCGTGCACTTACAGACAGGTGCTGTACTCTTACTGGTGATTCTACACAAAACTGAACTTGTATGCCCATTTTCATTAGCTAACAGCTACCTCCCAGGAGTGCATTGCTGCTTTTCAATAAAATGATAACAAAAGAATGAAGCAACATTGATAACAGAAGTATATTGGAAAATTGTTTAAAAATGTATAATCTATCTGAATCATAAAATAAAATGTTTGGGTTTCATGTCCCTTAAAGGTAAGAGCTCTATATGTATATCACCAGGAATACAGGAACTACTCCTCTGCTTGAGTAAATCAAATGTGAGCTTTAATACATATATTAAAAATAGAGCATACAATAGTTACCGGGGTGGAATGTATATTCACTTCATACCATGTTTTTGAAAAAATAATCACTTCAAATATCTCTGTGGAAAACTAGGACACATACGGCTAGATTACGAGTCTTGCGTTAGTCTTAAAAAGAAGCGTTGGCCGGTCCCAATGGGTGGATGCACACGTGCTCCTATGGCTGCGCTTTGTTAATGACATTCTTATCTTGTGGGATGGCAGCATGGAAGAAGTGGAGCTTTTTGTGACAGAATTAAATAATAATCCTTACAATATTTTTTTGACTCACCAAGTGAGTAAAGATGAGATTAATTTTCTGGATTTAAAAATAAAAAAACATAATGGAGCAATAGATACTGAAGTATTTTGTAAGGATACTGCAGCAAATAGCTTACTCCACACTGCTAGTCATCACCTAAATAAATTAAAGGATGGTATCCCAGTGGGATCGTTTCCATGTTTGAAACAAAACTGCTCCACTGAAGCCGCCTTTGAGAGACAAGCAGGCGAATTGGCATCTAGATTTAGAGAAAGGGGATATTCAAATAGGAGTATTAAAAAAACATGGGGGAGAGCACATATTACAAATAGACAAGATATGCTTTATAGTACAAAAAGCGTTGAAAGAGATTAAGCAAATTTGGTGTGTTTAATAACCCCATATAATTGTCATTGGGGTAAGATACAGCACATATTGCGGTCTTAGGACCACTGCTTCTTAACTTCCCCTTCAGTCGGAACTGAAGTGGAGAGGGTCGGAAGCAGCATCCGCTGCTTCGTAAATGGACCCCTTGGTGTGAGTATAAAGTAATGATTTCCCAAGTTCAGTTATTTGCATAACAATCTGTATTTTCAGCTGTTACAAAGTTGTTTGAAAATAACATGTAATTTGCATTTAGTTTAACTGAATGACATTGTAAGTAATGGTTTTGATTATGTTGATGCCCTTTTCTAAAGTTGTAGTTCCACACTAATATAAAAATGTAACAAGGAATAAATATCACCAGATTTGTGTTCATATAGATTTAAGTGGCTATTCATGTGATTTATGGATACTATAAAGGCTGATGTGGCTCATTGATGGAGATCTGATGAAGCCCTGGCCAAACCCTAAAGTGGGAGGGGCAAACCACGTCATCTGGCATTACACATGGTGTTGGTTTGGTGAAAGACCTCTCACACTGAAATTTACATTTGCTGATTCACATCCAGAGTTTGCAGCTAACAGCTGTGAAATTAAGCGTTGGGCAATACAACGTATCGACACAAGTCACGACCGCTACCCACTAAGACTGTTGCTTGGATATAGCAACTTTACTGGTGAACAGGAACCTTGGGATTTTGCTACCTGAAAAGCCGGGACTTTCTCAAGCAATGCAGCAAGTGTGGTGAGATGTATTTATGCATGAATTAGATATGTGACTTTCCCCTTTGTGTGCAATTGGCACTCGTTTCTTGCAGAAAATCTTTGGGATTGATCATTGTCCAAGTGAATTTGGGAACAATTATAACAAATTTCAGAAGTGGATTCCGTGTCAATTACTGCTATTAACTTTTGCCCAATATTCATCGGGAGCGTGGTTTGTCATTAAATGCTCCAAATATCTTGCAGTAAATTTATTTCAATTTAAGTTGCTGGGAAGCGGGCTATTTGCACTATCTGCTTCCAAATTGATTAATTGATTGATGTTATTTCTGTATGTTATAAATTCATGTGATGTGATATCATGCTATGATATGTTTCTTTAAATTGGTGGTTCTAATTTATGTTCTCACAATAAATACAAGTATCTATTAAAATTTGCATTGGTGCGGCCTTGCCATTCTTTGACATTTGAATATATATAATTTGTCCTTTCTTCCACTTAAATACAATATTGTTTAATGGCTGTATGCACGCTGCATCTTTCTTAGTAAATGAAAAACATTTTTTGAGTGCCACGCTAATATTATATTTATTTTAATTATTACTCCTTAATGTCTATGTAACTTATTATTGCCACCAGCTGCTAAGGGAGTTGAGATTGAGGGGTTTGAACGGCTTCCCACCATCCAGGCACCTTGCAGCTACACTAAACTTCCTGGTTCTGCCCCTTTGTGACGTCACCACATGCATACGTGGTGACGTCACCGGCACCAACAATCTTCGACCTGTAGTGTGGGGCATCATCAAAAACAGAGTTTGATCAGCAATCTCCCTGCATGATGAAAAGGGTTCGTCATAGGTCTACAGGCACGTTGCGCAATGCGCATGACAAGCATGGCTCATCAAGCGCATCAAAGAGGTTAATTATTGATTATTCACATGCACCATATAAATAATATAAGGTCCATTTAAACTATTTTATTTATATATTTTTAGCGACACATTTTCTTTCACAGGTCCCATAAAGCTTAAAAGGCAATTTTATTTTTAATATATTAAAAAGATATTTTTTTTAAAGTCAGTCGTGGACATATCCAATTTTGTATTAACATTTTTATAAAAGGGAAATGAACAATGTCATTATATCTATCGGATTTGTATTTTTTGTATTTTTTTCCTCAAGTGATTGTATCATATTCTCTTTACCAAGCAACAGAAAACAAATTATTTTTTGTTACACCATAGAGAAAGGAAAAAAGTAAAAGTTTTCAGAATTATTTTTGTAATGAAACATAATTATATCACAATTATATTTAATATTTAAATAGTGTTTATAAATTATTCCAGCTTAATAAATTGTTAAAAGTTGAGCATCATCAGAAAAATGCATACTTTATCTGAACGTACATAATTTAAATAACAGCTATAACAGTTTAGGGCTAGATTAAAAGTGGAGTGCTAAATATCACTTGGGCACAAGCAATATTATCGCTCCACTTTGTAATACCAGCGCACGCTAATGTGTGCTGGTATTACAAGTTAAGCGCAATGCAAATGCAACCTTGTGTTTGCATTGCTAGGAAGCATTGCGCTCAAGAAAGCGCTCTTCCATATGGGACGGCATCAGAACCTAAGCGCAGCAAACAGGGTAATTTGCACAGCGATGGGCAGCAAATATAAATATATATGTATATGCTTATACACTGTATATGTTTATGTGTTAAAATGTGTATATACATATATTAACACAAAAATATATATGGATATAAGCATATACATATATATTTACTGGGAATACACAGTTCCCATAGAGTGGCACTTTTCCCACTCAAGCTAACTTTAGCCCCAAAATACTGCCTGGTGCAGTTATTTTATTCAAAAATAAAGATGCTGCTATCTTTCAGCTAAATTACGAGTTTTCTGGTACGGCTATACCTAAAAAATGGCCATTGCACGTAGAATGGTAACGCATATTACGAGTCACGGCGGTATCGCTATACCGCAAGCATTTTAACCTGTAACACAACGTCCATTCCGCACTCAAAAATTACGTTTGAGTGCAGGATTTTCCCTAGCGCAGTATTACAGGTTGTGCAGTCCGGTTAAAATGCTTGTGTTACAACCTATACCGACATGAGCCATTCCACAATCTGAGACCAGTAGTTATGGATTTTGCAAAACAAAAATGTTTCACAAAACCCATAACTAAAATGTTACAACGTACACTAACACCCATAAACTACCTATTAACCCCTAAACCACTACCCTCCTGCATCGCAAATACTATATTAAACTGATTAACCCCTAAACCGCTGAACTCCACATCGCAAACACTATAAAAACCGTTTAACCCCTAAACTGCTTCCCCCCACATCGCCAACACTAAATGAATCTAGCAACCCCTAAACCGCCGGCCCCCCACATTGCAACTACTATAATAAACCTATTAACCCCTAAACCGCCAGCCACCCACCTCATAACTAATAAACTAAACCTATTAACCCCTAAACCGCTGACCCCCCACATCACAAAACACTAAATTAAACTATTAATCCCTAAACCTAACACCCCCTAACTTTAAATTAAAAGTTACAATAGAACTATATTAAAATAAATAAAAACTTACCTGTGAAATTAAAAAAAAAACTAAGATTAAACTATAAATTAACCTAACATAACTATTCTAATAAAATAAAATAAAAAACTACCAATTAAAAAAAAAATTACAAATTTAAATAAACCTAATACTAGGGAAAAAAAATTGTCTAACATTGCAAAAAATAATAAACACTAAAAATAAAAAATTCTAAGAATACAAAAAATAATAAACAAAATTATCAAAAATAAAAACAATTACACATAATCTAATAGCCCTATAAAAATAAAAGCATCCCCTAACCTAACAATAAACTACTAATAGCCCTTAAAAGGCCCTTTTGTTGTGGATTTCCCTATGTTAAACATCTCTTTTACATAAAAAAAATTACAAAGTCCCCCATAAAAGTAAAACCCCCCCACCGAAGCAACCCACCAAAATAAAAAATCCTAAGTCTAAAAAAATCTTAAGATACCCATTGCCACTAAAGGGCATTGCCCTTAAAATGGCATTTAGCTCTTTTACTCTGCCCAAAGCACTAATATAAAATAAAAAAACACCCCAAAAACTGAAAAAAAAAAAACTAACACTAACCCCAGAATATCTACTCATGGTTCCTGAAGTCCGGTCATCCATCCTTATCCAGGTGGCAAGAAGTTTTCATCCAGGCGGCGACATCTTCCTTCATCGCGGGACCATCTTCTATCTTCATCCCGGTGGCGCGGAGCTGTCTAGGACCGGCGATGACATCCAGCGCGGACCAGCTTCTTCATACGATCACCGCCATACACTGAAGCTTGAATGCAAGGTACCCATTTAAAAATGGAGTACCTTGCATTCCTATTGGCTGACATTTTTAAATAAGCCAATAGGATGAGAGTTACTGAAATCCTATTGGCTGTTCAAATCAGCCAACAGGATTTCAGTAGCTCTCATCCTATTGGCTGATTTGAAATTGTTAGCCAATAGGAATGCAAGAGGGGCCGGCCGTTTAGGGGTTAATAAATGTATTTAGTGTTGGTGATGTGGGCGGCCGGCGATTTAGGGGTTAATAGGTTTATATAGTGTTGGCAATGTCGGGGACGGCAGTTTAAGGGTCAATACGTTTATTTAGTGTTGGCGATGTTGGGGAGCAGCGGTTTAGGGGTTAATAACTTTATTTAGCGTCAGCGATGTTGGGAGCAACGGATTAGGGGTGTTTAGACTAGGAGTGTATGTTAGGGTGTTAGGTTTAAACGTAACTTTCTTTTCCCCATAGATATCAATTGGGTTGCATTACGGGGATTTGCCATTCCGTGGTGTTAGTTTTTTTCGTACACTTTCTCCCCATTGATGTCTATGGGGGAAAGGGTGCACGAGCACGTAAACTCAGCCCTTGGCTTTTTTGCGGTATGGAGCTTATCGCACCATAATGCATAGCACAAGAAGGTTTTTCAGTAACTCGTAAAGGCAGCGCTATGGAAAGTGCGATACCGCTCATTTTATTGCGTTATTTACATACCTGGTATAGCGCCAAACTCATAATCTAGGCGTTTATTTTTTAATAAAATACACTAGACTTTATTTCTGGGGCATGTGGGGCACATTTATAAACTTAACCAGAGATCTGATCTCTGGTTAATTCTATAGGTTAGATTTAACAAGCAGCGAATGCTGCTTTCTCCACCCTAAGTTTCCGACTCACCAGAAACTTAAGTTAAGAAGCAGTGGTCGTAAGACCCCTGCTCCTTAACTGACTCCAATCATCCCAAACCGATAGTGAATATGCACGGTACTGCATTGCACAAGCATTTCTACAGCGAATATTGTCCACCCGGCACTTAATAAATTGACCCCTATAAGCGCTAATTGCTCTCACAAGTTTATTGTGCGTCCGCAAACAGCAAATTTGCCCGTTTGCAGACACGCATTAATTTAGCACTCCACTTGTAATCTGACTCTAAGTGTTTCATAATCTTTTTTTTTTTCTCTAATTATGTTATCTTTCAATATAGCACATTTTCTGCTTTGTTACTTAAAATTGTAGTCAAGTAATTTCTTCATCATCTGTATTCATTAGCGAAGGATAAGAAAGCTGAAGAGTTATAAAGTCCCAGCGGTTGAGCTCAGAGCAGTCTAGAGGCGGGTCTGGTGCAATCTGAGCTGTGGATTGCTAATCCAGACTTGATTGTGTGGTATGTGGGTGTGATCTGGTGTTCCTGGGTGGGTTCATTATAAAGTTTATGTGAGAGACAGGGAAAGCTCTCAAAATTGCACTGTGATTAAATTTGAATTGGTTGGAAGCTCTGCTACATTTAAAATTGAAATAATTGAAAGACAAAAATTGTAATATATTTTTGGGAAAATTTTCTCCAGTAAAATTATACAAGGGACACCATATTGTCTAGGTTTTCTTGAGCATTTATTTAAAACTTTGTTATAGGGCATGAAAATAATGATGATTCTGGCACTCAAGTCTCAGACAGGAGTGGGTACAAATCAATATTCTGACAACATTTTGCAAAATGTTTCTCAGTTTTTTGATCATTAATCCCCAGATGCCAGATTTTTTTTACTTTATAATTGTTTAATTTAAAAAATTATGTAAGGCTTTCATGACCAGCTACTATCCTTAAAACAATGAGCTCATAAGAAGGAAACACACATTACTTACGGTACATGCAGTAAATCATATTACTTTACTTAATTCACTGGAGGCAATCACCAATAAGATCAGATGTGCATCCTACGTGATGTGAGACTGACACATGCTTTTGGAAATTTACCTTCCTGATTTTTTGGGGCTACAGAAAGCATAGATTCAACCTGAAGATAGCTTTAGATCTGCTATGGGCTAACGTCATCAAAAAAGGAAAACAATCTGTTCAATTTTTCATAGAACCCAAAGAATGAGAGGATAATGGAGGACATAGCTAGGCAACATAAAAGTCCCATCTTATTGTGAACATGTCTATTGTATACACTTCTGTGAATATAATTATTTGACAAATCTCGCTATCTAATTATTGTAATTGAATCTCATAAGGTCTACCATTGGTGTTACCCAGTAATGGGTCCAGTGATTAAAGGCTGATCTGCTTAAACCCAACTCCACTGGAAAAGTATCTTGTTAATGGTTAAAATATACCAGATTAATATTTATTACCAGTAAATGAACTGATGTAATATCAAAGAGATTTGTTTGCAGTCCACAGAATAATTTTTCTGGGTCCCCACATCAGTAAAATATTGAGTACCTCACTGACATTGCATACAACATTCTGCTGCTTAATTGTTCTTGCCATAATCTTTATATTATCTAAATTGTGAAGGGTCAAACCAATTGCTGAGAGTTCCAAATCAATAACTGGCAACTGACCAACACCTTTAAATTAAAATAAATTAGCTTCTAGGGTGCTACCACAATCCAACATTAATGCCCAATGATTTAATTTCCTTCAGAAAGCAGTCTTGATTTGATATATCCTCTGGACCTTCACCATCCTCATTGTACCACTGAGAGATTTCAGAATTTCTTTCCTATGGGAACTAAATACTTCCCAACATTTCCTGGAGGCTTTTTGGGAGAGGAAAGTGAGGGTTCTTGGGTATAGTGGCCCTCTGATGTTTGATGAGTGAAGCTATAATGGGAAGGATGTAGCTGCTCTTGGGCTTTGGGTGGTGCAGGGACATATGTGTGGGCTGTGAAGATTCTGGGTATACATTTGACCTGATGGAGTGAGGTGTAGAAGGAACAACAGGCAGACTTCCCTGCTAATGACAATCCTACAAGATCCAGAACAGTTAAGAGCTCTAGTATATCTAAAAAAAACCTGTCTTACCATAAAGAAATCTGAAATACTGAACTAGCTGAATTATACTATTTTCTCCTCTAACAAAAATATAAATAAAAATTATTGGGATCAGTTAGAAATTATATTCCTAAAAAAGACACATTTGGCTGGGAATGAACATCTATCCCTCTCTGGCTAGGAAGGCATGATAACTCCCAATGCTTGCCTGCAATCAGTATATAATCCAATTAAAACTCTGCAATAAGAGGGTATATACCATTTCTAATTGATGTGGGATGCCTCATAGACAGAAAAGCAAACTGGAAATAGCTATCTCAAACAGTGAATCTGAGAAAAATCTGATGACTGAAAGGAATACCCAGATATGTGCATTTTTTAACATCACCATGAAAACTTGTGTAAAAAATGTTACTGATTAACATGCTTATTCAATCCTCCAACATCTAATACACAACCAATGATCTACCCTCATCTAGACAGATAGTTATGAATACAGAATGGCTTTATTTTTTCAGACAATATTCTGCATAAGAAGTTGTGGAATTGTACATATTCAGATCAACAACAAAGCCCAGTTTGGTAACAATTTTTAAAGCATTAAGAACATTTTTCAGACATTCTTACCATTATCTGTGGTGTTCCAATCAGAAAACAATTTGCACCACTTTTGGGTGATGTATGCGAAATCTAATTCAATGCGTTTTACCTCTTAAAAAACTATTTTGGTCATTTTTATATAACCACATCCTCAAACCACCTAGTCAAATTGTAGACCGCTCAGCTCCTCCCATAACATTCCCAGATCTGCTTATGGTCCATCCAGGACTCTACCTCCCTATAAAGGGCTCCACCCACAGAACAACACAGCCTCCTGGCTTCTGCGGGGTAAATCTGCCACCAACCTAAAGCTAGAACTGTGACTGGAGAGCACTATTGAAACTATTAAAAACATTAGTTTTCCACAACAATTGTTAAGTTAGATCTAATTTTAAACCTTTTAAGAAATACATGTTATTATTAATATCAGCACAATAAGTTTTTGTAACACAAAATCCTTACTCATTTTTTACAAATTGCTGTCTTTAATTATTTAGAACTAGAAATGTAATTATTTTAGCAACATATGAATGTAAAGTCCATAAAGTGCATTGAACTACATGAAAAAGGCTTAAACTAATATTGTTTTTTTAAAATATATTTGCCATTATGCACAAGAGCATCCTGCAAATATGGCTCCCTGGATTCCTCCTCCATCTTCTGATTGAAAACTGAACATTTTGTTTTATTCGTTTTCAACATATTTTCTATTAGATTGCAGCAACAGCATTTCTTTCAGTAGACAGCCATAAGCAATGCCGTGGGAAAGATTTACTAGTCCCATAAATAAAACTGGGGATTGAGAAATTACTTAACTGCCATTTAAAATAAAAGTAAGTTGGAAATCAGTGGGAAAAAAAAGTTAATCATTGGATTCTACTGAATCAGAAAATGGTTTTTTTTACTAATTTGCCAGGACAGGATTTCATAAGAATTACCAGACAATGACATGCGGGCGTCAATCAATGTATAAGAGATTTTTGTACAGAATTATGTGTAGGATATAAATACTATATAATAAAATATTTTTGTATTAAATCTATTTATAGAATTTAACTGGGTTGGGGATTATTATTGAGTACAATAATTACAGTTCTTATACATAGCCATTATGTATGTGATCAAAAGGTACTAAAGTGCTGTCACTGGAGAAATTGAGGGATTAAACTGAGATACATTAAAGACAACATCTGCAGCTCATAATAGAAGAATATGTCCTTAACCTCTTAGTTGCTACACTTGTTGGCAGCCAAGAGATTGATAAATCACAGATTTAAGGAATATTTTCAGTACATTACTATATTTTGTTTTTAACAGACATTAAATAGTTTTATTTATTTATTTACATATTTTACCAGGTATGTTATTCAGCATTCAATTCATTTTATTTTTCAACAATTGATCCTTGTTATGGGTGGAGCACAGGACATAAAACCTGACTATATAATAAAATTGATGACACATGACTACAATTATCATTGATGAACCTGATCACCTCTCTGAAACCCGATAAAACCACAATTTCTCTTGATTCCTATTTTTTTTTAAATCTATACCTATCTGTCTGTCTTTCTAGCCACAAACATATCCTTAGTTAGCCTCTAAAAAACCCTTAGCTAGGCACTAAAAACTTGTACCTGGCTCCAAAGTTTGCTACAAATAGTTTAAGGACTTGCCTTCAGAAGCAGTCCAGGGAATAACAGTTTGGTAGGGTTGCTGACACAGTCACAAGTGTTACATGGATAGACACAAGGTTCAAAGATGTGGGGTTACAGCTGATACATGGATGGAGCTGGGCATGCCATTGGTGGAGCAGATGGTTAGGGGTGTGGACAGCCGCTGCTAGCCCTTTATAACAGTCTGCATATGTTAACAAACTTAAGACCACATTAAGGGTTGCAATTATATCATCTAGTAGTTACCAATAGTAAAACTTTGGAGAAGTGGACAGACACATTTTCCAAATAAACACCCCATTGTGAAGGATTGAATAGGCAATACAGTGAGACTGACATTATCCTATATACAAAAAAATAGTAATTAAGAATTAAATTAAAAATTCTTTGTAACAAGCAGTATTCCACTAGCTGAACATAATGAGGTTATAAGTTATATCAAACATTAATAGTTGCCTGATTTACTGTAAAAATTAAACTAATTATAGTAAAGAAAGCACTAGATCTTCTTATGAATGTCTCATGTTGCTATAGCAATATTTTAGTGCCAATATAATTTTTACTTTTTATATTATAAAATTATAATATTATTTGGGGTCAAAACTTCTAAACCACAGGACAAATAACTTTTATGTTTAATTAAAAACTCAACAAATGGACCATAAACAGCGTGCATGCTCATTAGCACTTTAAAACTTTCAAAAGTTTTTTTGTTACAAATCACATGATCTAAATTTTCAAAGTGTACTTTTAATCAGTTAATCATGAAGTGTTTTAGAAAAGAGATATTAGCCCCTACCTTTTAATGCACACGTTAACAAGGTTCTCAATCATGTAACTTGTCCGCCTGAGTTTGTGGGGAGCAATGCATCATCCACTGACAGAAGTAAGCGTTGCACAAGAAATCTTTTGTGAACCCTAGCTCCAAGTTCTAGTGCATCCATTTGCACCAGAGCAGGGCATGTCAATCATTCTGCACTGATCAACCCAGATGTTTTAAGTCCACCTCCTGAGGTGATCTAAATTTTCAAAGTGTACTTTTAATTAGTTAATCAAGAAGTGTTTTAGAAAAGAGATACTGGGCCCTACCTTTTAATGCACAAGTTAACAAGGTTCTCAATCATGTAACTTGTCCGCCTGAGTTTGTGGGGAGCAATGCATCATCCACTGACAGAAGAAAGCGTTGCACAAGAAATCTTTTGGTAACCCTAGTGCCAAGTTCTAGTGCATCCATTTGCAGCAGAGCAGGGCATGTCAATCATTCACTAAACCCAAATTTTTTCTTTATTGATTCAGATAGAACATGCAATTTTAAGCAACTTTCTAAATTACTCCTATTATCAATTTTATCTTTATTCTCTTGCTATATTTATTTAAAAAGCAGGAATGTAAAGCTTAAGAGCAGGCCCATTTTTGGTTAAGAATCTGAGTTATGCTTGGTTATTTGTTTGCTAACTGTATCCACCAATAAGCAAGCACTATCCATGGTGCTGAACCTAGAATGGGCTGGCTCCTAAGCTTTACATTTCTACTTTTTAAATAAAGATAGCAAGAGAACGAATAAAAATTGATAGTAGGAGTAAATTAGAAAGTTGCTTAAAATTGCATGCTCTATCCGAATCATTAAAGAAAGAATTAGGGTTTAGTATCCCTTTAAGAAGCAGTTGTTTTCCGCGCTATTTCTTAACTTGTTATTGCAGACTTGCATAAGCATCTTTATAAATGTAACCCACTGAATCTTATTTGTATTTTTCTTGAATATTTGGAGAACGATCACCTGTAGTTGGAAACAGAAAAACACACAAATGCACCTATACACACATACACACATACACATGGACACACAGATGCACACATGTGCACACACATCCATACACACATGCACAAATTCACTCACACACATTAAAATTGCTAAAAAAGTATAAAGATTTGTTCGTATTGCAGCAGAGAGTTTTTCCACAGCAAAGGGAACTCTCAGAGAGTGATATATTCCCCACTTATTAACCTAGAGTGGGACACAATAACTATTTTGAATGAGGGGGTCACTAGTCTCCTCAGGATGCAGATTGTCACCTACCATATTGAGCGTGAGAAATATTTTAAATGGAGGGGTCTATTACAGGGGTCCCTACCTACCACTTTGCTTGTGGGGGAAAGGATCACTTGTGCGTAGGGACTCCACAATTGTAAATCCAGACATGAACGGCATAAACAGCTACTTTCTATTTGTTTGTTTGTTTGTTTTTATTGGATAAGGTTTTTCTCATCTCTTGTGTTAGGTGCATCCAATTTCTGTCTCATTTTTCTAACTTATTGAATTCATGTAGGAGCCATATAATCCATTTTATACACAAGGAAGTAATAGTTTAAGGATTAAAATGAATAATTCTGATAGTCCATTTAAAGTCTGTCATCTGGTATTTTTCATGATATCTGTCAGGTCGAGAGGGGCAAGCTCCCACAATGTGAAAGCAAACTATTTCTAATATCATTTTATTGAGATATATATTTTATTACTATCAATTCAAAAATATAATCTTCTTGCAGAATATAACAAATACATTTATAAGAGGCTACTGGTGGACCTTTTGGATGGTAAAGGTAAAATAATGTAGAATGCTTCTAGATAATATAACACAAGGGATATGTATGTGTTAATAATTCAATTGTTAAAATTTAAAGAGATATTAACCTCAAGATGTTATTGCCCATAAAGGTATAGGCTTCTATTTATCAAGCTGTCAACTGCAAATGGAATTCCGCAGCGTATTTATGGCGAGCCTGATTCGCCTTAGTTATCAAACCCTACAAACCGTCAAAAGTAGAATTTAGTGACTTAACATACAATCCGCCGGACTCAGTCCGACACAGATCGATGCTTACGTCACTCCAGATGTTCTGAATGCAGGTTCGGCACAATCTGACTACTTTTGCTAGTTATCAAATAACTAGCAGGTACGCTCGCTACTTTTCTGGCGGCGGATTCCATAGGAGTCAATGGGAGTCTGAAAACAGTGAAACCTTATGTTCGCTGCTGCCCGATATCCCATTGATTCTTATAGAAGAAATGAGAGAGTAGTATATACCACTTATAAACCTCACTGTGCCTCCCTCTTAACAAGTTATATCATACTAAAAAGGAGAGAGAAAAATATTACGGCTAGATTTAGAGTTTGGAGGCCAAAGGGGTGCGTTAGCTACGCATGCTTTTTTTCTCCCGCACCTTTTAAATACAGCTGGTATTTAGAGTTCACAGAATGGCTGGGTTTTCAGTGTGTTAGGCTCCAAAAAGGGAGCGTAGAGCATAATTTAACGCCACTGCAACTCTAGATACCAGCGGTGCTTACGGACGCGGCCAGCTTCAAAAACGTGCTCGTGCACGATATCCCCATAGAAAACAATGGGGCAGTTTGAGCTGAAAAAAAACCTAACACCTGCAAAAAAGTAGCGTTCAGCTCTTAACGCAGCCCCATTGTTTTCTATGGGGAAACACTTCCAACGTCTGCACCTAACACTCTAACATGTACCCCGAGTCTAAACACCCCTAACCTTACACTTATTAACCCCTAATCTGCCGCTCCCTACACCGCCGCAACATACATTATAGTTATGTACCCCTAATCTGCTGCCCCTAACACCGCCGACTCCTATATTATATTTATTAACCCCTAATCTGCCCCCACAACGTCGCCGCCAGCTACCTACAATAATTAACCCCTAATCTGCCGATCGGAGCTCACCGCTAATATAATAAATGTATTAACCCCTAAAGCTAAGTCTAACCCTAACACTAACACCCCCTTAAGTTCAATATAATTTTTATCTAACGAAATAAATTAACTCTTATTAAATAAATTATTCTTATTTAAATCTAAATACTTACCTGTAAAATAAACCCTAATATAGCTACAATATAAATTATAATTATATTGTAGCTATTTTAGGATTAATATTTATTTTACAGGCAACTTTGTATTTATTTTAACCAGGTACAATAGCTACTAAATAGTTAATAACTATTTAATAGCTACCTAGTTAAAATAATTACAAAATTACCTGTAAAATTAATCCTAACCTAAGTTACAATTAAACCTAACACTACACTATCAATAAATTAATTAAATAAACTACCTACAATTATCTACAATTAAACCTAACACTACACTATCAATAAATAAATTAAATACAATTCCTACAAATAAATACAATTAAATAAACTAACTAAATTACAAAAAATAAAAAAGAACTAAGTTACAAAAAATAAAAAAATATTTACAAACATTAGAAAAAAATTACAACAATTTTAAACTAATTACACCTACTCTAAGCCCCCTAATAAAATAACAAAGACCCCCAGGCGGATTAGGGGTTAATACATTTATTATACTAGCGGTGAGCTCCGGTCGGCAGATTAGGGGTTAATTATTGTAGGTAGCTGGCGGCGACGTTGTGGGGGGCAGATTAGGGGTTAATAAATATAATATAGGGGTCGGCGGTGTTAGGGGCAGCAGATTAGGGGTACATAGGGATAACGTAGTTGGCGGCGGTGTACGGAGCGGCAGATTAGGGGTTAAAAAATGTAAATATAGTGGCGGCGATGTGGGGGGACCTCGGTTTAGGGGTACATAGGTAGTTTATGGGTGTTAGTGTACTTTAGAGCACAGTAGTTAAGAGCTTTATGAACCGACGTTAGACCAGAAAGCTCTTAACTCCTGACTTTTTTCTGCGGCTGGAGTTTTGTCGTTAGATTTCTAACGCTCATTTCAGCCACGACTCTAAATACCAGCGTTAGAAAGATCCCATTGAAAAGATAGGATACGCAATTGATGTAAGGGGATCTGCGGTATGGAAAAGTCACGGCTGGAAAGTGAGCGTTAGACCCTTTAATGACTGGCTCCAAATACCAGAGGGCGGTAAAAACCAGCGTTAGGAGCCTCTAACGCTGGTTTTGACGGCTACCGCCCAACTCTAAATCTAGGCCTTAGAGAATACAATAATCCTCTAAAAAAGAAAGGGAATAAAAACGGCACACATATGAGGTGAATACAACAATTTATTACACTCATATAGCATTTACAAAAGAAGTTTGCCCAAACATGCCCTGCCATCTCAAAAATAGAGCAGAAACGTGCAACCACACCACTATATACAAATTAAAACCAGAACTACATCTCATATCAATATAATACAAGCCTGTATCATTAAATCACGCAATTAATACAATTTCCTGTATCGGATAGCTATAAAATCCAAAACAGGTATAACTCTAATATATCACTTGTACATGCAGAGGTAAAGTAACACCACAGAGCTGCATAAATATGTGATAACCTGTGATCACAGAGTAAATGTATACAGTTTGGAACAAGACAGAGAAACATACACATATACATGAGCAAGCAAGCAAATATAAAGTTCATGCAATGCTAACGAAAGTTCATTCACCTCCTCCCTATGATGAATGTAGAAATGGGAGGGGTCAGCCTCCAAAAATCACCTGATTGGACAGGCCGTGTTGTTAGCAAGACAAAGCAATCTTCATCCTGAATACAATGTATCCGTTTGAATCAAAAGATATACTTTCAAGCAAATGATTGCAACTTTTAGGCGTGTGTGGGATACATATCTGATCTTACCATAGATGTACCAAGCAGGCCATTCTGCTACACCATGTGGTCACACAGATAATAAACAACGCCTCACACTGGATATTTTGTTTGCAAATGCAGAAATCTTCGTAATGGATATTATATACCCGTTCTTACCAAAAGATGTACCTTAGGCAGCAAATTGCATAATGAGCATATACAAAGTATACAGGTGATTTTACCACAGATGTACCAAACTTTATATAGCAAGCTATCAGTTCCACTCCACTTTATATTCACACAGGTAGTGCCACACCTCACACTTAGTACTTTGTATGCTTTCTTACCAAGCTGTACCAATAACGTGCTATAAGAGCAATAATCCACATCAAAGATTGTAATTTAATGCATGCATAGGGTATAGCATAGGTCTTACCATAGAAGTACCATTCATCCTATGTCATGCAGTCCATTCTGTTCCAAAATTGCCATACAGAAGGAAGGTTACAGCATTCACCACGCTGAGCTCAGTGCATCTGGTCTCTCCACAGGTGCATCCAATCAGCAGGATAACACCTCTAGACCTGCAAATCACAAACTGTGCAATCTTACCACAGATGTACCATTTAGAGCACAGCAGTGTATCAGCTTTGTTAACTTAATGCAGAGTTGCTCACACTGTTACAAACTAATGATAAAAGGTAGTAAAAAATGAGAGTAGTTCACACATAGAATATCATGAAGTATAGTCGACTCTTCTCCATGATAAAACACACACAAATGCCAACACACATTTCACCCCCACAGTAACGTGTTTCAGGGGCTCATCAGGGCATACCTTTCAATCATAGGACCTCCTCCTTATAAAGCACCTGATGGTATCCAATTGCCCAGCCAATATGTGCTATTTCTTATTTTCTCAAAGGGGCAGGTCAATCAACCAGATTAATACAAACATATTTCATTGCCCTTTCTCCAAAACAAACTTATATGTATATACAGATTTCACTTATTGGAGTACTACAAAATAGCCATTCACATGTAATTCCTTAAGGAACAGCCACAATGTACTCCAATGATTTCGGTTTTACATTTCCACTCACTCACCATAACGTTCACAAAACCGGACAACCTGCTAAACTTATCTATAGCTTAATAAGCTTAAATTCTATTTAGCACCTCACAATTTGCTTATATTTTTTACATATTTTTCCTTTTTTCTTTTTTTGCTCTTTATCCTTCAACAAAGGACACATAAGTTTTGATACATTCCTTTCTAATCATGCGCTAAAGACATATTCATCTATAACCTAGTATGTCTAAAAGCATCCTACCATCTCACAATTCATTTTCAAGACCCTAATGAATCCCTTTTAGCTGAAAATGAACAAGAAGTCACACAAGATTCTGAGGTGACAATAGATGCACACACACATAAACCAGTGTTTAGACCTAAATCTAAATATATGCCATCTTTATCCTTGATTCCCTCGGTTAATCTCTTTATGAAAAGAATTGAAAAAGAGATTGAGGGTCTTGTACCAAGAATTATGGATGATAATCTAAATCCAAGGGAAAGAATAGCTCTAGAAGAGTTAAGTACAGCTAGTGGCTTGATTTTAAAGCCTGCGGATAAAGGCGGAAACCTGATTATAATGGATGAGAGTTTATATGTTAATGAAATAAAACGTCAATTATCTGACAAAAATCAATATGAAAGACTTGACTCAAATCTCTTAGGCCAGATCCAAGTGTCTCTATTCAAATTTTTGAATGAAGCTAAATGTATGGGAGTTATTACACAGAAGAAATTTCAATTTTTATATCTGGAACATCCTATGATGCCTGTATTCTATGTGCTTCCAAAGCTACATAAAAACATGAAATATCCTTCGAGTCGACCAATCGTCTCAGGGATTGGAAGCATATCTGAGAATATTGGCAATTATGTGGATCAGTATCTTCGCCCTTTTCTGTTGACGTTACCGTCCTATGTAAAGGACACATCTGATCTTTTAAGGAAAATTGATGGGATCTCGGTAAAAGAAACTACGTTGTTAGCATCACTTGATGTGGAAAGTTTATATTCTTCAATCCCACATGAAGTGGGTTTGTTAGCAATAAGAATTTTTTTGGAAACAAGGGGTGCCTCATATAAGGATCATACAGACTCTGACATTTCCATGTTAGAATTTATCTTAAAAAACAATGTATTCTCCTTTGATGGGAAAATTTACCGTCAGATTAGGGGAACAGCGATGGGGGTGGTTTGCGCCCCCACGTATGCGTGTCTCCATTTGGGGGCTTGGGAAATATTTGATATATTCGAGACCTTCAGTGGCACCTTTGATGAAAGGGTGTCACTGTGGGTCAGATATATGGACGATGTACTTGTCCTATGGGATGGTACCAAATTTGAGTTTGAAGAATTTTTGGAAATTCTAAATAATAATGATAAAAATATTTTCCTTACCTCAGAGATAAGCGAAAGTGAGTTAACTTTTCTGGACTTAACCCTTAAAAAAGAGGGTAATGTTATTGTGACAGAGAATTTTAGAAAGAGAAATGCTACTATCAACATATTGCATGCCAGTAGCAACCATCCAGAACATCTGAAGAGGGGAATCCCATATGGTAAATACCTCCGTCTGAGGAGGAATTGTTCCTCATTAACAAAGTTTGATTACTATGCTTCTCTTATGAAAGAAAGGTTCCTTAAAAGGGGCTATTCTAATAAATGCATAAAGAAAGCATTATGAAAGGCCAGAAATGTACCAAGAGATAGATCAAAAGAGAAAAATTGAAAGTAATCAAATCAGGTTTATTACGAAATATAATGACCAATGGGAAGAAATAAAAAATATAATGAAGAGGAACTTGCAGATTCTGTGTCTCGATCACAGAATTAAAAAGGTAGTAGGAGAGTATCCACAAATGGTTGCTAGTAAGGCTCCTAATCTGAAGGATAGACTTGTCAGGAGGGACCCTCAAATTCAGATTGGCTGAGGAAAAACAGAGGGATAAAAGGCAGTTTCCCTGTGGACACTGTGTGTACTGTGTCCATATGGACAGTACAAAGCAGTTTTCGTTTTTTTCTCAAAAAGTCTTTGATATACGATATTTCTTTAATTGTAAATCTGAAGGGGTTATCTATCTTCTATGGTGTTCCTGCCCAGTCTTTTATGTAGGTAAAACAAAGAGCGTAATAAAGAACCGGGTTCAGGAAAACCGTGATGATATTTTGTATGCTAGAGATACTAACGTATCGAAACACTTCAATTCTGTGCACAATGGTGAAGTGGAGTCTCTCAAATTTATTGTGATTGATAAAGGGATTACTAATGGACGTGGAGGCGATAATGACAGAATTCTTCTCCAAAAAGAGGCCAAGTGGATATATAGATTAGGTACTAGAATCCCTGTAGGCCTAAATGATAAGTTGGAGTTTGCAAGTTTTTTGTAAAATTCTAAATATATTGATACCTGTTTATCCTTTGTTGAAGGACAATAAATAGGGTCCTGAAAATGAATTGGGAGATGCTAGGAAACATTTAGACATACTAGGCTACAGATAAATATATCTTAGCGCATGATTAGAAAGATATGTTTTGATACTTATTTTTCCTTTGTTGAAGGATAATGAGCAAAGGTTTTTGGAAATGAAAGAGTGAAAAAATATATAAAAAAATGTGAGATGCTAAATAGAGTCTAAGCATATTCCTTGTAGGCCTTAATGATAAAGTGGAGTCTGCAAGTTTTCTGTACAGTTCTTAGTATTTTGATACTTGTTGTCCTTTGTTGAAGGACAACAATTAGGGTCTTGAAAATTAATTGTGAGATGGTAGGATGCTTTTAGACATACTAGGTTATAGATGAATATGTCTTTAGCGCATGATTACAAAGGGATGTATCAAAACTTATGTGTCCTTTGTTGAAGGATAAAGAGCAAAAAAAGAAAAAAGGAAAAATATGTAAAAAATATAAGCAAATTGTGAGGTGCTAAATAGAGTTTAAGCATATTAAGCTATAGATAAGTTTAGCAGATTGTCCGGTTTTGTGAACGTTATGGTGAGTGAGTGGAAATGTAAAACCGAAATCATTGGAGTACATTGTGGCTGTTCCTTAAGGAATTTCATGTGAATGGCTATTTTGTAGTACTCCAATAAGTGAAAATGAAATCTGTATATACATATAAGTTTGTTTTGGAGAAAGGGCAATGAAATATGTTTGTATTAATCTGGTTGATTGACCTGCCCCTTTAAGAAAATAAGAAATAGCACATATTGGCTGGCCAATTAGATACTATCAGGTGCTTTATAAGGAGAAGGTCCTATGATTGAAAGGTATGCCCTGATGAGCCCCTGAAACACGTTACTGTGGGGGTGAAACGTGCGTTGGCATTTGTGTGTGATTTATCATGGAGAAGAGTCGACTATACTTCATGATATTCTATGTGTGAACTACTCTCATTTTTTACTACCTGTTATCATTGGTTTGTAACAGTGTGAGCAACTCTGCATTAAGTTAAGAAAGCTGATACACTGCTGTGCTGTAAATGGTACATCTGTGGTAAGATTGCACAGTTTGTGATTTGCAGGTCTAGAGGTGTTATCCTGCTGATTGGATGCACCTGTGGAAAGACCAGATGCACTGAACTCAGCGTGGTGAATGCTGTAACTTTCCTTCTGTATGGCAATTTTGGAACAGAATGGACTGGATGACATAGGATGAATGGTACATCTATGGTAAGACCTATGCTATACCCTATGCATGCATTAAATTACAATCTTTGATGTGGATTATTGCTCTTATAGCACATTATTGGTACATCTTGGTAAGAAAGCATACAAAGTACTAAGTGTGAGGTGTGGCTCATTACCTATGTGAATATAAAGTGGAGTGGAACTGATAGCTTGCTATATAAAGTTTGGTACATCTGTGGTAAGATCACCTGTATACTTTGTATATGCTCATTATGCAATTTGCTGCCTAAGGTACATCTCTTGGTAAGAACGGGTATATAAAATCCATTACGAAGATTTCTGCATTTGCAAACAAAATATCCAGTGTGAGGCGTTGTTTATTATCTGTGTGAACACATGGTGTAGCCGAATGGCCTGCTTGGTACATCTATGGTAAGATCAGATTTGTATCCCACACACGCCTAAAATTTGCAATAATTTGCTTAAAAGTATATTTTTTGATTCAAGCGGATACATTGTATTCAGTATGAAGATTGCTTTGTCTTGCTAACAGCACGGCCTGTCCAATCAGGTGATTTTTTTAGGCTGACCCCTCCCATTTCTACATTCATCATAGGGAGGAGGTGAATGAACTTTCGTTAGCATTGCATGAACTTTATATTTGCTTGCTTGCTCATGTATATGTGTATGGTTCTCTGTCTTGTTCCAAACTGTATACATTTACTCTGTGATCACAGGTTATTATAAATTGGATTCATAAGAGGATTATTTCATCTGTATTGTATCCTGCCGTTTGTTCAAGCAAGGCTATGTATGCCTGTGATGCTAGATACAATTCATTTTATGTTTCATCATCTGTACTTTGCTATATGCGACTGATATAGAATATATATATATATATAATCACATATTTATGCAGCTCTGTGGTGTTACTTTACCTCTGCATGTATAAGTGATATACTAGAGCTCTACCTGTTTTGGATTTTCTAGCTATCCGATACAGGAAATGGTACCAATTGTGTGATTTAATGATACAGGCTTGTATTATATTGATATGAGATGTAGTTCTGGTTTTAATTTGTATATAGTGGTGTGGTTGCATGTTTCTGCTCTATTTTTGAGATGGCAGGGCATGTTTGGGCAAACTTCTTTTGTAAATGCTATATGAGTGTAATAAATTGTTGTATTCACCTCATATGTGTGCCGTTTTTATTCTCTTTCTTTTTTAGAGGATTATTGTATTCTCTAATATTTTTTTCTCTCCTTTTTAGTATGATATCCCATCGATTCCTATGGTAATGTCAACACCTAACACCCTAACATGTACCCCGAGTCTAAACACCCCTAATCTGCAGCCCCCTACACCGCCGCCACCTACATTATACTTATTAACCCCTAAACCGCCGCTCCCGGAGCTCACCTCCACTCCAATAAACTAATTAACCCCTAAACCGCCACTCACGGACCCTGCTGCAACTAAATAAAGTGTTTAACCCCTAAACCGCCGCTCACTGACCCCACCACCACCTACACTATATTTATTAACCCCTAATCTGCCCCCCCTACACCGCCACCACCTACATTATATTTATAAACCCCTAATCTGCCCCCCTACACTGCCACCACTATATTAAATTTATTAAGCCCTAAATCTAAGTCTAACCCTAACACCCCTAACGTAAATATAATTTAAATAAATCTAAATAAATATTCCTATCATTAACTAAATTATTCCTATTTAAAACTAAATACTTACCTATAAAATAAACCCTAAGATAGCTACAATATAACTAATAGTTACATTGTAGTTATCTTAGGGCTAATTTTTATTTTACAGGCAACTTTGTATTTATTTTAACTAGGTAGAATAGTTACTAAATAGTTATTAACTATTTAATAGCTATCTAGTTAAAATAAAGACTAAATTACCTGTAAACCAAAACCTAACCTAAGTTACAATTACACCTAACACTACACTATAATTAAATTAATTACCTACATTAACTAGAATTAACTAGAATTAAATAAAATTAAATAAAATTAAATAAAATTAAATAAAGTACAAAAACAAACAAACACTAAATTGCAGAAAATAATAAAATAATTACAAGAATTTTAAACTAATTACACCTTATCTAATTCCCCTAATAAAATAAAAAAGCCCCCCAAAATAATAAAAAGCCCTACCCTATACTAAATTACAAATAGCCTTTAAAAGGGCTTTTTGTGGGGCATTGCCCCAAAGTAATCAGCTCTTTTACCTGTAAAAAAAAAGTACAATACCCCCCCAACATTAAAACCCACCACCCACACACCCAACCCTACTCTAAAACTCACCCAATCCCCCCTTAATAAAACCTAACACTAACCCCTTGAAGATCACCCTACCTTGAGAAGTCTTCACCCAACTGGGCGAAGTGGTCCTCCAGACGGGCAGAAGTCTTCATCGAAGCCGGGCAGAAGAGGTCCTCCAGACAGGCAGAAGTCTTCATCCAGACGGCATCTTCTATCTTCATCCATCCGCCGCGGAGTGGCTCCATCTTCAAGACATCCGACGCGGAGCATCCTTCCTGGCCAACAACTACACAACGAATAAATGTTCCTTTAAGTGATGTCATCCAAGATGGCGTCCCTTGAATTCCGATTGGCTGATAGAAATCTATCAGCCAATCGGAATTAAGGTAGGAAAAATCCTATTGGTTGATGCAATCAGCCAATAGGATTGAGCTCGCATTCTATTGGTTGATTGGAACAGCCAATAGAATGCAAGCTCAATCCTATTGGCTGATTGGAGTATAGTATAGTGACGGTGTTTAGTGACAGGGTACCAAGAAAGCTGTGAAAAAGCCGAAGAGCAGCGAGATCGATGACTGTTAGTTAAGAGCAGTCCGCTGCTCAGCGCTCCGTACTTGGTGCGCGGCTTTTTGACAGCTTTTTTGATAATTTTGGAGAACGTATTCAGGTCTGTGTCAGCGATGTTAGGCGATCTTAGGCGAGCGTATTGGTGCCGTCGAATGCAGGTAAGTTGACAGCTTGATAAATAGAGGCCATAGTGTGTGCTATCATCTGTATGCAGTGCTCACATAACAGACTTCTATAGGGGCGCTCAGGAAAATTCATTTTGTATAATGCTTGAGCGCAAAGCTGATGGAGAACAAAAAAATCTGCTCAAATAGAGTCTAGGGGGGCTATCTATCAAGCTCCGAAAGGAGCTTGATGACCCGTGTTTCTGGCGAGACTTCAGACTCGCCAGAAACAAAAGTTATGGAGCAGTGGTCACAAAGACCGCTGCTCCATAACCCTGTCCACCTGCTCTGAGCAGGCGGACAGGAATCGCAACAATTCAACCCGATCGAGTACAATCGGGTTGATTGACACCCCCTGCTGAGTCTGCAGGGGGTGGCGTTGCACCAGCAGCTCTTGTGAGCTGCTGGTGCAATGTTAAATGCGGAGAGCTTATTGCTCTCCGCATTCAGTGATGTCTTGCGGACCTGATCTGCACTGTCGGATCAGGTCCGCAAGACATTTCTTAAATAGGCCTCTATTTCTGAACTATAGAATAATATAAATCTATATTATTCTATATACACAAAATAAATATATACACAAAGTAAATCATCCTTGCTGGTGGACAGGTTTGCAAGTAGCGAGTGTCTGGTAATCGATCTCTGAGAGGGCAGAGGAGCAGAAGAAACAGTTTCTGCTTCCTAAACATATGCCAGCTGCCCGCTCATGTCAACCTGCTCTGCACAGCCTAAAAAGTAACTGCAGCCTCATACATTTATCCCAATGTCAATAAAAGATAAAAAGACTTCACTCACATGCACAGACATCTTTCCCCTTCACATTCCAGCCCTTTGTGAAATATTATATTTAATTCTGCCACAAAACCATATTTTTATTATTAAACCTTTGTTTCATATGGATTCATTCTCAATTCTTTAGTTCCATAGCATTTTCATGTTTTGTAATGAAATCTAGCGAGTGATGTTTACTTCACGTCTCAAAGAGCATTACATTTAAAGGGATTTTTTGGATTCAATATGAGTCCAACGCTTAACTGACAACTTTTATTACTAACACAATGGGGCCGAATTATCGAGCTCCGAATGAAGCTTGATGCCCCTGTTTCCATGTGAGTCTTCAGGCTTTTGCCGGAAACAGCAGTTATGAAGCAGCGGTCTAAAGACCGCTGCTCCATAACTTGCCCTCTGCCTCTGAGGCTGTGGTCTTCAATCCGCCCAATCCTATACGATCGGGCTGAATGACACCCCCTGCTAGTGGCCGATTGGCCTTGAATCCGCAGTGGCAGCATTGCACAAGCAGTTCACAAGAACTGCTTGTGCAATGATAAATGGCAACAGCGTATGCTGTCAGCATTTATCGATGTGTGGCGGACATGATACGCTACATCATATCATGTCCACTCGCACTTTCATAAATTGCCCCATCGAGTGCACTAATACTGCTCTCGACTCTCCACAGGGGGTGGAACTATCGGTGATGCAAGATATGCCACTGCGACCGGGCCCAGGAGGTCCCTCCCACAGGGGGGCCCAACTTCAGACAAGACAGGTTTTTTTTTTTATTTATTTAATTTTTATTTGCAAATAATAACTTTAATTACAGTTGACCTGCCGGCTGCTGCCCAGAGGAGCTTCCCATTTTGGCAGCGGCTTCTAGTTCTAGTAACATTTTTGGTGCGTCGCACACTGCTGCTCATAGGTTAGAGCAGGGGCGGAAGTACTGTAGAGCCAAGTTGGTTTCCTCCTCCTGACTGACTGCATGTATATCGGCTTGTGAATGCACGTGCAGTCTAGTCAGTAGGAGTCTGGACTGGGGCACTGGGAGTATGCAGCGCGGCAGACTGTGAGACACTGAGTGGCAGCCGCAGAGCAGAGGATCAGCCCCAGTGAAGGCAGTGTACAATGGTGAGCATATGAGCTCAGGCTGAGGGGGCAGCCATGTCGGCTCTGGCTTGGGTGGACAGAGAAACAATGCTGCACATCATATGATGATGCTTATGGTATGTCTGTGCTTGTACTACAGTGTAATTACCACAAAGTTAGAAGGCAGGTTTTTAATATTGCAGAAGGTACAAATACCAAACATGGGCTTATACTGAGGGGCTGTGATTTTGTGTAGCTTTGGATGTATAGGAATGTGTGTTTGTATGACCAGAGGAATGGGAGAATTGCTGCTGTAGTAGAATAACTGTGTAATTGGGGGATTGTGTTAAAATGGTAAAATTGTGATTATGTAGCACTGTGGAGATGAGTGTATCACTGTGTGTATTCGACCAGATGGAGATGTGCATTTTTGTTTGTGCCACTAGTGAATAGAGTGAAACTGTGTGTACTGCATAATGTGTACCTCTGTGAGACTGGGCTGTACCTCTAAAACCATGAGTTAGACTGGGCTGTGTGTATTTTTTTGTGGCACGGTGCACTGGTGAATGGTGTGTTTGTCTGGGTAACATTGGGTGTTTAACAGGCTGAGTTTGTGTGTAACTGTATAAAGTGTACATCTAAAACCATTATGTGTACCTCTAAACCATTATGTGTACCTCTAAACCATTATGTGTACCTCTAAAACCATTATGTGTACCTCTAAACCATTATGTGTACCTCTAAAACCATTATGTGTACCTCTAAACCATTATGTGTACCTCTAAACCATTATGTGTACCTCTAAAACCATTATGTGTACCTCTAAACCATTATGTGTACCTCTAAAACCATTATGTGTACCTCTAAACCATTATGTGTACCTCTAAAACCATTATGTGTACCTCTAAAACCATTATGTGTACCTCTAAACCATGAGTGAGACTGGGCTGTGTGTATTTTTAGCACTGGGAAAATACTAGATTTAGAGTTTGCTTGCGATCCCGGTATAGACTTTGTGTGTGAGTGTGATATTGGGCAATAAATACAGGGCTGTGGGACTCCTAAATATATGTAGCACTGAGGATCATGCAAGGTGTTGTTTTGCATGGTCGTCCTATGTAACTGATTGTCATGGGGAGGGAGAACTATGCTAGTTCTTCGTCAGTTAATCAAAGATGGCAAATAGTGCACTACATAATGTCAAAGTGTGACTTGAAGCCTGCTCTATGCATGTTTTCTACACTTATTCCAATCTGCATATAGATCATGTTTTACAAAAGTCAAGCATTTTGTGTCTGTGATTCCTGCCACATCTGATATTCTATTTTCTTGTGAATCGACTCTCTAGGCTTTTGCCAGCTAAGTTGTAAGAGAAGATAGTAACAAGACTATTTCCTTTCATTTTACACAGAGTTTCATAATGTGCAGTTTTAGCTAAATTATTTACAGTTATGGGCATTTGTACCAGTGCTTCCACTTTGATTGGAATACACATTTGCAGTAGAGGGGGCTGGAAATTGTCATTATACTATCCTGAAATGTGCCAGCAGTTGTAAATATGATTGATATATATATAGGGGCCCTTCTTAGATTCTTGCACCAGGGCCCAGTGATTTCTAGTTACGCCTCTGACTCTTCATAAAAAGCATACACCATACTAAACAAGTTTGGCAGCATAAAGACACTTTGGTAAGCATTTTTAACACCCCACTTTTAATACTAGATTACACGTTATTCTTTGTGCGAGGCCTAGTGCAAGATAACGCTCTCTGCACTATCGATGTGTCACACAATTTTCTAGCCCAAAATGTTTAACTGCTTTTCCTGTCATTTAAAACTGAAAATTGTAGTCCTTAATGCCAAGAGAGGCTGGACTGTATTCCATGGAATTCAGATCACTACACGCTGCTGAGTGATTGTGTGATCAGTGTAGGAGCTCGTAGTTGGCAACATCAAAGAAGTTAAATAAACATACTCAAGATGATTTTTAATGTAGATCTTTTACACATTTTTTGGGTGTAATGAAATTAGTCTTTATTTAGACTCTTAAAATAGTTTAACTTATTATTTAGTGATTTGTGTGTTTGATCTGTTGCATTATACAGTTATAAAGAAGATAAACATATTCAAAATTAAATACAAAATAACCAACATAAGTTAACCTATACATATAAAGCCTAAAACTGCTAACAGTACATTACTTACAATTTACAAAACAAACATTCCTCTATTTGTGCTATTGGAAACACTTTTTAACAAACTACTACTAAGTATGTGAGTAGAAGGACTCAGCACAGAAAGTGCCAACTCAGAAAAACATTGCCAACAATGAAATACCTTATCCTTTGGTTCAGTTAAAAAGATGGTGGTAGTGGAAATATATCTATATAACAGGGAAGCCAGGGTTCTGAGTTTAAAATCACTGGCACAGCTGCCTTCCCCATTGGCTGCAAAGGGGTTATAGCCTCATACACACAGTGCATCCCCCTACATGGCTCATTCACAAACAGCATAGCGCAGGGGGTGTGACCTCATGCAAAACTTTCTGCGCTACAGGAAGTTCACTCCCCACCACTATACATTGCATGCTGGGAATTAGAGTCCAAAACAGCACTGGCACAATACTGAAAAGAAAATAGTGAACTATAAATTGCAGAATGCTGTGTAACTCCCATAATGTGCTTCTACCTCTAAAATGGAGCTACATTCAAGGGAAATAAAAAGTAAAAAAGACATAATTTTTTTTTCCCCTGCAGTTTGTACTCCAGTTGGGGAGGAAAATCCAGGGAGGGTAGATGATCCCCTTTCTCCCCCTATGGATGGCCATGTTGCTAACTAAATGATAGTGTTAAATGCTTTTAAAACATACAGGCTAGGATTACATTTAGAGCTCAAGAATTGTAATCATATTGTATGTTAACAACATCACTAAAACGCAATCAATAATGCTTTTAGTTTTATACTTATATTTCAAGTCTGATTATTTTTTTCCATTCAGTAGTCTAGGGTGCATTAAATCTTTCACATATTAGAATGCTATGGGGATGGAGAGTAAAATTCCTGTTTGATATTGCACAAGTGCTAAGTCGAGGGTGCGCTAAGCTGATTATGCACAAGTAGGTGGACTCTTCATGTAGTTCTCGGGATCTTAAGGAATAGTGAAATCAGGATACCAACATCTAGAGATGGCGTGTAGCATTTACTTTCTGTTAATGTTTGTTTCTAAGTCACACTCGCAGGCATCTTCATAACCAGGCTTTCAAATTAGGGCAGGCATTCAAAATTAACCTATTGCAATCCAAACGCATCTTGATCACTGCTAAACAATATGGCTACAATTGTACATAGTACAATAATTGGCATACTGGGCATAATGGGAATGTTTGCTCAATTACTGAATTGACACATTTTAAGGGCTAGATTACAAGTGGAGCACAAAATATAGCTTTTGTGTGTGCTGGCATTACAAGTTAGCCACAATGTGAATGCGACCTCAGGCTCACGAGAGCACGCTTCCATTGGCTCCAATGGGAGCCTTGTTCTGATGCCGTGAGGCACTGCATAAGAACTAGTGCAGCGAAGGAAGCAAATATAAATATATGTATATGCTGATATACATATACTGTATATTTATGTGTTAATATGTGTATATACAGATATTAATATATCACAAGAAAGGTAGACGATCCCACAAAGTACTTAAAACAAAGTCTTTATTAGAAAATAATTAAAATCCAATAGAGGTACATCAATAACGGAACGGAGTGATGTAGTGTGAACTGGCTATATATATATATATATATATATATATATATATATATATACAGATATTAACACATAAATATATATGTATACAAGCATATACATATATATTTACAGAGAACAAACAATCACTGTGCTGCAGCCGCCAACTTTAGCCCCCAAAACTGCTTATTGCAGTTAGCTTACTAAAAAATAAAACTACTACTGTCTTTTTTTTTATAAAGTATATTACATTTGATTTTGGGTGAATTTGGTGGACATTTATAAAATTAACCAGAGATCTAATCTTGTAATGGCTGGTTACTTATTGCACGCCCGCAAACGGGTGCAATAAATTAGCACTCCACTTGTAAATCTAGGCATAAATGTATTGCTTTTTTCAATATTTACATGTGCTGTTTTTGAAAGAACCATTTTCTGTTTTGTTGAGATATGCATCTGAAATCAAGAAGACTATAGGTTTCTATTAGAAAAGTTTATGCCATCTTCTGAAATGACCAAATCGACCTAGTTGACCTAGTGTTGGTCACTGAAATCTTCAAATGTAGCTGAAAAACAAAACTGAGAATGGTGTAGGAGACAGACTTCAAGATTAAAGCAAGGGAGAAAGCTCTAATTATATCAGACCCAGGACTGGGGGTAAACAGCATTAAATTCACTTCTGAAAATATATTTAAAATCTACAATATCTCAAAAATGTAATGTAAAACATTTGTTAAAATGCACTTGGGGCAATTGCTTTTAGCCAGCACACAGAAGCCCTATTTAAATTAGCCTATCCAACATTTATATTTAAAATATACTGGAAAATGTTTTAAAATACATGGTTACAGATGCAACTAAGAAAAAATTATGTACTGTCCCTTTAATATGGTTTTGACATTCCTTAGATATCAGTGTGCAAAGGTTATCCTATTTTCTCAAAATATGTGCATCCATGCAGTGTATAATGTATCCACTACTCAAAAATATATGAATAATTTGACTTCCTTAGGTCTCAGGATAAAATATATAGCTAGCTGTCATTGCTATCCTTTTATACTATTTGATACCTTGATATTTGTTATTCAGCATTTCTATATAATTACACTCACACATGTCAGTGTTTTAGCAACTGCATATTTATTATTGAATGCATGACTATTATATACTGAAGGTGTTTTACATCAGTCTTCCCTTGTGACTCTGCCACTAATACAAACTGTTTCTCTCAGCACATGATGTATTGCATATATATATAGAGGTATATATAGATGTAAACAGAAGTATTGCAATTTTCTTAAGCCATGGAAAAATCTTTGGGCTCATTTTCCATGTGAACTTACAGTCACCTTCAGTTGATATATAGAAAATAAATAACATGAAAACTCCATGGAAATATCAACTGTAAGCAATAATCTATATCTTAATTATTGCCAGTTACATTTTAAAATCAATTTTTATGGATGCACCTAAGTGAGCCAGGTCACTGAGCAATGCACACCAATGGGCAGTGAGTGTAGGAGGTTTGTCTCTCAACTGAAATAACTTTTAGCTAGATTACGAGTTGAGCGTTATGACTCAAATAGCAGCGTTGTGGCCCATAACGCATCATTTTCCCTAACGCAGCCATTACAAGTCTTGTTGGTATAGGTGTACCGCAATCCTTTTAGCCTGAAATGCAACGTCAGTACCACACTCTTAAAAATGACGTTTTTTCATGGGATTCCCATAGAGCTGCCATTACGAGTTTTGCATTCTGGTTAAAAAAATGGCGTTACAGCCTAAAACGACAAGATCCGTAACGCCATCTAAAAGCAGTAGTTATGAGTTTTACGCTACAAATCTGTAACATAAAACTCATAACTAAACTGCTACAAAGTACACTAAACACCCATAAACTACCTATTAACCCCATAAACTGAGGCCCTCCCGGAATGCAAATACTTTATTAAAGTTATTAACCACTAGATTGCCGCTCCCGACATCACCGCCACTAAAAAAAAATATTAACCTCTATTCCGCCGCTCCTCGACACCGTCACCACTATAATAAACGTATTAACCCCTAAACCGCCGCCCTCCCGCATTGCAAACACTATTTAAATATTATTAACAAAAAAACTGAAATAATGAGAGAGCGCTAAAAAGCTGGAAGTAACTAACACATCTATTCCAATATATCTAATTAAATGACAGAAGGTAGAAAATATTAAATGGTTAAGATTACATATTTATTAATGCACAATTTAATACAGATCATAAAAAAGGGACGTCTCCCTATGCTGAATTGATAATATTAATGGTAAATTCCATATGGGAAAAAAAGAAAAAAGGAAAAAATCGAAAAACCATCAGTCAAAAAACGATAAAAGTATTAGCCAATAAACCACCTCATTTCAAAACACACTTTAAAAGTCAGATAAAATCAGGTAATATTATAGACACTGATCCTATATCCTTCTCCGTAACTAAAGAAAGTTAAGTCAGTATCAACGGATGATGTGTTACTGTAACCTCATGTAACAATATAACAAAATGTAACAGATGGTAACTATGAAACCAGTGAAGGCGAGTATGCAAATCTTCTTACTGATGTTTCTATTTCCTCAGTATATGACAGTCTTGATGTAGTGTTACAGCCGGACAGCCGGATGCCTTTATTATCGTGTTTGTATTTATATCATGCTCTGCACAGCTTTAGGGGAGGTCGGACTGACAGCACTTACCCCACTCTTCGGAAACAGCTGGCGTAGCCGTAGTCGTGAGCCTGCCGGACCAGCGTTTTATCAAGTTGGCGTCTTGTATGATTGGTATCCCTGCTCACAGTTCCAATGCGTGATAGATGCCGTTAGAATCCTTGCAGTTATCAGGTTCGTGTTCCACAAATAGGAGGCCCGCACTTAGCGTGTATCACGTGCGGGTTAAAACTAGGTACCTAGTTTTAAAAAAGAGAGAATATCTTAGTTCTTGACAGGACAAACAGCTCACTTCCTTCCAACTAAGATATTCTCTCTTTTTTAACACTAGGGCCTCTATTTATCAAGCTGTCAACCGCAAATACACTGGAATTCCACAGCCTGATTCGCCTTAGTTATCAAAGGCTAGAGACCAGCAAAAGTAGAATATAGTGACATACGATCCGCCAGGTTCAGTCCGAGACAGATCGATGCTTACGTCACTACAGATGTTCCGAAAAGTTTGGCACAATCTGACTTCTTTTGCTAGTTATCAAAGAACTAGCAGGTATGCTCGCAACTTTTCCGGCCCAGCGTACCTGGTTTTCAATCCGCCATCCCAAAGAGGCGGCGGATGCCATAGGAATCAATGGGAGTCTGACAGCAGCGAAAGCTCATGTTCGCTGCTGCCCGATATCCCATTGATTCCTATGGGAATGTCTACACTTAACACCCTAACATGTACCCTGAGTCTAAACACCCCTAATCTGCCCCCCCCCCTACACCGCCTCCACCTACATTATACTTATTAACCCCTAATCTGCCGCCCTGACACCACCGCCACCTACATTATATTTATTAACCCCTAATCTGCCCCCCCCCTACATCGCCGCCACTATATTAATTTTATTAACCCCTAAACCTAAGTCTAACCCTAACCCTAACACCCCCCCTAACTTAAATATTATTTAAATTAATCTAAATAAATATTCCTATAATTAAATAAATTATTCCTATTTAAAACTAAATACTTACCTATAAAATAAACCCTAAACTAGCTACAATATAACTAATAGTTACATTGTAGCTATTTTAGGATTTATTTTTATTTTACAGGCAACTTTGTATTTATTTTAACTAGGTACAATAGTTATTAAATAGTTATTAACTATTTAATAACTACCTAGCTAAAATAAATCCAAAATTACCTGTAAAATAAATCCTAACCAAAGTTACAATTACACCTAACACTACACTACAATTAAATAAATTAAATTAATTAACTACAATTAACTACAATTAAATAAAATTAACTAAAGTACAAAACCCCCCCACTAAATTACAGAAAATAAAAAAAATATTACAGCTAAATAAGGATAGGATTGACCTTGCATTCTATTGGCTGATTGGAACAGCCAATAGAATGCAAGGTCAATCCTATTGGCTGATTGCATCAGCCAATAGAATTTTTCCTACCTTAATTCCGATTGGCTGATAGAATTCTATCAGCCAATCGGAATTCAAGGGACGCCATCTTGGATGACGTCATTTAAAGGAACCGTCATTCGTCGGGTAGTCATCGGTCTGGATGGATGCTCCGCGTCGGATGTCTTCAAGATGCCGCCTGGATGAAGACTTCTGCTCGTCTGGAGGACCTCTTCTGCCCAGATTCGATGAAGACTTCTGCCTTCCGGAGGACCACTTCGCCTGGCTTCGTTGAGGACTTAGGCCCGGTTGGGTGAAGACGGCTCAAGGTAGGGTGATCTTCAGGGAGTTAGTGTTAGGTTTTATTAAGGGGGGATTGGGTGGGTTTTAGAGTAGGGTTGGGTGTGTGGGTGGTGGGTTGTAATGTTGGGGGGTTGTATTTCTTTTTTTTACAGGTAAAAGAGCTGATTACTTTGGGGCAATGCCCCGCAAAAAAAGACCTTTTAAGGGCTATTTGTAATTTAGTATAGGGTAGGGATTTTTATTATTTTGGGGGGGAATTTTTATTTTATTAG
The DNA here is from genome assembly GCF_027579735.1 of Bombina bombina. NCBI lineage: Eukaryota > Metazoa > Chordata > Amphibia > Anura > Bombinatoridae > Bombina > Bombina bombina. Next base: position 329,092,739 of record NC_069506.1, on the reverse strand, counting down.
GGGGCTTAGATTAGGTGTAATTAGTTTAAAATTCCTGTAATTATTTTTTTATTTTCTGTAATTTAGTGTTTTTTTTTTTTGTACTTTAGTTAATTTTATTTAATTGTATTTGATTGTAGTTAATTGCAGGTAATTTTAGTTAATTAATTTAATTTATTTAAATGTAGTGTAGTGTTAGGTGTAATTGTAACTTAGGTTAGGATTTATTTTACAGGTAATGTTGTCTTTAATTTAGCTAGGTAGCTATTAAATAGTTCATAACTATTTAATAACTATTGTACCTAGTTAAAATAAATACAAACTTGCCTGTGAAATAAAAATAAAATCTAAGAGAGCTACAATGTAACTATTGGTTATATTGTAGCTTGCTTAGGGCTTATTTTACAGGTAAGTATTTAGTTTTAAATAGTAATAATTTAGTTAATAATAGTAAATTTATTTATATTTATTTAAATAATATTTAAGTTAGGGGGTGTTAGGGTTAGACGTAGGTTTAGGGGTTAATTAATTTAATATAGTGGTGGCAGTGTAGGGGGGCAGATTAGGGGTTAATAAATGTAATGTAGGTGGTGGTGGGCTCCGGGAGCAGCGGCTTAGGGCTTAAACATTTTATTTAGTTGCGGCGGGGTCCAGGAGCGGCAGGATAGGGGTCCGCGTATTCAGGTCCGCGGAGGCGATGTTAGGCGATCTTAGGCGAGCGTATTGGGGCCGACGAATGCAAGAAAGTCGACGGCGTGATAAATAGAGGCCTAGGTACCTAGTTTAACCCACGCGTGATACACGCTAAATGCGGGCCTCCTATTTGTGGAACACGAACCTGATAACTGCAAGGATTCTAATGGTATCTATCACGTATTGGAACTGTGAGTAGGGATACCAATCATACAAGATGCCGACTTGATAAAACTCTGGTCCGGCAGGCTCACGACTAAGGCTACGCCAGCTGTTTCCGAAGAGTGGGGTAAGTGCTGTCAGTCCGACCTCCCCTAAAGCTGTGCAGAGCATGATATAAATACAAACACGATAATAAAGGGATCCAGCTGTCCGGCTGTAACACTACATCAAGACTGTCATATACTGAGGAAATAGAAACATCAGTAAGAAGATTTGCATACTCGCCTTCACTGGTTTCATAGTTACCATCTGTTACATTTTGTTATATTGTTACATGAGGCCACAATAACACATCATCTGTTGATACTGACTTAACTTTCTTTAGTTACGGAGAAGGATATAGGATCAGTGTCTATAATATTACCTGATTTTATCTGACTTTTAAAGTGTGTTTTGAAATGAGGTGGTTTATTGGCTAATACTTTTATCGTTTTTTGATCTGTATTAAATTGTGCATTAATAAATATGTAATCTTAACCATTTAATATTTTCTACCTTCTATCATTTAATTAGATATATTGGAATAGATGTGTTGGTTACTTCCAGCTTTTTAGCACTCTCTCATTATTTCAGTTTTTTTCTACTATGTATCCATTTTAAGGGAAGTGGTCTGGGAGTGGCAAAGTTTTAACCTTTAGGCTAAGCGCTGTATTTTCAATTTTAAATATATTTTTTTATTAAAAATGTTTATATATTAGTGTAAAACTTTTTTTTTTTTTTTTTTTTTTTAAAAAGATTTTTATTCATTTTCAAACTTATAGAAGTAACAATGAGGGACACGCAGGTCCCAAACACAAACATCAATAGCATACAGAAATATATGATTACGGATCAAACCAGAGGTCCCAAAGATAAGAAATAATACAATAGTGATAGGATTAGATGGACTCCCCTGGTGGAGAGATGACATCTCACATCAGTCTGAGAACAAATGGGGTACCTTGAAAGGAACCTATACAACACATCGCATGTCTTGAAATCAGAACAAAGTCTAGGGGGGGAAAGGAGGGGGGGGGGAAGGAGGGGGGGGGAGCATAGAAGAGGAGAGGGAAGAAATGGGGGAAGATGGTAGATAGATCGAGGAGAGTCAGGCCGTAGGCTTTAGGACATTACAGGAGGGCTCCAGGAAGTATCAAACTTGTCTTTCCAATCGGCCCAAGCAAGTTCGAATAAGTCCAGTTTATTTAAGTCGAAATATATAGTCTTTTCCATGGTGTATAAGAAGGCCATGGTTTTTTCAATCTCGTTCCATGAAGGGGGTTTTTCTTTCTTCCAGGACTTAGCCAAATTAGTCTTAATAGAGGCTAGTAAGTAGGTACTGAAGATACCTTGGTGCTTAGGTAAGTCCTGTAAGCCCAGGTGGAGCAAAGCAGTAGGCGGGCCAGGCGGAATTCTGATTCCGAAATCAGTAAGGGCGTGGAAACCTTGAGACCATAAGAAAGTAATTTTAGGGCATTCCCACCAGATGTGGAGCATGGTGCCCTGCAAACCACAGTTCCTCCAACAAAGAGGCGAAACTCCTGGGTACATCCTTGCCAGCCGTGTGGGGACCAGGTACCAGTGAGAAATCACCTTGTAATAGGTTTCGAACATAGTGATACAATGGAGGGTTTTCTTTGTCAAAAGGATGGCCCTTTGCCAGGCGTCCACCGAGATTTGAGAGTGCAGTAAAGCGTCCCAGATCTGCAAATGTGGGGCAGTTTCAGGCGGGACAGTACCATCGAGAGTCCCATAGTGGAACGATAATGGCCGGATAAGTCTGTGACCCGTCTTCCAAACAGACTCCCACGGGGTGGGCTGTCGAGAGGTGGTGGGGAGAAAACCCCAGCTTCTCAAGAGACTTTTAATCCTAATGGTCTCAAAAAAGAGGACCGGAGGAATATCCCCAGGGGAACCCAGGTGGGTTGGGTCTATAAAGCCATCAGGCTGTGAGGCGGACCAGAAGTCCGAGACCCGCCGAATCCCTAGCCTGGCCCATATATTCGGGTGGGTATCCGCCAATCCAGAAAGCAGACCAGCCACCGAAGTGATAGGGGAAGGGTGGGGGGCAATTAGTTGGCGATGCCGGATCTTGTCCCAGACCTGAAGGCATTCTGTGATAACTAGGTTGCTGATACCTAGACTTCTGCGGCTGTGTGGAGGAGTCCAAATAATATCCTTGAGCAGGACATTGTGGGGTAGAGAGGCCTGTTCAATCTCGCACCATTTATCACGGGACTGAAGAACTCCCCACTGGGAGATGTGAGTAAGCATGGCCCCCTCATAGTATTTTACCACAGAGGGGGAAGCCAGGCCTCCTAGGTGTATAGGAAATTTCAGATTTTTTTGAGCTATCCTGGGGGTCGAGCCCTTCCAAATAAACTTTGTTATCTCACTCTGAAACTGTAGCAAGAGTGGCATAGGGACTCTGATGGGGAGGCACCTAAACAAGTAGGTGAGCTTAGGGAGGAAGGACATTTTAATAGAGGCTATACGCCCCATCCATGAGATGGACTTGTGATCCCAAGCGTTTTTTAAGGATCTCAGTTCTGACAACAAGGGGATGTAATTATCTTTGACCATTTTTGAGGCGTTATTAGATATTCTAACCCCCAGATGTGTGACCTGCTCCTGCGACCATTTGAAATTATGGCTTTTCTTTAAACTGTTAATGTAATTGTGGGGGTATCCCCACCAATATATCTCTGTCTTTTGAGTATTCAATTTATAAAATGAGAGGTCACCAAAGGTCTTTAGAACATCCAACAGTCTGGGGACAGCTCTGCCGGGGTCCGCAGTGAAGATTGTGATATCATCTGCGAATAATGCAATTTTTTGCAAAGTGCCTGAAAGCATTATCCCTGGAATGGACGCATCATCGCGGATATGGGCAGCCAAGGGCTCGATCGCCAGGGCAAACAACAACGGAGATAGGGGGCACCCCTGTCTAGTGCCATTGGAGATGCTGAAAGGGTCAGACTGAAAGCCAAGACCCCTGACAGAAGCCGACGGGGCAGAATATAGCGCCTGAATAGCCCTGCATGTCGACTGGGGGAAGTTAAAGGTTCTGAGGGTTTCCCACAAGTAGGACCAGCGGATTCGGTCAAAAGCCTTCTCGGCATCTAAAGAGATAACCGAGAAAGGCTTCTGCATTCTGGTAGATTCACACACAATATTAACAAGACGCCTAGTATTGTCCGGCCCCTCGCGCTTGTGAATGAACCCTACTTGATCCGGACCTATAAGGTGCGGGAGAAGCCTGCTGATACGATTGGCAAGAATTTTAGAGTAAACCTTCACGTCTACGTTGATTAAAGAAATTGGCCTATAGCTTGCACAGGAGGAAGGGTCCTTATCTGGTTTTGGCAGGGCAACTATGGCTGCTTTTAAGAATTCCTCTCTCATGGAGCCTTCTTCACTTGCTAAGGTAAAAAACCTCTGCAAGTAGGGGGATAGTTCGTTGACAAATACCTTATAAAACTGGGCAGAGAAGCCATCAGGTCCTGGAGCCTTAAAGGGTTTTAGATTCTTTATCGTTAGCTTAATTTCTGCCAAAGATATAGGGGCTGTGAGAGAGTCTTGTTGCTCTGTAGTAAGAGTGGGGAGGTTAGCGGAGGTCAGAAAGTCTCTGATATCCTGACTAGTAGTGGGGGTTAGAGTCTCCGAATTTTCGATATTGTAAAGTTTGGAGTAAAAGTCAGCAAAGCATTCTCCAATCTGAGAGGGCCTCTTATGCAATTTACCATTATAATTAATCTGGGAAATACGGGAATTGCTATGCTTATGCCTGAGCCTATTAGCAAGCATAGTGTCAGGTCTATTACCTTTGTAATAGTATAATTGTTTTAGTTTGCTGAGATTAGTTTGTGTACGGCGGAGCTCTAGGAGGTTGATATGCTCCTTGACTGTAGCAATCTGCGCTGCTACATCGAGGCTAATGGAAGCGCGATTGAGGGATTCCAAGGATCTGAGTTTTGCGTGTGCCTGTGCAAGGGTAAGGCCTGCTAGCTTTCTCAGTGCTCCTTGTTTGCGAATGATAAGGCCCCTGATAGTTGCTTTGATCGCGCCCCAGAGAATATCGTCTGAGGTCTGGCCGTTGTCATTACAAACTAACAATTCAGTCAGGTCCCGTCTTAATTCCTCCCTGAACGGAATATCAGCCAAAATGTGTCTAGGAAGGCACCAATTGGATTTACTAGGTGTTTTATCTGAGGGGAATAGACATGCCGTTACAAGGTCATGGTCTGACCAAGAACAGAGTGGGATACTGGAACAGGAGACTGAGTCCAAAGACCCAGCCTGACAAAAAATATAGTCCAATCGGGAGTAAGTTTTGTGGGGGATAGAGAAATGAGTAAAGTCCCTATCGTTAGGATGTAGACTTCTCCAGATGTCGAAGTATCCATATTGTGACATTACTGCCCTAAATTGGGCAGAGACATATGTCTCTTGCGAATGTTTACTGCCAGCTTGAAGCTGTTTGCGGTCGAGAGTTGGCTCCCATGTCATGTTGAAGTCTCCCGCGATCAAAACCCTCCCTTGCCTAATCGTATCAAGTGTCTGTAAAATAGTACGGAGAGATGCAGGCTGTCGGGAGTTGGGAAGATAAATGGAGACCAATGTATGAAGAACATGGTCCAGTTTACAAACCAGAATTGTATATCTGGCTTGGGGATCAGTAAGTGCATGAATTTGCTCGTAAGCGATCCTGTTGTGAAGCAGGATGGCCGTCCCTCTAGCTTTTTTGGAGAAGGGTGAGTGTTCCAGGACTTTATAGGAACGAGAGTGAAAATATTGAGGGGCGCCCGACTGCCAGTGAGTCTCCTGCAGGAAGACTACGTCAGGATTGTGGAATCTAAGTTCACGAGACAAAAGACTCCTTTTAAAGGGGGAGTTAAGCCCCCTGACATTATGTGTGAGCACCTTTAAAGAGTGCGCCATCTCACGACCGCGGCCTGGGGACAGGGGATAGGATGGAAATCAAAGAGAGGGGGTTAGGGGGGGAAATTAGGACAGGAAGTCAGTTCTGAGGTGTTGTGATAGGAAATGAGGTGAAAATAGTTCACCTAAGTGGAACCCTGGCGTGGGCTACCTATGTGGGTGGGGAGCTAGGAATAGGTACAGAGAGAGAGCCGAGGCTATCGGCCCCCCTCTGTGCACAGAGGAAGGAAACAAATAAATCTATAAACATATATTAAACCTGTGAAAACAGCAATGGATATGTACGTACAACAACAACGAACCTGAGTAAGGTACGAAGCATCCAGACTAGGTAAATATAAAATCAGTCATAACTTGGTGAGGAAAAAACGGTACTTATGCTATCTAAAGAGTGGAGGTAATACTATGCCTATTCATTTAGAGATGAATGACCTGTGCTGGGTTAACCACATAAAGTATTAGAAAGCATGTATAAACTCTGGTAATGCAAATATACACATAAATTACAAGAGGGAAAAAATAATAATATTAACTTTAACATTAGACCCAACGTGGGCCGCTAAGAGTCCAGTACAAGCTAAGTACCACTGTCACTGTAGGGCCATCCATAAAGAATGGACCCTATGTTAGGACATGATGACAGATTAATGTTGTTGCTGACCAATGGTGCCCTGCTTTCAGGAGGAGGGATCTTGGGGACCCAGGGAGTCCTGTGTCTGCTGTGTTTTTTGCCTTTTTGGAGCGCTGATCCTTAGCGGTCCATTCTGGGGCAGTGGCCCTCAATTTTGCCTTGATGGGAACGGGTTCCGTCTTGTCCCCTTTGGTAAGACCCCACTGTGCCAGCAATGCAGTGCCCTGGGCCAGTGAAGAAATTATGTGGGTTTGATTGTCCCTTGTAATCAACAGCTTAGACGAATAACCCCATCTGTATCGGATGCCAGCATTTCTGAGAGCCAGTGTGACTGGTTGGTGCTGCCTTCTGAATTGTAGGGTGTGAGCCGACAAATCGGGAAGAAGCTGGATGATTTGAAACTTTTCCGGTAACTGAGGCTTACGGGAGGCGGCCTGCATCAGCTTGTCTTTAAAGAGGAAACTGTGAAAACAGGCTATAACGTCTCTTGGCTTTTCTTGTGAGACGGACCTGGGGCGTAGAGCTCTGTGCACTCTTTCAATAGTGGCAGTTAGGCCCTCCATAGGACCCAACAGGCTACCGAAGAGCTCTTGGAGAAAACCTTGCAGGTCTGTTGATGTAATGTCCTCCGGTATACCCTGAAATTTTATATTGTTTCTGCGGGCCCGATCTTCGACATCCGCCAGCTTAAATTCAAGCTGACTCAGCTGGTCAGCCAAGGATTCAGAGTAGGCCAAAAGGTTTGATTGATCCGTAACGATATCATCTTGCCGCCTTTCCAGGGAGTCCACCCGTTCACCTATTTCCGAAATGTCTTTTTTGAGCTCAGCATGATTTTTTTGAATTTCTTTGGTGATGGAGCGAGTTTGGTTAGCGAGCATCTTCTGAAGGGTATCCTCAGTAATGAAGTGCTGAGACCTGGAGTTTAACAGGGCATCATGTTGGGAACCATCTCCTAGAGACTCTGACCCACTCAGGCCGTCATTGGAGTCATCTTCCAGCTCCTTGCGTGGTAGGGAGAAGTGATCTATCACCGTTTTTTTCACTGATCCAGGTGTTTTTGTGGTTCGTCTGATCGTATGAGGCATTTTGAATTTGTGGCAAAAAGAGAGTCAATGAGACAAAGGCGGACACACGACAAGTAGAGCGGTGGTGGCACCAGAGGTTAGGTTCACAGGGGGTTACAAAAATAAGAGCATGAGCAAGAAATCACATTAAACAGTACACAGAGAGGGGCCCAGACGGCCTCCCCGACCCCTACCCCCCCATGACGGCCACCCTGCTAAGGATTAAATGACCACAGGTCCAGTTTGTAAAAGGATAGGCCGCCACCGGGGGGCGAGGGCCAGCGAGACCCCCCAGACACAGGTCAAAGGCAAATTCGCTCCAAAAGTTATGGGTAAAATTGTGGTAAGTCCCCTTCTGGCCCGGGAATAGGGGGTACGACCTTGCGGAAGGGAAAAGGGGAGAGGGAAGTGACCAGCCCAGACAAGCAGGGCCGGAAAGGGGGGGCCAGTTGGGGTTCACCTGCTAAATGAAATCCAATACAATGCAATACAATAATGGTCAGAGTGAACCTCAGCAAATATGCCCTTAGAATACACACAGGCCTCAGGAGGAGAAGCCTAAGTTCACATGCACAAACAGGTAAGAACGTGAAGAGAGAGTAAGAAATCTGGCCTAAACAATTAGGAATACTAGGATGTGTTGTGAGCCTTGTGTGCTAGAGCCTGAAGGTGGGAATGTGGGATGAGGCGTGGGGGTGCTTGTGGTTGGTTAGTAAGGGGGAGAAAGTGTGGTGAGCTGGTGTGAAAGGGTACACTTTGCTTAGAATACGGCTAAGTCAATCGCTATAGGTAGGACCTGTAAAAAGCAAAAAATGGTTAACACAGCAAGGAGGAAAAAAAAAAAAGAAAAAAAAAACAGAACAAAATAAAACTACACTCCACTTTGGGCTATAAACCCAAAGGTACCTAAGCTGTCGCAGCAGCTAGAAGTTATGCAGTGTCCATCAATTAGAGCTGATCAAGTAGGAAGGAAATGTATGTAGGGGGTTGCACACAGAATATGTCCTTATGAGTGGGAGGTAAAGACAGAAATGGCTTTATATTTTCCAGAGCCCTTGCGGTATATGTAAGTCCTCCTGGAGTGCTGGTTAAACCACAGAGTCTTAAGTTGATAAACACATCATTGCATGGAGGCAGGGAATGGTATTAAGACACTAGCTGGACTGTTTATTTCCGTTTAATGATAACCTTCTGGACCCACCACGGTAAAAAAACTGCAAGGGTGGGCTCCTAACATTAAGTGAACATTTAGTAATGCCAGTGGGACTCTTTCAAGATGTGTGTTGTCTGGGGCAGGGCCGCACTAGCAGGGAGACTGAGGCCCAAGATGGCGGGGATTCACGCCCTTTTAATTTGTCTGCGCAACAGGTAGGCCCAACCACTTAAGGACTGTCTATCCCAGCCGATTTTCTTTCCACAGCAGATGGCTTAGGTGGTCTCCACCCGGTACCAGCCCCCCAAGGACACTGACCTCAGAAGATCGCTCCTCCACTCTGTAGCAGGTGACCAGGCCGCCGGGTATGCACTCCGGAGCGGGGCCCCGACCCTCCAGAGCGGGGCCCCGACCCTCCGGAGCAGTGCGGCAAGGCGTGAGCTGAAGACCGGCCTCGGGGGGTGGAAACAAGCAGCGCAAGTCAGGTAATGCCGAGTAGGGCACACAGTCGCACGATACCCCTCTTCTGGGTGCTGGATCTTTTGGATGGTCGCTCCGGGTCGGACCCTCAGCCCCCCGGAGCAATGAGGTGGGAGGTAAGCTGGCGGGTATAGTAGACAAAGGAGGCAGTGATAAAGTCCCCGGAGCGGAGCCCCAACCCTCCGGGGGTAGAGGAAACCCGGCTTCCACCGATAATAAGAGGTCTTCCAGAGCAGTGTAGGTAGGTGATGCCACAGGCCCTATGTCAGGGCGATGAACCGTAGCCAAAGATGTTGCTCCTACAGTCTCAATAGGGCTACCAAAAGTCGCGAAAAGCTGAGCAGTCTGCAGGGTGAGGTGTTATATTGCGAATATCCTCACTTTGCTCTAAAAGTTTTGCAAAATAAACAGTTTATATGCCAAATATATACTCTTTAGTTCAGGAGCTCAGAGTACACACGTCCGAGCTGTGCAGTGGCTAGCTCCGCCCCCCTGTATTTTCATTTATTCTATATTAAATATTATTAACCCCTAATCTGCCATCCGCCAACATTGCCCCCACTGTACTAAAGTTATTAAGCCCTAAACCGCCGCTACTATAATAAACCTATTAACCCCTAAATCGCAAGCCCCCCACAACAAAATATACTAAAGTAAACTATTAACCCCTAAAACGAAATTTCCCTCACATCGCAATAAACTAATATCAACTAGTAACCCCTAAACCTAAGGCTCCCCTAACTTTAGATTAAAATTACAATTTCGCTATCTTAAAATAAATTAAAATTTACCTGTCAAATTAAAAAACCTAAGTTTAAACTAACAATTAAACTAATATAATTATTAAACTAAAATTAAACTAACTACCAATTAAATTAATCTAAACTACACATTAAAAACATTCTAGCACTACTCTAAATATTACAAACAATCTAAATTAAAAAAATAAAAAAGACTAAATTACAAGGAATAACAAACTTTAAAGAACGTAACAAAAAAAAACGAAATTATCAAAAATAAAAAAGAATTACATCTAACCACCCAAAATAAAAAAACCCTAGCCTACAATATACTACCAATATCCCTTAAAATGGACTTTTGTAAAAGTTAAAAAAGGTTTTTTTGGGTGGGTTTTTATTTTAGATTAGGGTTTGGGCATGTAAAAGAGCTAAATGCTTTTTAGGGCAATGCCCATCCAAACGTCTTTTTCAGGGCAATGGGTAGCTTACGTTTTTTAGATGTTTTTTTCTTTATTTTGGGATGATGGGCGTTTGTAATTTTGTTTTCATAAACAGAGCTGAGTTCTTTAGGACAAAGCCCTAGAAAAGGTGTTTTTTTTTTAAAATGGGTATTAGAAAAGGAATAATTTTTATTATTTTTGATAATTTGTTATTTTGTGTAATGTATTTTTTTTAGGGAGTGTTTTTTTTTGTAGCAAAAGAGCTGTTTAATAATGCCCTACAAAAGACCCTTTTACCCCCCCCCCAAAAGGCCCTTTTAAGGGCCCTTGGTAGTTTGGGGGTGGGGTTTGTGTACTGTTAAGGGGTGTTTGTTTGTTTTTGTAGCAAAGGAGCTGTTTAACTTAGGGCAATGCCCTTCAAAAGGACCTTTTCAGAGCCCTTGGTAGTTTATTCTAGATTAGGCTTTTTTATTTTTTTATTTTGGGGTGTTTTTTTTTTTTTTTAAAGGGTATTAGAATAGGAATAATTTTTATTTTTTTTGGAAAATTTCGTTTTTTATTTTTTGTTGTTGTAATTTTAGGTTTTAGTGTTAAGTAACTTTAATTTCACAGGTAATTTTGTATTTATTTTAACTAGGTAGTTAATAAATAATTAATAACTATTTACCAACTAGTCTACCTAGTTAAAATAAATACAAACTTACCTGTGAAATAAATATAAAACCTAAGCTAGCTACAATATAACTATTAGTTATATTGTAGCTATCTTACACCTAGATTTAGAGTTTTGCGGCCAAAGGGGTGCGTTAGCTACGCATGCTTTTTTCAGGCCGCACCTTTTAAATACCGCTGGTATTTAGAGTTCACAGAATGGCTGCGTTAGGCTCCAAAAAAGGAGCGTAGAGCATATTTACCGCAACTTCAACTCTCGATACCAGCGGTGCTTACGGACGCGGCCAGCTTCAAAAACTTGCTCGTGCACGATTCCCCCATAGAAAACAATGGGGCTGTTTGAGCTGGAAAAAAACCTAACACCTGCAAAAAAGCCGCGTTCAGCTCCTTACGCAGCCCCATTGTTTTCTATGGGGAAACACTTCCTACGTCTGCACCTAACACTCTAACATGTACCCCGAGTCTAAACACCCCTAACCTTACACTTATTAACCCCTAATCTGCCGCCCCCGCTATCGCTGACCCCTGCATATTATTATTAACCCCTAATCTGCCGCTCCGTAAATGCCGCAACCTACATTATACCTATGTACCCCTAATCTGCTGCCCCTAACACCGCCGACCCCTATATTATATTTATTAACCCCTAATCTGCCGCCCCCAACGTCACCTCCACCTACCTACAATAATTAACCTCTAATCTGCCGACCGGACCTGAGCGCTACTATGATAAATGTATTAACACCTAATCCGCCTCACTCCCGCCTCAATAACCCTATAATAAATAGTATTAACCCCTAATCTGCCCTCCCTAACATTGCCGACACCTAACTTCAAGTATTAACCCCTAATCTGCCGACAGGCGCTCACCGCTATTCTAATAAATTTATTAACCCCTAAAGCTAAGTCTAACTTTAACCCTAACACCCCCCTAAGTTAAATATAATTTTATTCTAACAAAATAAATTAACTCTTATTAAATAAATTATTCCTATTTAAAGCTAAATACTTACCTGTAAAATAAATACTAATATAGCTACAATATAAATTATAATTATATTTTAGCTATTTTAGGATTAATATTTATTTTACAGGTAACTTTGTAATTATTTTAACCAGGTACAATAGCTATTAAATAGTTAAGAACTATTTAATAGTTACCTAGTTAAAATAATTACAAAATTACATGTAAAATAAATCCTAACCTAAGTTACAATTAAACCTAACACTACACTATCAATAAATTAATTAAATAAACTACCTAAAATTATCTACAATTAAACCTAACACTACACTATCAATAAATAAATTAAATACAATTCCTACAAATAAATACAATTAAATAAACTAACTAAAGTACAAAAAATAAAAAAGAACTAAGTTACAAAAAATAAAAAAATATTTACAAACATTAGAAAAAAATTACAACAATTTTAAACTAATTACACCTACTCTAAACCCCCTAATAAAATAACAAAGACCCCCAAAATAAAAAAATGCCCTACCCTATTCTAAATTACAAAAGTTCAAAGCTCTTTTACCTTACCAGCCCTTAAAAGGACCTTTTGTGGGGCATGCCCCAAAGAATTCAGCTCTTTGGCCTGTAAAAAAACCCATACAATACCCCCCCCAACATTACAACCCACCACCCACATACCCCTAATCTAACCCAAACCCCCCTTAAATAAACCTAACACTAAGCCCCTGAAGATCTTCCTACCTTGTCTTCACCATGCCAGGTATCACCGATCGTTCCAGGCTCCGAAATCTTCATCCAAGCCCAAGCGGGGGCTAGACATCCATCATCCGGCGGCTGAAGAGGTCCAGAAGAGGCTCCAAAATCTTCATCCTATCCGGGAAGAAGAGGCGATCCGGACCGGCAACCATCTTGATCCAAGCGGCATCTTCTATCTTCATCCGATGATGACCGGCTCCATCTTGAAGACCTCCACCGCGGACCCATCTTCTTCTTCCGACGACTTCCCGACGAATGACGGTTCCTTTAAGGGACGTCATCCAAGATGGCGTCCCTCAAATTCCGATTGGCTGATAGGATTCTATCAGCCAATCGGAATTAAGGTAGGAAAATTCTGATTGGCTGATGGAATCGGCCAATCAGAATCAAGTTCAATCCGATTGGCTGATTCAATCAGCCAATCAGATTGAGCTTGCATTCTTTTGGCTGTTCCGATCAGCCAATAGAATGCAAGCTCAATCTGATGGAGCCGGTCGTCATCGGATGAAGATAGAAGATCAAGATCCGGATCGCCTCTTCTTCCCGGATCGGATGAAGAGTTTGGAGCCTCTTCTGGACCTCTTCAGCCGCCGGATGATGGATGTCTAGCCCCCGCTTGGACTTGGATGAAGATTTCGGAGCCTGGAACGATCGGTGATACCTGGCATGGTGAAGACAAGGTAGGAAGATCTACAGGGGCTTAGTGTTAGGTTTATTTAAGGGGGGTTTGGGTTAGATTAGGGGTATGTGGGTGGTGGGTTGTAATGTTGGGGGGTATTGTATGTTTTTTTTTACAGGCAAAAGAGCTAAATTCTTTGGGGCATGCCCCACAAAAGGTCCTTTTAAGGGCTGGTAAGGTAAAAGAGCTTTGAACTTTTGTAATTTAGAATAGGGTAGGGCATTTTTTTATTTTGGGGGTCTTTGTTATTTTATTAGGGGGCTTAGAGTAGGTGTAATTAGTTTAAAATTGTTGTAATTTTTTTCTAATGTTTGTAAATATTTTTTTATTTTTTGTAACTTAGTTCTTTTTTATTTTTTGTACTTTAGTTAGTTTATTTAATTGTATTTATTTCTAGGAATTGTATTTAATTTATTTATTGATAGTGTAGTGTTAGGTTTAATTGTAGATAATTGTAGGTAGTTTATTTAATTAATTTATTGATATTGTAGTGTTAGGTTTAATTGTAACTTAGGTTAGGATTTATTTTACAGGTAATTTTGTAATTATTTTAACTAGGTAACTATTAAATAGTTCTTAACTATTTAATAGCTATTGTACCTGGTTAAAATAATTATAAAGTTACCTGTAAAATAAATATTAATCCTAAAATAGCTACAATATAATTATAATTTATATTGTAGCTATATTAGGATTTATTTTACAGGTAAGTATTTAGCTTTAAATAGGAATAATTTATTTAATAAGAGTTAATTTATTTCGTTAGAATAAAATTATATTTAATTTAGGGGGGTGTTAGGGTTAGGATTAGAATTAGCTTTAGGGGTTAAAAAATTTATTAGAATAGCGGTGAGCTCCGGTCAGCAGATTAGGGGTTAATGTTTGAAGTTAGGTGTCGGCAATGTTAGGGAGGGCAGATTAGGTTAATACTATTTATTATAGGGTTATTGAGGCGGGAGTGAGGCGGATTAGGGGTTAATAACTTTATTATAGTAGCGGTGCGGTCCGCTCGGCAGATTAGGGGTTAATAAGTGTAGGTAGGTGGCGGCGACGTTGTGGTGGGCAGATTAGGGGTTAATAAATATAATATAGGGGTCGGCGGTGTTAGGGGCAGCAGATTAGGGGTACATAAGGATAACGTAGGTGGCGGTCGGCAGATTAGTGTTCCACACTATTGGCTAGATCATGATTGGCGCACTATTGTTTGCTTTCCCACGGGACACAGGATTTATAACTGAAATCCCCCAGTATTGTACATTCACATTGCCGGATCAATGCAGGAGACAAAATGAGTAATTAGGTGACAAGAAATAATTATTGCTGCTACCACTTCCAAATTTAATTGTAATACTAAAAATATTCTAGAATTTTGCTTTGAGAAAGGCATAAGCAGCATTTTATTTTGCATTTTGTCATGTGATCAATGTTCCAGTCTGAAGCTGGGGTTCCTATTTTTGGGCAGTAAAACTTAAACTTCAGCGCCTTTTAATGTCTATGAGATTGCTGAGGCAAATTCTATCCAGAGACACTACTTTAAAGGAACAGTCTACTTGATTTTGTTATTGCTTATAAAGATAAATAATAACTTTACTATCCATGTCTCAGCTTATTACAACTAACTTTGTTATATTAATATACTTTATAACCTCTAAATCTCTACCTGTTCCTAAGCCTCTGCAGGCTTTTCACAGCCAGACAGTGCTAGTTCATGTGTACCATATAGATAACATTGTGCTCACTCCTGTGGAGTTATGCATGATCCATCACTGATTGGCTAAAATACAAATCTGTAAATAGCACTCAGATAAGGGGGCAGTCTGCACTGCAGAGGCTTAGCTACAAGATAATCACAGAGGTAAAAAAGTATATTAATATAACTGTGTCGGTTATGCAAAACTGAGGAATGGATAATAAAGGGATTATCTATTGTTTAAAATAAAAATTATTTTCAAGTAGACTGACCCTTTAACATAAAAACAGACCTATGAATATTTAAGTAAAGACATTTACAGAACCCATTGTGCAACCATGTTTCCAATGTGTTGTAATTATTGTTTTTCCATATTGCTAGAAGTTTTCCTTTGCTGTATGCGATATCGTGTATTGGGCCATTAAATACAACTATTAATGTTAATGCAAGGAATACCCACTGGCAATTGGCTAGAAAAGAGAGGTGAAGTGAGCCTTAATACATTTCAGATATCGAGGCTGAAATATCAAAGGTCTTGTGGACCTGATCCGACAGTGCGGATCAGGTCCGCAAGACCTCGCTGAATGCAGAGAGCAATACGCAAGACTCGCAGCCAATGGGCAGGCAGCAGGGAGGTGTCAATCAACCCGATCGTACTCGATCGGATTGAATTGTGGTGATGGACAGGGTTAAGGAGCAGCGGTCTTTAGACAGCTGCTTCATAACTGCTGTTTCTGGCGAGTCTGAAGACTCGCCAGAAACACGGGCCTACAAGCTCCATACGGAGCTTGATAAATGGGCCTCATGATATCTACTTAAATGAGCATGCTACCTAAATGCAGAATCACTTGAAAGTGATGCAGTGTATCTGACTAGACAATATTATATCAACATCTCTATGTATAAACGAAGATATTTCCCCTCATAATATCTTTAGTATCCACATCCCACTGTAAAAAAAATTTAAGCCTCCAATCAGGAAGTTTGTCCTGGAACTTGCAAGGGAGGGTGCATCCAGCACGTGCAGCTACCATCATTTTGGTGAAATCATGTGAGGTTACGGTAAAGCAAAGTGTGAATTTAGCACTGATTATGCTGATTTGTAGTGGCCATGCAGATGACAGTAAAAAGATGAAAGATGACTGCTCACAAAGCATGTACAGTACTCTCGCTAGTTAAATAAAGATGTAAGTATCTTCTATGCTGTCTCAATTTCAAGGGATTTAGCGTAAAGGGTATATCGGTAACGTCCCTTCAATGACTACGTCTCTTTGCACACTAATAAGCTTAAATAAATCTAGCCTATTGTGACACTTTTTTGTTTATTTTGCTATGCTGACTCTAATTAAGGCTTTTCATTTGTCGCTATAATAGCCCTTTCATTTATTTTTATTTATTTAATTCATTTGTTTCAGAAACTTCCCACTCTTCATCTTTTTGTACCAAAACCATAACTTAGTACTCATTGGATTTACAAGCCATACAAACAGTATTATGTTTGCTTACAAAGCAACCTCTATGTAGTCAGAGCATAATTGGTACAGACAATACAGCACTGATGGGCTATTGTTTATTACTGTAAAATAGTAAATGTTTATTTTATTACTGCTTTTCTAAACTTTCCAGTAAATGAAATTATTTTGTAAGTAGCAAATCCCAATGGGGCATACACACACAATCCACTGACCAATATGAGAAAACTGACTTAACTGCAGGTCTTTAGAATATATAATGCTTCACACAGAGTTCAAAGTCAGAAGCCTAGAGCACTTGGATTAAATCGCTGCGTGTATCCTTTTTGTAATAAACTTGTTGAACTTGTTTTTTTGTATAAGTGAAAAGCTAATTTAAACATTTGTGACTAGTTAATGAAATTTGTGGGAAGAATTACATATTGTGTCGGCTAGTGCTAATGGACTGAAGTGGCATATTCTTTCAATAAATAGCATTACCCTGGATTCATTTATATTTAAATACACAAATAACTTCAGAATCGCAAACTTTCTGCCATGCAATTTACTCCTTGGCAAAGAATTACAATGTATTATGTAGCAAAACATTTGAAGCTCACTGAGAAAGCCAATGAGTTAAAAATAATAATAATTATTAAATAGTTATAAAATAAGAACTAATAAACAGAAATGCAATGCAAAAACGTAGTGCTTTTACTGCATTAGAACATATTCAGTTTACACCAGTGTCTTTTTTTCTCTGTGTGTTGAACTCCAGTAAAAGTATTAGACACATAGCTAAAGTCCTACTTGAGTATCTCAACATGTATGCTGATCTTTATTGGCCCCTCAGATATGACTTAATAAAAAAGCTGCAAATATGTTGCTTCTTCCGAGTGGAATTTTAGGTATGCAGAGGTTAAACACACATCAGGTGACACAAGTGCAAAAGTAACATGCTCTTGCATTAGATGAAAGTTTAAAAAAATCTCAGGTCTTTTATCTTTTAACTCACTCAGGACCAGATTGCGACTTTCTAACTTTTGTGCAAACTGCGCTCAAAGTAAAATTTTAACATGGGCGGTTTTCAAAGTGAAAAGTTAGCGCAAGAGTGAAACCCGGTGTGCACTTACTTCAGGACTTTGAATATCCCAACCGTGTTAACTTCTTCTCTTCATAGACTTTAAGGGGCCGATTTAACAAAAGCAGAATAACCCCTGTTCCCTTTGTTTCCATGCAAGTCTTTAGGCTCACTGGAAACACGAGTTTCTATGAATATGTAATAATTCTTTGTATTATATACAGGTAGCCCTCAGTTTACGCTGGGGTTAGGTTCCAGGAGGAATGGTTGTAAATCGAAACCGTTGTAAATTGAAACCCAGTTTATAATGTAAGTCAATGGGAAGTGAGGGAGTTAGGTTCCAGGCCCCTCTCAAAATTGTCATAAGTAACACCTAATACATTATTTTGAAAGCTTTGAAATGAAGACTTTAAATGCTAAACAGCATTATAAACCTAATAATATAGATTGCATCATCATCAAACTAAGTTTAATGAACAAAAACATTTGCTAACAGCACCTAATTAAATAATCACACAACAGACTGCATCATCATCAAACTAAGTTTAATGAACAAAAAGTTTTTTTACTTGCAGTTCTCTGCATTGTTAGCATGTTAGATAATATTGGGTCTGCACCTATTCTATGCATTTCAATCTGCAGTGATCAATATGCAGTTAGGCACCCTCACCTCAAACTGCTGGACAGGAAGATAATAGGAAAGTGGCTGCTCGATAGCTAATGTCTGTTCTGTGTACACAGATCAATTTCAGACCTGTTTAGTTGCATAACAAGCGGACAGCTCCACCTACTGGCTATTTTAATTAGTGCATTGCTTTCCAAAGCCTTTCAATAGCAGTCAGATGACTGAAAAAAAGGTTGTTATTCTGAAATGGCGCAAATTGAACCGGTGTCTATATGAATATATACAGGTATAGATATATACATATACTGTATATTTACATAGAAAATAGTTAAACACATTATAAAAATATTAAAAATGATTTTTCAAGTTTTAAGGTATTTCACGTCTGAATGCCACAGCGTATGGAAACATTGTTGCTGACCAATTGCATCCATTCATGTTGACAGTTTATCCTCAGGCAGATGGTTACTTTCACAAAGCCTGCATCACTATAGGATGGTTCCTGGAACATGACAATGACATTTCTTTGCTGCAGTCGCCCTCTAAGTCTCTGAATCTCAATCCTATTGAAAATCTTTGGGATGAGCTGGAAAGGGCTTTTTGCTGCAGGCATACACCTCAGTCGTCAAATCTCCAGGAGTTACGTTACACACTCATGTCTGCATGGTACACAATACCTCCACAATATTTTCAGCATCTTGCCTTGACAAATTCAGGCTAAAGGAGGCTCAACACGCTACTAGGCAGCTGTACCTAATAAAGTGTATAATATATGGGATGTGCACTCATAGGAGGCAGGGGAGGCAGTGCCTACCCTGCCATATGTGGCCAAAGCTTAATTAAATTTTAATTAAAACAACAATAAAAAGTCCAAAAAAATATTTCTCCTCCATGTAATGCTATGGAGAGGCAGGTACAGGAACGCCTCTCTCCATTGCAGTACATGGGTCAAAGGAAAAGCTGTGCTGCAGCGCCACCTGTGTTCTGTCAATATATTAGCAGCAAAAATTGGGATCAATAGGAGGCACCCCTCTTGATGCCTCCTAGCAAGTGAAGGATATATAGATTAATCAGAAGGAGGATGCAGTGAGCAGGGTCATGTGACACAACTGGAAGATGAGGTAACCTAAGAACAGATGACACCAAGCAGAAGAGTAAAGTAGTATTCTACATCTCTTGTGATTCACAAATTGTGTTCAGATACAGCTCATTAACAGGGGGGGACAGTAAGTGAGCATAACCCAATACTGACATGAAGTCAAAGGGTCAATTTAAATTTAAATCCATAGTTTAAAACCCAGAGTTTGAAGTTAAGCGTGCAGTGTCCACATTATTTAAATTAAAGTTTTTCACATTGAATATTGCTAAGCCTCCCTTTTTCATGGTTATTTGATTTAATTAGGTACAAACTCCATATATTTTATGTCTGTTCAGTCAGAGTAGGCAGTATCTATTTTTATTTTTCTCTGTGTCTCCATTTATTTAAAGACTGCTATTAACTTGTAATTCACAAATCAATTGAAAGCTGATGCATTGTTTTTAATATGTGCTGCTTTTATACAAGTTTATATTGATAAAAAGGAGATAATGAGTCATTTAAAAAATATATGTAATTATTGCAGTTAAATGTTTTTAGAAATAATGCCACTGTAAAGTAACTGGTTAAATACATAGTCAAAGGGAGACATTTAAAATTAAACTTTCATGATTGAGGTAGAGCTGGCCCCATGTCAGCAAATCAAATTAGTTTTTGAAAGGAACATGAATAATCATTCAGATAGAAATTGCACAAAAAAAATAAATAAATAAACTTTATATTTTACTTTTATTATTACGTACTTCATTCTTTTGGTATCCTTTGGTGTCCTTTGTTGAAGAGCATACCTAAGTGGGATGTGCACGTGTGTTTCTTGAACACCATTTTGCAGCAGCTGTGTTGGCAGTATTGATAACTTGTCCTTTGTGTAAAACTTGTATGGTAAATTATTTCTATTTTTACAATACAGTAGTGAGTAGAGAAGAGATTGTGTATCATTCTAATTGCTTAGTAACTGGCACTGTGCCACATAATTGTGTGAGTGTGTATGTGAGCAGAGTGTGTGTGGGTGTCAGTGAGCAGAGTATGTGTGCTTTATTCTCCAGGTAATCAATACATTTCAGATGAGCTGGTGCTTTAGTGCAGTGTTTCTCAACAATGATCCTCAAGTACCCCCAACAGGTCAGGTTTTCATTATAGCTGAATCAGTGCACAGGTGAAGTAATCAGCTGATCAGTAACTCAGTGGATACTAACTTGCTCTCACCCAACACCTGATTATGTCACCTGTGCACTGGTTCAGCTATCATTTAAACCTGCCCTGTTGGGGGTACTTGCGGCTCTCTGTACATGTTTTTCTCCGGCGTATCATATCTAGTGCCTCACCAGCCTCTGACCTCACTGCACGTCACTATATATATATATATATATATATATATATATATATACAGGGGTTGAAAACCCCAGTGGTCCCGGACGACCTAGAAATTTCTTGAGACGACTTAGAAAAATGGTCTGCTATTATCAACATGTATCTGTCATATAAACTTTAATTATTGTACAGCTACTCCACTGTGGCTGAATGATAAGCAAATCAGTCAGGAATGGGTGTTAAGGGAAAGCAAACCCTCAGCATTCGAGTACAATAAGTTAAAGTGAAAGTAAAGTTTGTCCCTTTCGAACACATTAATTTTTTCTACTACCTTAGTATATTAAGATCGCTAACTTTATTTTAATAAATTTATCAAGAATTCGAAGTTTTAATAAAAATCTAATTTCCTACCGTTTTCATTCCAACTCCTCCTATCCTCTACTTCCTATATTTCTGTGTTTTGATGTATAGAGCGGTTCCTCCCACTCTATATGTAGCTCAAAAACACGTTCACAGTGACTTTTTGTATTGCGCATGCGCAAATCCGGTATGGGTCTGTCAACTGCGCATGCACTTCTCCACAAAAACTGTGTATGCCCAGAGAAATAAAATGCGCAAGCGCAAAACATAAAGGTGGTATTTATAGTTGATAATCTTGTGCAATCGAACATTCTAAAAATCAATATTTCTAAACTACATATCACATTTACAAAGGATATTTAAACATAAATTAATAGATAGTTATCTGACATCTCAATCTATTTGATAATGTAGGGCCTTAAACCTACTTACATTATAGGTTGTATTCTTTTACTGACAACAAATGTTATAATCAAACAAAAAAGGAGATCGATCAAGTTCTGAATTAAGACCTTTGGGGTATAGTGTATAAAATGTATTTATAAGCTCAGCCTCTTTAATAAGCAGTCTTTTTTCAATGTTACCTCCTCTCCAATTATTTGGTACCTTTTTATTCCCCATTTTAAATCACTAATTTTACCCTTGTGGACATCTTTGAAGTGTTTATATAAATGTGTGTTATCTACTCCATCCTATTATATAAAAGAACAAGTGTGCATGTCCGAAGCTGTCATGCGCAGTAGAGACAGCACGAGGACAAACAAACCTGTCCTTTGAGTCCTACTCCAGTCCCTAGCTGATCTGCCGCCTGCAGCAGAAGTGGGTGTGGCCGGGCATGAGCGGGTCATGGCCGGCCGTGAGCGGGGGGCGTGGCAGATGTGAAGGGGCCGTGGTCGGGTGGGAATGGCCATGAAGGGGGCGTGGTCGAGCGTGAAGGGGCGTGGTCGAGAGATAGAGAGGGGAGGGAGATAGAGAGGGGGAGAGATAGAGAAAGAGGAGGGGAGAGATGAGAGGGGGTACAGAGAGAGGAGAGGAGGGGAGAGAGAGAGGAGAGGGGGGGAGAGAGAGGAGAGGGTGGAGAGAGAGGAGAGGGGAGGAGAGAGAGAGAGGAGAGGGGGTTGGAGAGAGAGAGAGGATGGGGGAGAGAGGAGAGGGGGAGAGAGAGAGAGGAGAGGGGGAGAGAGAGAGGATAGGGGGAGAGAGAGAGGGGGGAAAGAGAGAGCTCAAAAGAGAGGGGGAGAGAGAGAGAGCAAAAGAGATGGGGAGAGAGAGCAAAAGAGAGAGGGGAGAGAGCACGAAGAGAGGGGGAGAGAGCGCAAAAGAGATGGGGGAGAGAGAGAGCTCAAAAGAGAGGGGGATAGAGAGCGCAAAAGAGATGGGGAGAAAGAGCAAAAGAGATGGGGGAGAGAGCATGAAGAGAGGGGGAGAGAGCGCAAAAGAGAGGGGAGAGAGCGCAAAAGAAAGGGGAGAGAGAGAGAGCAAAAGAGGGGGGAGAGAGAGAGTACAAAAGAGAGGGGTGAGAGAGAGAGAGCAAAAGAGAGGGGGGGAGAGGGCGCAAAAGAGAGGGGGGAGAGAGCGCAAAAGAGAGGGGAGAGAGGGCACAAAAGAGGGGGAGAGAGAGAGAGAGCAAAAGAGGGGGGGAGAGAGAGAGCAAAAGAGAGGGGGGAGAGAGCTCAAAAGAGAGGGGGAGAGAGCACAAAAAGAGAGGGGAGAGAGAGAGCACAAAAAGAGAGGGGAGAGAGAGAGCAAAAGAGGGGGAGAGAGAGAGTACAAAAGAGAGGGGGGGGAGAGAGCAAAAGAGAGGGGGGAGAGAGCGCAAAAGAGAGGGGAGAGAGAGCACAAAAGAGGGGGGAGAGAGAGCAAAAGAGGGGGAGAGAGAGAAGACAAAAGAGAGGGGGGAGAGAAAGAGAGGGGGAGAGAGAGAGGAGGGGGAGAGAGAGAGTGGATGGGGGAGAGAGAGAGAGGAGGGGGAGAGAGAGAGAGAGGAGGGGGGGAGTGAGAGAGAGGAGGGGGGGAGAGAGAGGAGGGGGGAGAGAGAGAGGAGGGGGGAGAGATAGAGAGAAGAGGATAGAGAGAGGAGGGGGGAGAGAGAGAGTAGGGGGGAGAGAGAGAAGAGGGGGGGAGAGAGAGAGGAGGGGGGAGAGAGAGGGGAGGAGAGAGAGGAGGGAGGGAGAGAGAGAAGGGGGAGAGAGAGGGGGGAGAGAGAGAGAGAGAGAGAGGAGGAGGGGAGAGAGATAGGAGGGGAGAGAGAGAGGAGGGGGAGAGAGGGGAGAGAGAGAGGGGGGAGAGAGAGAGCTCAAAAGAGAGGGGGAGAGAGAGCGCAAAAGAGATGGGGAGAGAGAGCGCAAAAGAGATGGGGAGAGAGAGCTCAAAAGAGAGGGGCAGAGAGAGCTCAAAAGAGAGGGGCAGAGAGAGCTCAAAAGAGAGGGGGAGAGAGAGAGAGCACAAAACAGATGGGAGACAGAGCGCAAAAGAGAGGGGGAGAGAGAGAGAGCACAAAAGAGAGGGGGAGAAAGAGCAAAAGAGGGGGGAGAGAGAGGAGGGGAGAGAGAGAAAGGATAGGGGGAGAGAGAGAGGGGGGAGAGAGAGAGCTCAAAAGAGAGAGGGAGAGAGAGTGCAAAAGAGATGGGGGAGAGAGCTCAAAAGAGAGGGGGATAGAGAGAGCAAAAGAGATGGGGAGAGAGAGCAAAATAGAGGGGGAGAGAGAGAGGGGAGAGAGAGGGGGGAGAGAGAAAGAGGAGGGGGGGAGAGAGAGGAGGGGGGAGAGAGAGAGAGGAGGGGAGGAGAGAGAGAGGAGGGGGGAGAGAGAGAGGAGGGGGGAGAGAGAGAGGAGGAGGGATAGATAGAGAGGAGGGGGAGAGAGAGAGAGGAGGGGGGAGAGAGAGAGGAGGGGGGAGAGAGAGAGGGGAGGGAGAGAGAGAGGATGGGGGAGAGAGAGAGAGGAGGGGGGAGAGAGAGGGGGGAGAGAGAGAGAGAGAGAGAGAGAGAGGGGGGAGGAGAGAGAGAGAGAGGAGGGGGGAGAGAGAGAGGGGAGGGAGAGAGAGGGGGGGAGAGAGAGGGGGGAGAGAGAGGGGGGAGAGAGAGGGGGGGAGAGAGCTCAAAAGAGAGGGGGAGAGAGAGAGCGCAAAACAGATGGGAGAGAGAGAGCGCAAAAGAGAGGGGGAGAGAGAGAGAGAGAGCGCAAAAGAGAGGGGGAGAGAGATCGCAAAAGAGAGGGGGGAGAGAGAGAGAGCACAAAAAAGAGGGGGGAGAAAGAGCAAAAGAGGGGGTAGAGAGAGGGAAGAGAGGGAGAGACAGCGCAAAAGAGAGGGGAGAGAGCGCAAAAGAGAGGGGGAGAGAGAGAGAGGGCACAAAAGAGAGGGGGAGAAAGAGCAAAAGAGGGTGGAGAGAGAGCACAAAAGAGAGGGGGAGAGAGAGAGAGCACAAAAGAGAGGGGGGAGAGAGAGAGAGCGCAAAAGAGAGGGGGAGAGAGAGAGCACAAAAGAGAAGGGGGAGAAAGAGCAAAAGAGGGGGGAGAGAGAGCTCAAAAGAGGGGGAGAGAGAGAGCGCAAAAGAGATGGGGGAGAGAGAGAGCAAAAGATAGGGGGGGTGAGCGCGAAGAGAGGGGGAGAGAGAGAGCGCAAAAGAGAGGGGGAGAGAGAGAGAAAGAGAGAGAGAGCAAAAGAGGGGGGAGAGAGAGAGCACAAAAGAGGGGGGGAGAAAGCAAAAGAGGGGGGAGAAAGAACACAAAAGAGAGGGGGGAAGAGAGCGCAAAAGAGAGGGGGAGAGAGCGCAAAAGAGAGAGAGAGAGAGAGAGAGAGAGGAGGGGAGAGAGAGAGAGAGAGAGAAGAGGGGGGAGAGAGAGAGGGGGGAGAGAGAGAGCTCAAAAGAGAGGGGGAGAGAGTGCACAAAAGAGATGGGGGAGAGAGAGAGCTCAAAAGAGAGGGGGGAGAGAGAGCGCAAAAGAGATGGGGGAGAGAGAGAGCTCAAAAAAGAGGGGGAGAGAGAGCGCAAAAGAGATGGGGGCGAGAGAGAGAGCAAGGGTTGGGACCGCTGTACTGCAAAAAAAATGGCCCGTGTGAACGGGCTTTAGGACTAGTTTTCTATATTGCCATAAATGTTCCCTGACCCTATCCCTCAGACATCTCTTAGTTTCACCAATATAGTACTGTGATCTTTTCACTTTCATATCCTCTTACATTAAATTTCTCCACTAGAGTTATGGCCTGGTTCTTGAAGTATTCTATGAGTGAACAGTTTTTCTGATTCTTATGCACTGCCCTATTGGAATATTATCCTTCTATCTGTCAAGATGGCAACTGTCTGCATGCACATAGTTATTAGAATCAACAGTTTTGAAATGTGTTTTTGTTTCTATTTTATTTACCACCATAATCTCCAAATCTAGGAAAGTAATACAGTTCTTATTTACAGTGTTGGTAAATACTATTCCCTTAGAATTGTTGTTCATATTTTCAAACATTTTAATTAATTCTAATTCTGATTTACGCCGGATGATCAAAGCTTCATCTATATATATTTTATAGAGTACGATGGTTTGCACCGTAGCTATTTTGGCTGAAGAAATCTTCTTCCCATTCTCCCTTAAATAGGTTGGCATAGCTAGGTGCAAATCTCGTACCCATTGCCGTTCCATCAGTCTGGATAAAATACTTCCCATCAAAATAAAAATAATTATTTGTTAATATGAATTCTATACTTTATAGGATAAACTCTCTCTGTTCTTTTTCCATTATCATATCTCTTTTAATTCTCAACCACCTGGATACCTTTTTTATGATTGATTATAGTTTAAAGTGACGTGACGTCACAGGTTGCCAATACCATATAATTTTCCCATTTTAATTCATCTAATATATTTAATACTTGAGTAGAATCCCTAAGGTATGATTTTAATTTTCTTACATGTGTCTGAAGGAACTTATCTACATACTGTGACAAATTTGCAGACAGGGAATATATCCCAGAAATTATGGGCCTTCCCGGGGAGTTTATTAAATCCTTATGGATTTTTGGTAAAAAATAGAAGATGGGAATTCTAGGATATTTAGGTTTTAGGAATTCAATTTTTTTCTCATTTAGAATTCCCTTTAGGAGGATTTTATTAATTTGGTTCACAAATGTGTTAGTTGGATTAAGGTCTAGCTTTTTAATAGTCTTAGGGTCATCTAATAGTCTATATACTTCCTTTAGAAATTTTTCGGTGTCCATGACTACTATTTCCCCACCTTGATCCACCGGCTTAATCGTTACTTCCTCATTATTTTGTTGATCTATTATTACCTTTCTTTCTTTGCTACTTAAATTGTGTTTTATACATTTTGAGGGATTACATTTTATGATATCCTGCAATACCAATGTCTCAAAGGTTTCAAGATTGCTACCCTTTGCAAAAGTTGGACTGAACTTTGATTTCGGCTTTAGATTTGTATGTAGGAACTTTAATGTCTCGGGGGTTCTCTATTTCATTCATAAAGACATGTTTAATTGTTAAATTCCTTACTCATTTCTTTATGTGGATATGTGTATTAAATGTGTTCATACTTATAGTTGTGAAAAGGATAGGCCGTGAGATAATATTTTTTCCTCATCCTCTTTTAGTATTGCCTTACTTAGATTGAATATGCCTTGTTTTTTTATCTTTTACTTTCACATTTTTGCATAGCTTTCTGAGCTCCTTCCCCCTCTTTCCTCTAAAGCTCTTTTTCTTGTTTGCATAGGTTTTGTTTCTAGTTCTCGTCTAACTAGATCTCTTGATGTGCCCTCCTTTAGAGGGCTGTTCTCTAAAAAAACGTTCTCATTATGAGAAAAGTCTTCAATATTCTCATAGTTAGTTAGGGGTTTGAACCTATTCCTTACTGGGCTGTATCTGTCCTTGAATTTGGGTCGTTGGTCATTCCACCTATTGTGCGGCTTGAATGTATGAGGGGGCCATTATAATCCACACTATAATGATTCTGATACATATTCCAGTACACATCGGAATCATATAAAACATTATTGGTGTAATCAAGATAGAAATGATCAGGATCAAAGACATCATAGACCAAATTGGAATTATAGACACAATTGGAGACAGGATCATGAGAATAGGTCCCCTCATACATTCAAGCCACACAATAGGTGGAATGACCAAAGACCTAATTTCGAGTACAGATACACCCCAGTAAGGAATAGGTTTGAACCCCTAACTAACTATGAGAATATTGAAGACTTTTCTCATAATGAGAAAGTTTTTTTAGAGAACAGCCCTCTAAAGGAGGGCACATCAAGAGATCTAGTAAGACAAGAACCAGATACAAAATAAATGCAAACAAGAAAAAGAGCTTTAGAGGAAAGAGGGGGAAGGGACTCAGAAAGCGATGCAAAAAGGTGGAGGTAAAAGATAAAAAACAAGGTATATTCAATCTAAGTAAGGCAATACTAAAAGAGGAGGAGGAGGAGGAGGAGAAAATATTATCTCACGATAATATTGTTTTTTTATCCATGTTATAGGTGTAGAGCATGTCAGTATAGTACAAAGAAAAAAAGTATCTCTGTACCACATGCAAATGAAGAATTTATAATCAAGGACCTAATAAGATGCTCACATAAGAACATAATTTACATATTGCAATGTACCTGTAACCTGTTCTATACTGGTGAAACTAAGAGATGTCTGAGGGATAGGATCAGGGAACATTTATGCAATATAGAAAATGGAATAGATAACACACATTTATATAAACACTTCAAAGATGTCCACAAGGGTGAAATTAGTGATTTAAAATGTTGGGGAATAAAAAAGGTACCAAATAATTGGAGAGGCGGTAACATTGAAAAAAGACTGCTTATTAAAGAGGCTGAGCTTATATATACATTTTATACACTATACCCCAAAGGTATTAATTCAGAACTTGATCTATCTCCTTTTTTGTTTGAATAGAACATTTGTTGTCAGTAAAAGAATAAGACCTATAATGTAAGTAGGTTTAAGGCCCTACATTATAAAATATATTGAAATGTCAGATAACTATCTATTAATTTTGGTTCGAATATCCTTTGTAAATGTGATATGTGGTTTAGAAATATTGATTTTTAAAATGTTTGCTTGTACAAGATTATCAACTATAAATACCACCTTTAATAAAAATGAATGATGATTTTCAATACCACCTTAAGAAGTAATTAACAATGGACCAATAACAGAACATACAGGTCTATATAAGATTTAGCTACCTGCCTGAAATCTATCTTGAAAAAGCCAAGAACTGGGTGAAACGCATTGACGTTTTTGAGGCAGTATTTAACAAAAGTGGCGAGGAGGACCACACAAAGAGTCTAACCATAAACTATGGACTTAGTTTGTAGACAAGTATCAAACTTCATAACCCGGGTTATATTTTGATTATCTTCAACATCGGTATTAACTTCCTTGCAACTATCCTGTAGCTTGCGTGCTATAAGCACTAAGAGCAAGCATTTCAAACAAGGTATTGTTATTGTATCAAGTATTGTGTATTGAAACTTGCTGATATATTTGATCTAACATTCTGTGATGAAGTATAGGTTGTCACATGTCAGTAAGTGGCCAATTGGAGGCTTAATGCCGAAGCAACGTAAGGAAACACGTCTGTGAAGGGTAGGTGTAGCGGGAGAGAAAGGCGCACATCTGAACCCAGGACCAACAACGGTACTAAAATAAGAAACACAATTTTTTTTTTTAAAACTGCTGCTTAATGAGAAATATCATTGTTATTGACACCATTCGTACTACCAACTATACGAAGCATCCCACACTCTGAGACTGCTTGTCTGTCGTAAGACCTGTATGTGAGACTGTTTGTTTAGAATCTGTATGTAAGAAATACACAAGTGGTTTTTCAACATTTCTTTCAACGTTTTTCAGCGTCTCTAAAAAAGTTTTCAGAAAAAGCATTTTTTTTTTTTTTTTTTTTTTTAATTTTTTTTTATTGAGGTTTTTGTCAAAATAAACATTTGGTGATTGCCAATATACAATAAAAAAGAGAAAACAGGGGAGTATTACAAAGTGAGCTGCAGACATATGACAAATAGGAGAACCAAATAATTGAAAGACAATTACATTCTCATATTGTACAGTATTGGAGAGGGCCACTCATGGACCCCAAATGAAAAACCTCATTTTTTTTTTTTTTTGTTTTGTTTTTTTGTTTTCTAGGATAGTATAATGTCAGGCTCCCTTACTAATAGATGGATTTATAATGAAACATTGGAACCCCTCCATAAAATTAACTAACAGCTGTGATAAAATAGCATGCGTAGATGACATATATTAGTGATCAGTCCTGCTGATCTAGACGGGTATATGAACACATGCCTATTATGCTATGAAGGGTTAGATACTTAGGGAGCAATTTAGAGCTGTGATTCAGATGCGGTATAGACGAGACAAACCGCCTTGCTAGTTCCCCTAGAGAAGGGGATACATTATTGTGGGGGGAAGAGGGGGGGGGGGAGGAGGTGGTGTTTTACATATTTTCCAGAATTATCTCACCGTAGAGGAGCATTGAAACAGGATAAAATGCACCTTAGGACTATCTATGTTATATAAAATATGAACAGGAAGAGTGTAAACACGCAATAATAAGCGATGCGAGTACCATATAAAGAAATGTGATACATTATACATGCTAATAGTAAAATAACTATACTTAGAACCATGCATCAAAACATGTTAAGAAATGTAATGGAAGAGGAGGAGTTAAATTTAAATGAGCAAAATCAGGGATATGGATTTCTTTTCTGTCTGCCATTAGCAAGTAGGACCAGTCATGATACTTAAATCCTGTGGGGAGATAATACTTAAAACACACAAATAAGCTTACAAATGGCTTGTGAGAAAACATATATAACTTACACATCTCCATAACTAAAATTGCAGCTAATGACAAAAAATGTTTAACCAGCTTAGAAAAATAAAATTGCACTTTAACACTGAATTCTAAGCGAAAGCTAGTATAGACCTTAGGGCACTTATAACTATAACACGGCCTGCTAATATGAATATAACTATATATTAGGCCCCTTTGCAGAACTAATAGGAGAGATGAAAAACTAATGAGACCTCTTATGGGTCTCAGCTGAACCTCAGGTTTTGTAATGTTTTTAAGGCTATGAAACATGTTTGAATTTATACAAGTTCTAAAATATTTTTAGAGCTATAGAGCATGCTTGGACGAATGGATATCATGGGAGAGAAAAAGAATAAAACATGCTTGAGTAAATATTGATTCTATAGTATTTTCAGAGCTTCAGAACATGCTTAGGTATATAGATATCATTGGGAAGATAAAGAATAACTGTATACACTGTTTTATTGTAGAATGTTTAGGAAGCTATAAAGCATGCCCGAGTATACACAGGTTCTAAAATATTTTTAGAGCTATAAAACATGCCTGGATGAATGGATATCATGGGAGAGATAAAGAGTATACCATGCTTGAGTGAATTTAGATTCTATAGTATTTTTGGAACTGTAAGACATGCCTGGGTGTATAAATATTGTGGGGGAGATAAAGAGTAACTGTATAAACTGTGTTAACTCTAGCGTCTGCCTTACATTTCTGATAAAAATATTAAGCGAGTGGAAGGAACAATATAGGTAGGGTGGGGCATACGGAGGGTCAAAACAGCTGAGGGTCAGTAAAATATAATGGGAGCATTTTATGACTTTTAAGCAAAGAATGTTAGTTTGTGATTGAGATGGATCCTAGTTCATATTGAAAATTACTTCTCCCCTTAATAGTAGTGCTGTCCGCAAAACCTAAAATATAAAAAGCCAGCACATTGTAATAACTATCTTAACCATAACAATTATCACTATTAATAAGTAAAAGTGTAGTCATATAGGGGATAATTAAAGTTCGTCTCAGAAATTAGATGCATATAATATCCCAAACCACAAACATGCAGCTGTGCCACTGAGGGGATGGGGAACCATATAAACATGGGGACAAGCAAAACTATTCAGAACTTAAAACGTAGACTTCCATGAAGTCCTCAGTCAGGCTGATTATGAGCTCAGGGATATTGTGCGGGAAAATGTTCCATTACCCAATTCCAGTTGCAACTAGAGTATCCAAAGTCCCATATAGGTCAAAGCAGGCACCAAGAGTAACCGCCACCCAGCAGGTATGAGTAAAACAGTCCGGTGTTGGGAAAGCTTCCTGTAAGGGGAGGAAGAGAGATCCATCTCGGGCTGCTTGAGCTGTATGCGGTGAGTTCCACATGTTACTGTTAGGTTCAGTGAGAGAGACTCGTCGAGATGGTAGACTGAAGCACTTCATATCCGGTGATAAGCGGATGAGGGTTGCATTGGTTATAGGATGTGGGCATCCTGCCATACATATCTCGGCCTCAGGATCCTTCCAGGGTAGGTGAATCGTCGCCTCTAACAGGTTATGTCCAGGAGATGAGGTACGCCGGGGCCCCAAAGCGCCCCCCTCCCCAGGAGCATCCACGCAGATAGGCGCGTGGTTGTTATGGCCCTCTGACCTGGCTTCTGCTAACTGAGGTACCAAGGTAAGTGTACGCTCCAATATGCTGCAGCACCCTTCTAAAAAAGTATATATTTCCTCCATAATCTGCTCAGTAGTCGCCATAATGAAAGGCAATGGTAGGCGCCGGGCTGGAGAAGAGGGTAGAGCAATGGTGGTGGGCCCAAGATGGCCGCTGTAGGAGCCGCTTGCCAACAAGGTATACACCGGGGTCTCAAGAATCCAGCAAGTTAGTGCCCCACAAATAAAAATTAGGTACACAAGATCCCCAGGTCAAGCAGTCTTCAGTATGGGTCAAATATTTTTGCAGAAATAATCTGTAACAATGCTTTTTGTATGAGCTCTAGCTGGAGCTGCTGTGATGTGCGTCTGTATTGCTCTGTTGCTGGCTCCGCCCCCCCAGAAAAAGCTTTTTAAACATCTAAAGACTGTTACTCTTGTGCGAATATAAAAATAGTTTTTATAGATTGGGAATAAGGAGTAAATATACAGTACTCATTTTTTTATACATGTAATTTTAAGGAAGACGTCCCGATTTTACTGATTTTACTAATTTGTTAGTTTTTTATCTGAAATAAATACTGGTTATAATATACATACATTGTGTGGTATCTGTAAATAGAAACAATTTTGGGGAATTTTAGGCTTATTTTAGTGCCCTCCTAATACGCCCTTTGCATTTTAGATTAATAAGTAGGTGGATGACCTGGTTTCACGGGCCGCCTAACTGCAAGATTTTCAATTGGTTGTTAAAAAACGTGACCCGGAGTGAAAAAAAATAAAAATTTTCGGGTTGAATTTGAATAGTCTGAAAAGTATTGTAATTATAGCAATAACTGATTCCAGCTAAATTAAAAAAAAACATGAATGAAAGTCATATTTTTATGCCTAAAAACTGCTACTGAGGATCACAAACCAGGTAACTTTACTTTCACTTTAAGTGGTCAACAGAAAATATTTGGTATATTAAGGGAATAGTATGTATATCTATTATACAGCATAAGCTACAGTTTATTAAAACGTGTTTACATTTATATGCTGATGGAACCATTTTAAATGATGATTTTCTGATATTATGTTACTACTACTTTTTCTAGTACTGCCCCACACAACAATTTTCAAATAACAAATAAAGTCAGTGTATGTAGAGGCTGTTGCAGATTTCTCCCAGTAACACTGCACTTCTTAGGTCAATATTCCCAAATGATAGGGTGATAAATGACAGATAACAAAATGTCTATAATGTTAAATCCAGAAGGAATCCCCTTATCTGGTCAGTATAAAATATGCTTTGCCTGAAAAAGATGATGGTTAAAAGTTTGTCTATAGAAGAGGTGGGTTCTACACTTTAATGTCTTAGGTTATTTTTTAGTAACCTTAGCTTGTACCCTTATCATTGGCTGCACAGTGGAAATGGCTGAGGGTATCATATTTACTTATACCTACTTTTCTTATTTATCAAAATAAACAACCTTGTAAAGGTATGGCTGTTAGTGCCTTTAAAAAGTAGGGGTGCTACAGTAATGCATGTGCCACCTCCATAGTAAAACAATTGTGTGTAAGAGAGTTTGTGTGTGTTAGATAGTGTGAGAATATGAGAGAGTGAGAAATAAGATGTGTGTGTGAGAAATTGAGAATATATGTGAGAGAAACTGTGTGACAGAGTGTTTAAAAGTGTGAGTCTTATTTGTAAGATTGTGTGAGAGTTAGTTTGTGTGAGTTTCCGCGCGAGCCTGAAGGCTCACGCGGAAACAAGGGCATCAGGGGCCATTTGTCCCTTGATAATTCATCCCCAAAGAGTGTTTTATTCTTAATACAAATGTATATTAGCAGCGTTTAACAGCATCATACAAGTTTATGTATGGGCTACTTTTTCAACCCCTGTATATATATGCACCAGTGAGTAGAAGCAGCTGGCTGGATGTAAAAGGTCATTTCAAGTACCATTTTGGTAGCTGTATTTCCTGTGGTCATACACAAGTGTCTAGACAGTTTAAATCTCAAGCAACCCAGAGGGTGTATGATCTTAATAGCTACACTAACTGTTGTACCACATTTGTGATTTACCTGGTTGAGTGTACCCAATGTGAGAAACAATATGTGGGGTGCACCACCAGGGAGGCACATAGCAGGATCAGAGAGCACCTAAAAAATTTCGAGAATGGTTTTGAATGCTCAGATCTAGTGAGACATTTTGTTTATGTCCATGGGAAAAATGACAGTACCTTTAAATGGCAGGTGATAGAAGATCTCCGACCCCTATTCGAGGAGGTGACAGAAATGTAAAACTTCTCTATAGGGAGGCCTTCTGGATCTTCCAATTGAAGGCCAGGAGGCCAGTTGGTTTTAACATTGATGAGGACATTATTAATTTTTGGACCCGCCAGTCTTGAAGCTCTAGCAATGAATTCCATTGCTGTATGTACATATTTGTCTGAGTTACAATGAACACTATGCTATGTTGAGTTCCCTTATTACCTCCCTTTAAGGTTAGGTTATTTTGAGGATGAGGGCTTTTATGCTCCAATATGTTCATGGTTGTTCTTTCTGCTTTGATTTACCACATAGGAATCTAATCATATTTGGCATATCTAATGGATTATATTATTGTAGTTTCTACATATGTGTATGTTAGACTTAGATTAAATATTGGGGTTCTTATATCTTTAGGTGTGTATGGTTTTTAATATTTCTATTAAATTCTATAGGATATGACTCATGTCTAAACTTACTACATACCTGTGTATTTACATTTCTGCTTGTATCACTACTGTTACTAATTTGCTTGTCATGTTTTTCTTTATATAGTTGACATTTTACCAATATAACGAATATTAGGTTAGGTTATAGGTTACTAGGGAGCTTATTGGTTAAATCTGTCATACCTTGTATCTACGCTTCAATCACAGCCTCTGAGCCTAACTAATAGTATTTGATATATTTGAATAGAGACCTTATTGTTTTATTAGGTAGATACTTATGGTTATGTTAACTGATGCTATGTGAACTTCGTTTAATATATTGTGCTCTTAAAGGACCAGTCAACACATTAGATTTGCATAATCAACAAATGCAAGATAACAAGACAATGCAATAGCACTTAGTCTGAACTTCAAATGAACAGTAGATTTTTTTATAACAATTTTCAAAGTTATGTATATTTCCACTCCCCTTGTACCATGTGATAGCAATCAGCCAATCACAAATGCATATACGTATAGTCTGTGACATCTTGCACATGCTCAGTAGGATCTGGTGACTCAAAAATTGTAAATATAAAAGACTGTGCACGTTTTTTTTAATGGAAGTAAATTGGAAAGTTGTTTAAAATTACATGCTATATCTGAATCATGAAAATTTAATTTAACCTGAGTGTCCCTTTAATGTTGTTTCAGTGAAAATTGTACACTATTTATTATCCCTTTAAGGTCCCAGCTTTTTGTAATTATACCTGTTAGCACAGGTGTATTTAAACCATGTCAATTTTATCAGATCCCATGTCCATGATTAAGGCAGAGGGCTGCCGAAACGTGTAGGACGTATTCCTTTCTATGCTGTGACCTATGTTTGGCTTTTATGCTGTTAATTTTACTCTCCAATAAAGATCCGCTTTGAATTTAGCACATTGAGATTCGCTGTTTTTTTCCTTTTTGTCTTTATAGTATACTCCTATTACTGGCTTGAGTCTCAGTGCTTCTGGAACAATTGTTTTTTTCTTACATGTGTTGGAGATCGCTGTGACACCCCCCAGGATAGAGCCGATCGAGTCGTTGGAGCTTGGCCGTGGGCAGAAGCTAGCTATCTACGGATGCTACTCACCTCTACGAGAGCTGCAGGAACAGACCATTAAGGAAGGCTTCAAGTTTACAATGGAGACCCGGACTGGTGTAAGATTACACACGGTGAACAATCCGATCACTTCTTTCTGAGCTGCAAGCCTGTCTGTTCCTTTGATTGAAGCTGCATCCTTGGTGAGTTAGACTGCTGGATTCTTTTTCACAGTGTTTTTCGTAGTGTTTTAAGTTGCCTTAAAGGGGGACGGACTGCACCAATATATATATATATATATATATATATATATATATATATATATATATACATATACATAGAAACATATACACATTATAGTCCTTTCCAGTCAAACACCTTGTTATATACCATGGGGCCTATTTATGAAAGGCCTGTCAGCCATAATACGATATTGCGGATCATGTCCAACAGACCTCGCTGAATGCAAAGAGCAATATGCTCTATGCATTCAGCATTGCACCAGCAGCTCATGTGAACTGCTGGTGCAACTCCACCCCCTGCAGATTCGCGGCCAATTGGCCGCTAGCAGGAGGGTGTCAGTCAACCCGATGGTATTCGATCGGGTTGAATTGCGGTGATGTCTGTCCGCCTCCTCAGAGCAGGCAGACAGGTTATGGAGAAGCGGTCTTTAGACCGCTGCTCCATAACTTGTGTTTCTGGCGAGTCTGAAGGCTTGCCAGAAATACGGGCCCTCAAGCTCCATACAGAGCTTGATATATAGGGCACCAAATATCTTTTAACCCTTATAATATTTATTTATTAATATTTATATGAATCATTTTTTATCAGGTAGCGTATATATGAGTGTAAAACTTTATTGTAATCTATTTTTGTTGTGTTTAGTGCACATTTTTTATTCAATCCAAACAGTTTAGGCGAGGTCTTCACTCACGCTAACTGGACAAGCGCAAATTTAGTTTGAGCTTGATCACACCTTTTCACTTTCAAATTGTAATACAAGTGCAAGTTAGCGTGGTCACGATATTGCTTAACACGCCACTTGTAATCTAGTCCTTATTTGGTATATGAGCTATTGAATTCTATTTAAAACACATCAGTGTTTCCTAGCACATGAATTAATAGGTAGCAACAGAAGCCTGTGATAGGGACTAAAGATTCTTACCTTTAGATAAAATATTTCTTATTGACCACAAACCTCCTCCTTATACATCAGATAAATGACATGTAACTTACAATGAGAAAGAAAAAAAAGGAAAAAAAAACATCAGGCAGCAAAACACATAGTGCCTTACACTCAATGCTTAGTCCTTATTTGAGCTGCTATATTTGCTGCAGTCCATCTCAAAATATGTGGAGGTTTCTCTCATTTTCATATTTTTCCCTTGGTTCCTCTTTTTATGTGTCAGTAGATACAACAATCTATATCGGAGATACTTAATCCTGGGGGATGGTATTCTTATAGCTTTAGCAATATTATGAATCTAAATAGAACCAATGAACAAAACTTCAACAAAACTCAAAACACAACATGTTAAACTAATGGAGCCACGGGTACCTACCGCCCTATAGCTTGTCTATATAGCTATTAGTAGCTTCCTCATCCATTTTCCCTATAATGAATAACCTATCATGCCTAATCGGCGACTATCATCCTCTAAGACTTCTCTGCCTTTCTTTTTCTACCTTATTCTTGTGTTACCTTTAATTATCCAGTAAAACCAGATCTTCTGGAACATAGGCCCTGTGTCCTGTATAAATGCTGCTGTCTCGTACATCGAATAAACTGTCTGTATTCTAGTTAGAACCTCTGTCCACAATGGTATCTCATTTTTCCAGTATTTAGCAATAGCTATTCTTGTGGTGGGTGGTACAGAGGATTCGAATAAAAGTGTTGATATGTGGATTTAATCTCGGAACCGTCTCGTGCAATAGTGCCTGGGCCGGTGTAAGCGAGATCTGTTCGTCTAATAATGTACTCAGCAGTGCAGATAACTCCCTCCATATGTTCTGGACTTTAGGGCAATCCCACCACATAT
This sequence comes from Bombina bombina, assembly GCF_027579735.1. Lineage (NCBI taxonomy): Eukaryota > Metazoa > Chordata > Amphibia > Anura > Bombinatoridae > Bombina > Bombina bombina. Next base: position 329,055,390 of record NC_069506.1, on the reverse strand, counting down.
GAAGATATGATCCCCTAGTCCTACACCCTCTATAACAGTGGTTGGAGCCTCCTGGTGTCATATGAGCTGTTTTCACTGGTGTTAGGTACCATTGAAAAGTTGTTTTCAATACATTCTCTCTGAGGTCTGCGCTAACAAGGCCCCTGCTAGCGTAATGGAAAATATCCTTCCATTCGTCTATTGTGTACTCCTTAGCAAGATCCTTCTCTCAGTTTAGTAGCAGTGTAGTTTTAGTTAAGTATTTATTTTCCTGTAATGATATATATAATCTAGATATTGCTTTCTTGGGTCTGTTAACTGCTGTGCATAAATTTTCGAGATTCATTCTTTGATTGTGTGACGTGGCCCTAGCAATGTATGTTTGTATAGCTGATATGACCTGTAGGTAAAGGAACCAGTGTATCTGAATAGGCTCTAGTTTTTGTCTGAGTTGCGTGAAGGTCAGCAATTTACCTTGTGAATGCATATCCGCCACCCTGTATAAGCCTTTATTTTCCCATTTCTTTATGTGGTATCTAAACTCCTCGTTTATCAAATATTTTAGTGGCATTATTAGGGATTGTTTAGGCATTAGCGTCCCTATCTGTTGGGTCTTAGTCCATTGTTTCTTAGTCATTTGCGTGATTTTATATTGATAAGCTTTCGGGTCCTTGTTCTGTGCAGTACCCCATATAATATCGTCAGGTTCCTCCATCCCCCCCATGGTTGCCTCCAAGGCAGGCCAGAGCATGTCTCTCTGTCGTCTACCAAGTATTGAGTTTTGTGCCAGTCTTGCTGCTGTATAATAATCCTGTAGATTGGGAACACCCACCCCCCCCCCCAGCTGTCTATGTCTCGTCAGAATTTGGTGTGGGATTCTCGGGTGTTTGTTGTCCCTCAAAAATCTGTGTAAGTCCCGTTGCACGTTACCTAAATCTAAGCTGTTAATTTTAATTGGGAGGACCCTAAACAGATAAAGAATTCTGGGCAAGATCGTCATCTTGACCGCAGATATTCTCTCATACCAGGAGAATCCCATCTTCCTCCATTTTCCTAAGTCTGTTCTAATTGCTTTGTATAGGGGAGTATAATTTGCTGCGTATAGTTTGGAGGAGTGGGTAGTCAGTTTGATCCCTAGATATTTTAGGCCGCCTGAAACCCACTTGAAGTCAAAATTTGCCTCAATCGCCTTGATGGTGTGTTTAGGTATTGACAAGGGGAGTGCCTCACATTTGTCTACATTAATTTTATAACCCGATATTTGGGAAAATAGTTGTATAGCATGGTATACATGTGGCAGCGATATCAGTGGTTTCGAGATGGTTAATAAGACATCATCAGCAAACAGGGTAATTTTATGATGTGTCGTCCCTACTTCCAATCCCCAGATATCAGGACAGTTTCGTATATATGCAGCTAGGGGTTCTATGCATAGCGCGAAAATTAAGGGTGAAAGGGGGCATCCCAGCCTCGTACCATTAAGAATATGTATAACCCTAGACTGATATCCAATTGCTCTGACCTGGGCTGTAGGTGTCGAGTACAGTCCCTCAATAGCTTTCATAAATCGTCCTTCGAAACCCATTACTGACAACAATCTCACCATATATTTCCAATCGATCCGATCAAATGCCTTCTCCGCATCCAAAGATAGGACCAGAGAAGGCATTCCCCTGTCCCGAAGAAAATCAATAACTGACACCATTCTACAAATATTGTCTGGGGCCTCCCTATCTTTAATAAATCCGTCTTGGTCAGGGTGTATGACTGAGGGCAAGATGTGTTTCAGCCTGTTAGCTAGTATTTTGGTAACTATCTTGAGGTCCTGATTGATAAGGGAAATCGGTCTGTAATTTAACACAAAGGTGAGGATCCCTCCCCTGTTTTGGTATCACCACTATCCTAGCCTGAAGCAGTTCTGTAGGTATTTCTCCCCCTTCCATAATGTGGTTGGCAAACACCACCAGGTGAGGTATTAAGACATCTCTAAAAGCCTTATAGTATTCCCCTGGGAATCCATCTGGGCCTGGGGCTTTGCTTGGCTTAAGATCTTTGATAGCTGCTCGTACCTCTTCATGTGTAATTTTAGCATTAAGATTTTCCCTATCTTCGTCAGAAATTGGTTTCAGGTTTGCTTTATGCAGGAAAGAATCAAATATTTTGTCTGTCAGGGGACAATGGTGTACTTTAGTCCCGTCATACAGTTCGCTATAAAATTGAGCAAATGTGTCTACGATTTCCTGTGGGTAGGATGTTATGTGGCCCTTTGAGTTCTGTATGCTTGGTATCGATAGTGCTTGATAATTATCTCTAATTTTTTTCGCTAGATATTTATCTGACTTGTTCGAAAAGATAAAGTAGTTCGTTTTCAGTCTGTGTGCTGCCTTTATGGATTGCTTATTTAGTATGGATTGCAACCTGTTCTTTGTGTTTGTCAAGCTTGTCAGCGTAATGTCCGACTTAGTTATTTTATGTGCCTTCTCTAATGAGGTAATCTCCGAGTATAGCTGCTTCAGAATGAGGTCATTCTGTTTCCTAGCTGCTGTCTTTTCTTTGATCAATACTCCCCTGATCACTGCCTTATGTGCCGCCCATGGTATTATAGGGTTGTCAGTGGTGTCTATATTGATCTGCCAGTATTCCTCTAGGTCTTTGAGTATTCTGTCTTTAATAATTGGATTTTTAATACAGGATGGGTCATATGTCCAAGATTGTATTCTCTTCGGGTCTAACAGGTCCCCTAGGGTGAGTTTAGTGATAGAATGGTCTGACCAAACACAAGGTAGAATATCTATCTGTTGTATTATTGGTTGTAATATCTGGCTTGTATATATATAGTCTATTTTCGTGTAAGTGCTATGTGCTGAGGAGTAAAAAGTAGTGTCCCTAGCACTGCCATGCATCACCTGCCAGGTGTCCTGTAACGTATGCTGCTCAAGCATCTCCGATATGTTTTTAGCTACCCCCCTCTGTCTTTGCTTCCTTTTAGATTGCAGAGTGGCTGTGTAATTTGTTAAGGGTTGTATGTCTACGTTAAAGTCTCCTGCTAGAACTATGCGCATCCTAGACCAGTCAGTCAGCAGATTGGATATGTTTTGAAAGAATTTGTCCTGTTGCTCATTAGGAGCATACACATTACAAAAGAGTATGTCTATTCCTCCTATCTGGCCAGACACCAAGAGGTATCTGCCCTCTCTGTCAGCTATAGTTTCTTTATGTGTGAAGGGGATGGAGGAGTGAATAAGGATGGAGACTCCCCTCTTTTTAGACTCTAGGGTGGAATGGAACTGTTGCAGAAAGTCCCTTGCCCAGTATTTTGGAATGGTAGAATGGAGAAAATGTGTCTCCTGTAGGAAGATTACAGTAGCCCTCAGTCGCCTATAGTTAGTCATTGCTGTCCTTCGTTTTATATCAGTATTAAGGCCCCTCGCGTTGTGCGAGAGCAATATAATTCTGGATAATTACATTTTTAGAAAATATGACCATACTCTACTCTCTTCTTACAGATAGCTAAGTGTTGTAATAGTACCTTATTTGACATCTGGTAAGACTGCTCCAAGCATCGCACCAATCCTCTCATGGTTGATGAGCTTCGCGTGCACTTGAGGTTTCCTGTGGCTCCAAACAACAAAAATATAAACATTAACATAACTAGTAACGTGTTGTAATAAAACAGTGTGCTGGCAAACATGTGTCAATACCAACACTTTATGTATTCAATATGTAGTCTCAACAACAACCACAAAAACAGACATCATATCAAAATTAATAAACATACAGTAGATCTTCAGACCTAGTACCTCTATAACCCTTTTCTGTTTCATAGAGTTAATAACTTTTACTTAAGTCTCAACTTCTCACAACAAGATGGGAGAAACCTGCAAGTGGAAAAATGTCCCCTTTGTGCCTAAATCTCAAGTTTTAGCTTTCTTTTTAGTAATCTTTTTCCATCTCGGTCTTTGAGGCTTCGCTTGAGAGTTGGAAGGCTCCGAGGAGCTTGTTGTTGTTTCCCCTTCCATAATTTCAGGTGGATCCAACTCTAAGAGCTTACAGATAGCAGGTATCTCCGTTGTGGATTTGATCGTGGTTGTTCTGCCGTTTCTCACAACATGTAGGGCAAAGGGGAAGCCCCACCTATATGGAATATGGTGTTTTCTGAGGAGGAGGGTGAGCGGACGAAGTGCATATCTTCTTTGCAGGGTCTTAATGCAGAGGTCTTGGAAAAACTGGATGACGTTACCCTGGAATTTAAAAGTGGGGGTTTGTCTGACAGCTGACAATATTTTTTCTCTATCAGGGAATTGCAGAAGTTTAAGTATCACATCTCTAGGGGGTTGGTCTGGTTTAGGTTTTGCTCTTAGGGCCCTATGGGCTCTCTCTATTGGAACTTCAGAATCGCCTGGGGTTCCTAAGATTGCTCAAAATAATTGTTGGAGGTAGTTGTGTAGATCCTCAGCTCCGATTGTCTCGGGGACCCCTTTGAGTCGAATGTTGGATCTTCTACTCCTATTTTCAATGTCTTCGATTTTCTCCTCCAGCTCCATTATCATTTGTTTGTTGTTAGTGTTTGAGATACTTCCGCCACCTCTTCACTCATTTCATCAGTTGCATTTTCCAGGGAATCCACTCGAGTCCCCAATTCTGAGATCTCAGTTTTGATATCAGTGAGGCTGCTAGTAATTTTCTCTTGGAAGCTATCCATCTTCTCCCATAGTTTATCGAAATTGGACGCAATGTCCTGCTTGGATACTAAAGTGTGTAGATCCGCCCTTGTCACAGGAGTCATATCTTCAAGATCTCCTTCATTTTCAGATTCCAGATCTTCCTCAGCTTCATTTGAAAGCAGATCTTTAACTTTATGCATTCTGGATGTTTTGAAAAATGCTTCCATGGATGCGGGCTTCATTCCTTTATCAGCTTTGGCCCCCTTCCTGGTCGACATTGTGAATGTCCCTTTTAAACACTTCACTCTCTGGGTCAGTTAGGTGATTCAATTGGTCTTACAGGAATTCTGATATGCCTGACTCTTTACTCCTATTCTAGCCGGAAGATAGCAGACGTCAAAGTCCCCTGAGCTTTCTCTGATTTGTTGGGAGTTGTAACCTTGAATCCGCTCTCCAAAACCCTCCCCCTCTATGTCATTAATGTTGTTAGTCCATAGTCATATCATACCCTCTTTCTTAGAGTACATTCAATAGGCATACATACGTGTTGTCGTGAGAAGGAGATAATGAGGGGCAAAAAATGGCCCTATTCAATATACATGTGCGCTAGTAAATCTTGATCTCTGTGGGGTTGTTGGACCACTCATAAACACAACTTTACATCTTTAATTCAGTTTGCATCTCAATGACTTTTCCCTGTGCAAGTGTGTCCCCATGTATCTGGCTGTCGTGTGGCTTGAGGACTGATTGGTTTCACTAGTCTTTATTCCCGGGGCAGTTGTCCCCACTGATGGCAAGGAGAGAGACCAGCTTGGTAGTGTATCTCTGGCCCCTTCAAGAATGAGCCTGTGAAAAACTCAGAGGTGTTTAGTATTCCTGTGAACAGGCTTTAAAATCATGCAGTGAGCGTTATGTGTAGCTATCCAATTTTTATGTAAGCTGCAATTAATGTGCACAGTTCAGTTTCTTAAATCTCTCTTTATCTTTTTTTCACAACTCTGGCTGATTATTCCCTATGTAATTAATCCTGAGTATTGCCTGTGTTCTATAAAGCTGAAGAGCAGCCTGCTTCACGTGGCACACAACATGTAGAAGGGGAGTGTGACAAACAAATAGCTCCGTTTCAGCTCAGCCATCTGCTCTGCTTTTTATTATAAAGAGAACAAATGTAAGCTACAATCAGGGTATAATGAGCCTTCCGGTATAGACTGTGTTCTCCTTTATCCCCCTAATGAGAGTTGCTCACAACAAGCGTATCAGTATCAGCTAGGTCTTTCTATTCTGATATTGTGTGGTTCTGCTGTTAAAATGGCGTCTTTTCACGCCACTAATTTTCCTCCCGCTCACTTGGGATTGTTAAGTCTCTCCCCAGCCCAGATAATTCTTTGTGCTGTGAAATCTCGGCACCAAAACAGGGGATCTATCTCCCTTATGTCCCCAATGTTCGCTCACCTCTTTGAGACGCTTCAGCCAGGCTGCTGTATGTTGCTGGGAGAGAGGAATCTCCAGCTGCTTGCACTTCCAGAGCCTCACAGGATTACAATGGCGGCTCCGGAGCGGAGCCCCGACCCTCCGGAGTCACAATCCAGCTGCAGGCAGTCTGATGATTTTAAGGGTGAAGGCTCAGGTCTCGCATTAAACACAGTACAGGTCCGGTGTCTATGGCAGGGGTACTCTATGCGGCTCACCACTGCAGCTCCTCCGTCCCCTTCAAACTCAGCCGACAGCGTTCTATCTAGCACCAAAGATAATTCAGTTCTTTGCTTCTTTGCCTCTCCTGGCCCACCGGTCTATTTAAAATATATTTAATAAAGTTTTGCCAGCTACACTTTGCAATATTATCTCTTGTTCACAGAGCCTCTGCAAAATGCTTCCACTCCATTCAGCAGATAGCTCCGCCCCCCCCAGATTCTTACCTTTAAAGGGGTTAAATGCATTAAAAAAATGCACTCCAAGGGCATAGAGGTCATGATAAGTAGACTGCCTATCAGCCAATCAGGAGTGGTATATATATATATATATATGTACATATATATGTTTATATGTGTATGTATGGATGGATGTGTGCACATACATATTTACAGAGCCAAAGACATAAATACACATGCATACACATATATACACATGTATAGATACACACATACTCATATATACATATATGTATACATATATATTTATATATGCACAGATTGGAGCCCTTTACAGTCAAATAACCAGGGCTGGTACTAGACTATTTTGTGCCCTAGGCAAGACCAGTTACTTGCGCCCCCCCACCCCACGCCAAAAAAAAACAAAACAATTAAAGCAACAAAACATGACACTTTTACATTTCTTTTAATTTTCAAGAGTAAGTGCCATAAGATGACAAAAGCACCAATATTAAAGGGAAAATATAAAGTAATCAAATATAAATTACCTATATTAAAATAAATAAATAAATAAAATATAAATTAACTGTATTAAACAAACATAAATTAACTGTAATAACAAAATATAAATTAACTGTATTAAACAAACATAAATTAACTGTAATAACAAAATATATATTAACTGAATTTTTCTTACAGTCAGACAGAGAAACAAACAAAAAAAGCGACAGAGTTGTCACATAAAAGTTTCAATTTCAGACACATCAAAATCTCACTCTGCGTGCCTTTTCCTTTGCAAATTTTGTCACCATTTCAGCCAGATCAAATGCTGCTGCCTGTGTATGTTCAATTGATCTAGTTGCCAAGCCAACTATTCTCTTTTCCAACATTGTTGAACGTATGTAAGTTTTTATAAGTTTGAGCTTTGAGAAACTACGTTCACCACTTGCCACTGATACTGGAAGTGTGAGAAGGATCCTCAGAGCAACAGAAACACTAGGCACGTTATCCAGAAGTTTATTTTGTAGTATGAAGAGAAGTACTTCTTGTGGCGGCATAGACTTTGGAAGTCTTTGAGCTATTGCTTCAAGTTCACAACGCAGATCTTCAGCATCAATATCTTTGTTTCCATTAAGCATCAATGACTTTTCAAAATTCTTGCAGTCCTTAAGTAAATCTTCAGTCATTTTTTCTTTATACTGTATATGTCATATAGGAAGCCAAATAGTGAATTATATTGTTGCAGCTGTTGGAATCTCTCTTCAATAGATTGTATGGCCATGTCTAAAACAGCATAGTAAATACCTGTTTTAAATTTCTGCTTTGGATCTTGTGGTGCTTCTTCTCAGGCCTCATATTTAAACTGCCGTTTCTTTCTCCTGTCTCGAACTTGATCTTCTGTCTCAAAGTTTGGTACGATCTGTATCTCATTTGCAATCTCAGTAGCATCTGTCAAAACTTGTTGAAAACCCTCATCACACCTGCAGGTTATGAGATAATTCTTGGTCACTTGCAATTGTCTTGTAGCTGAATTTAAATCAGCTTCCTTATTTTGTAGTAGCTTGCTTGTAAGATTGAATTCAAAAAGAATGGTGTACCATGTAACAAGGAATACCACAAACTTGAACTTACTAACTGCATCAGCAAGGGCCTTGGCTTCAATTCGGGAAGTATTTCCAGGTATCATCAAAAATCTCTATCAAAGCATCATATATATTACCAAGATGATATCTCAGGGGGTTCAAAGCATCAATCCGACTCTCCCATCTTGTTTCACTCAGCTTAACAGTTATGCCTAAGTCTGATATATGGCTAATTAGAACTTGCCAACGCTTAGTTGATGTAGAGAAATAATTATAAATCTGTTGAACTAACCTGAATAAAGCAATTGCATCCAGACAACACCTAGCAGCATCATTGACTACCAAGTTTAAAGAATGTGCATTGCAGGGCACAAAAAATGTGGGTTTAAGTCCAGTATTCTCTTGTGTGCTCCATTTTGTTTGCCTTTCATGTTACTCCCATTGTCATACCCTTGACCATGCAGATTTTCAATTGGCAATTCAATTTGCTCCAGCTGTTCAAGAAGAGTTTCTGCTATAAAGGCACCTGTAGTCTCCTGTAGTGGAATAAATCCCAAGAAATGTTCTCTTATGGTAATACTTTCAGACTCATTATCTGATGGTTTGCTTACATTGACAAAACGTACAATCATTGTCATTTGCTCAATATGACTAACATCAGGTGTGCAGTCCAGAAAAATTGAATAGTATTTAGCTGAGATTGTACTTGTTATAATTTGCTGCTTTATAGCACCGGCTATAAGCTATATAAGCTCATTCTGGATATCTTTTCCCAGGTAGTGAACCAATGCTTCTTGATGTTTAACCCTACGCAAATGTTCATTCATGATAGGATCTAAAAGGGTTAGATATTCCACAAACTTTAAAAAATACCCATTGCCAGCACTATACAACTTGTCATTTGTACCACGGAATGACAAGTTTTGCATGGCAAGAACTCTTACCAAAGCAATCAAGTGTTGCAAGACTTGTTGCCAATATTATTCTTCTTGCTTAATATTCTGCTGGTTAATAGCATCAATTGTTTTTTCTTTAGATAAGCGCAATTCAAGTTCACGCCAGGCTTGATAGTGTTCCAAATGGTCAGTATTCCTCTTATGTGAAGAAATAATTGCTCCAATGTTCTTCCAATCTTTTGAACCTGTGTCTTGTAGGGATGATGCAACATTTATTTTACTGAACAATTTACATCAAAAACAAAAAAATACATCTTTTGATTTTGAATATATCAACCATTGACAACACACTTCTTCACCATTGGCCAGTCTCCTCTTGTAGTGTACAGGAGAAAATCTTCTGTTTTTTGAGTCTTTGGGAAAAACATGTGATACAACCTCCTGTGGTCCATGTTGAATTATAAGCTGTCATAGATCATCACTGCAAGAGTAGGGCCATTTGGCAGGGTCACTGTAATCCAAATCAGGCACATCATCTTCTTTTGATGACTTTGCAATGCTACTAGTCTCACTTTTATTGACATCTTTTTCTTCTGTGTTCTTTCTAGAGACATTTCCAAATTGTGAAACTTCAGTATGACTTGTAGTAGGAGCACAACATTCAGCTTCCCCGGGGGCAGGTTCTACAAGAGTACATTCACATTCTTGTTCTTGATTTGCTTTCTGTGTATGAAGGTATTTCAAGAAGGACCCCTCTTGCTATGCTTGCTCCTTAGCTTGTTCTGCCTTTCATTTGCAGTACTGGCTCCAGAAGGTTGTTTTTAATCAACCATAGTTAACTGAAGAAAATAACAAAAAACATCTGGTTCTTTAAGGATAGTTCAGCTCTATGACCCATCTGAGAAAATATAAAACTACTTATTTATGTGTATATATTGCCAGGCTCCTCTCAAAAAGCCCAATCATAGAGTTCAACAAAAGTCATGGAGGTGGCACTCAAGAATAAAAGCATAAAATTTTATTGAAGAGCTTTTCAATAAAGTTTATGCTTTTATTCTTGAGTACCACCTCCAATACTTTTGTTGACATCACACCTCAGATGTAATCTTTTACCTTAACCCTGTAGTGCATGAGTATTTGTAAACACAGATTTGACTTTATATATGACCCTGGTCCTCCAATTCATCTCAGCTACTCTCAGCCACATAGTCATATCAGCCCCCCTTGCCTGGCCAGCAGTCTCTCTGAGCACTATGTCACTAGCAGCAGACCTTAAATCAGCCTCCTAGCCTTGCAGTCCCTGTTAGCTGCATTGCATATCAGATTTCTTACCCCTTGCCCTGTTACCCTTTGCCTTAAACATTGTGCGTGGTTGCTGTGGAAAAGGCTTTTAACCAGAAGCATAACTAGAAACCACAGGGATCAGGTGCAAGAATCTAAGAAGCCTCCCCCCCAAAAAAATGTGAATTTGATACACATCTTTTTTTGAAGAATGAAGCAAAATTAATAACACAAGTAAATTGGAAAGTTGCATGAAAATTATATATTCCATCTGAATCATGAAAGAAAAATATTGGGATTCATGTCACTTTAAAATGGAAAACAGCTTTTAAAAACCATTATCTGCAACTCCAGTCCATTTATATACTAATTTCACAATGTGGAACTGGGGCCAAATATGCCCCACACACCGCCCTTGAACTGCCAAACCATGCCTATGGAAAATCTGAACTATGCCTCATATTGCTACCCAATAACACAATCAGAGACATAAGTGACTATGCCGATATCCCCCAACTACACCCACATGGTCACCCCTATGTTTTGCCTTTAGGCTGGGAAGTTGACCCTATTGGTTAAGGTTTAATTAATTAACAAATAATGTTGGTAAAATTCACACACCTCAGGCCCAGCAATTGATTGTGGGCAAAATAAAATATTTGTTTTTTCATGACAACTTAGTAGTTACTGGTTAAAACTCAATTACAAGCTAGCAAGTCACGGTGTCACAGTATATATATATGTATATATGTGTGTGTGTGTGTAAGTTTATGCATGTAGGTGAGCATATACATATTTATACATATTAATGCACATATATACACATAAACATATTTGCACATAATATATATATATATATATATATATATATATATATACACACACACTGTATATATATACCAGTGATCTTTCACCTGTTTGTGAACTCAACTCTCTAATAATCCCCCTATAAATGGTCAAATCAAATTTACACTATCATATTGCAACTGGGCAGCAAATATTTAGTGACACAACAGTCATGGTCATTTAAACAGTAATTCTGAATCCTGAACAATATCACTATGACACTGGTAACACACACATATGTAGAACCAGTTTTATAGACCCAAAAACTAAATTTGATCAAGCGGACAAGCACTAAAATTTATAAACCTGATGATCCTGATCACACCCTGATCCTCCATAAAACTCCCAGTGCAATTTTTCTCTAATCAGATACTCCCCATAGAATCCGTAACTGAGAGACCACTGCATTTCAAATAAAACACTTATGATTACCATTGGCCTTGTAGAAGCTACTGCCACCCTTGATTAGTAGTTAGCCTGCCTGCAGATGGCTGCCTGTCTGAGTCACCACGTCACCACCCACACTCAGATGTCCACTCCAGTCTCCAGTACCAGACCACACCGCACTAGACAACACGCTACTGCTCCGGCCTGCTGGCTGCTGCCGCCCCTAACTGCACAGTGCGCATGGCACGTGGGTGGAGCAAAGCAGGAGCTGGCTGGGTGATGATAATTAATATGTAAGATGACTCCAGTCCACATGTTGCAGGTGCGCAGCTGTGCAGGGGCTCTCTCTCCAGGATCGTGAAGACCTGGTCCATGCACTAAGTCAGTGTCACAGTCAGACACACACACTTTACCACCACCACAAGTTATATAAAAAAAAATTCTGTAAACAGGATCAGGGTCGGCTGCAGCCTGCACCCTAGGCGGCTGCCTAGATGCCTAGCGGGAGCGCCAGCCCTGCAAATAACTTGCCGTATTCCATATCACTTTTTAACAATTTTAAAACCTTTTTATGAATATGGAAATCATATTTTGTTATCAAAAAATGTATATACTGTATGAGTGTAATAGTTTATTTTGATATGTTTTTGATGTTTTTTGTAACAAAAATAAAAATGAAATGAACCCTTACACTTTACTTCAGGCTTTTGCTCAAGCACAAGCTATAGCTTGCAACTTGTGATACTAGCGCTGTTTTGCACGGTTACAATATTCATTGAAAGTATAGGTTTCGCTAGAGCAATGTCAGCCGCACTAACCCTTCTCTAGTAAATATGATTTACCATGGACTTGTAATATAAAGTTGCACGCTAATGTTAGCGAGGTCCAGCGATATTGCTTTTCCGGACCCGCGGCACTTGGGATCTGGGCCATAGTAAACACATATATTTAATTTCCCTTTGGGTTTTCATGTTCTTTATATACCTAAATATTATATACTGTTTTATAATGGTGAGGATTAGGTGTTCAGTGTGTAGTTAGCCCCTCTAGCAATAAAATAATTCATTTATCCAGAGATTCAATGCTCCCTGGCTTCTTGAATCCCTTACTATTTTTTTCTTAATAAAGAGTAATCATATCACTACAAATCCCTATACACTTCAGTTGTGCAGCTATTTGTTCTGAAAAATGCCCAAGCCACATTTTAAAGGCTAATGGCTGAGCTGCTCAGCAAAATATATGACATTTGTACTACAGCCAGATGTACCGAGCAAAAATATTGGGGGAATAATAGAGACAGCAATCAAATTGAGTCATGTGAAATATTTGCTGAATCCAGGAGATTGAGGGGGGGTCATGAATTGGACGTCCATTCATTTGAGGCCATAAAGATAAAAGAAAATTGGTGAGAATTGCACTCGGCAAACATACCAAAAAACACAGTAAAGCCCTAAATTATCCAAGCGGGAGCCATAAAGACTGAAGCCTGCAGTTAAATTCTGGACAGTTGGTAAATCTGTCACAGGAATCATTGCAGTGTCTGTCTCTAGATGTAGAGAGACATTTTTTATATTCTTTTTTTCTGTTCCTGGAACGTGTGAGGAGTATGCAAATGTGACATTCACTTTCATACTTATTATAGAATTAGTGTCTCTAACCTTTCATTATTTATATTTTTTTGAAATGCAAATTGTATCATCTCTTTTTTTTCAGTCTCCCTAGGTAAGAAAAAACTGCCATCAGGTAACCCACTGGCTTGTGGGTAAGTGATATTATGAAAACAATCTATAGACAGCCAGATCATAGGGCAGTCATTGTTTGGAGAAATAGTCCCAATATTGTATTGAAACAAAGATGTTAATGAACATAAGAGACAGAATGAGTGTATTAGTGTATTCATTTTGTAACTTAACCACTTCACCACCACATACTTTTGAAATTCATGCAAGAATCTCAAATGTACATAAAAAAGTTTAATGAGCCATAAATGTGTCAAAAGAAATGTTTTTAATGTGTTAGATCATTTTATTATTGCAATATTGTTTGTATATAACTATCTGTTTAGCGGTTAAAGGGAAAGCTACTTGAAAATTGTTATTGATTAAAAAGAAAGACAATCCCTTTACTACCCCATCCCTGTTTTGTATAACCAACACTATTATATTATATATATCTCTACATATCTCAAAACAGAATGTACCTGTCATGGTTAATTATATATTTCCTACATGTTCTATGTTAAATTTTGCATATATTATTTATTAATATTGTTTTTGTATTCTATTGTACAATGTTTTGTGGACCCAGGACATACTTGAAAACGAGAGAAATCACAATGTATCCTTCCTGGTAAAATATTTTATAAATAAATAATATTAATATGCTTTATTACCTCTCGGCTAGATTACGAGTCTTGCGTTAGGGTTAAAAAGCAGTGTTGAGAGGTCCCATCGCTGCTTTTTAATGCCCGCTGGTATTACAGGTCTTGCAGGTACAGGTGTACCGCTCACTTTTTTGGCGCAACTCTAAAATACCACAAATCCACTTACGTCAATTGCGTATCCTATATTTTCAATGGGATTTTCCTAACTCCGGTATTCCTAAAAAGTGAGGGGTAGACCCTCTACCTCCAAGATCCCTAACCCATTTGAAAGTCAGTAGTTAATAGTTTTATGGGCTAACGCCGTAACATAAAACTCTTAACTAAATTGCTAAAAAGAACACTAACACCCATAAACTACCTATTAACCCCTAAACCGAGCCCCCCCCCACATCGCAAACACTATAATACATTTTTTAACACCTAATCTGCCGAACCAGAGATCGCCGCCACTTTAATAAATATATTAACCCCTAAACTGCCGTACTCCCGCATCGCAAACACTAGTTAAATTTTCTTAACCCATAATCTGCCATCCCTAACATCGCCGCAACCTACCTACATTTATTAACCCCTAATCTGCCGCCCCCAACGTCGCCGCAACTATATTAAATGTGTTAACCCCTAAATCTAACTCTAACCCTAACCCCCCTAACTGAAATATAATTTTAATAAATCTAAATAAAATTACTATCATTAATTAAATTAATCATATTTAAAACTAAATACTTACCTATAAAATAAACCCTAATGGCTAGATTTAGAGTTTGGCGTTAGCCGTCAAAACCAGCGTTAGAGGCTCCTAACGCTGGTTTTGGGCTACCGCTGGTATTTAGAGTTTTGTAGGTAAGGGTCTAACGCTAACTTTGCAGCCGCGACTTTTCCATACCGCAGATCCCCCTACGCCATTTGCGTATCCTATCTTTTCAATGGGATCTTTCTAACGCTGGTATTTAGAGTCGTGGCTGAAGTGAGCGTTAGAAATCTAACGACAAAACTCCAGCCGCAGAAAAAAGTCAGGAGTTAAGAGCTTTCTGGGCTAACGCTGGTTCATAAAGCTCTTAACTACTGTGCTCTAAAGTACACTAACACATATAAACTACCTATGTACCCCCTCACATCGACGCCACTCTATTATAATTTTTTAACCCCTAATCTGCCGACCGCACACCGCCACAACCTACGTTATCCCTATGAACCCCTAATCTGCTGCCCCTAACACCGCCGACCCCTATATTATATTTATTAACCCCTAATCTGCCGCCCCCAACGTCGCCTCCACCTACCTACAATTATTAACCCCTAATCTGCCGACCGGACCTCACCGCTACTATAATAAATGTATTAACCCTAATCCGCCTGACTCCCGCCTCAATAACCCTATAATAAATAGTATTAACCCCTAATTTGCCCTCCCTAACATCGCCGACACCTAACTTCAAGTATTAACCCCTAATCTGCCGACCGGACCTCACTGCTACTCTAATACATTTATTAACCCCTAAAGCTAAGTTTAACCTTAACACTAACACCCCCCTAAGTTAAATATAATTTAAATCTAACGAAATAAATTAACTCTTATTAAATAAATTAATCATATTTAAAGCTAAATACTAACCTGTAAAATAAATCCTAATATAGCTACAATATAAATTATAATTATATTGTAGCTATTTTAGGATTAATATTTATTTTAAAGGCAACTTTGTATTTATTTTAACCAGGTACAATAGCTATTAAATAGTTAATAACTATTTAATAGTTACCTAGTTAAAATAATTACAAAATTACCTGTAAAATAAATCCTAACCTAAGTTACAATTAAACCTAACACTACACTATCAATAAATTAATTAAATAAATGGAACTGAAGAGGAGATCCGGAGCGGCAGAAGTGATCCTCCAAGCGGCGCTGAAGAAGTCTTCCATCCGATGAAGTGATCCTCCAAGCAGCGCTGAAGAAGTCTTCCATCCAGGCGATGTCATCTTCCAAGCAGGGTCTTCAATCTTCTTTCTTCAGGATCCATCTTGCAGACCTCCGACGCGGAACATCCTGCTGGCCCGACGGACTACCGACAAATGAAGGCTCCTTTAAGAGACGTCATCCAAGATGGCATCCCTCGAATTCCGATTGGCTGATAGGATTCTATCAGCCAATCGGAATTAAGGTAGGAAAATTCTGATTGGCTGATGGAATCAGCCAATCAGATTCAAGTTCAATCCGATTGGCTGATCCAATCAGCCAATCAGATTGAGCTTGCATTCTATTGGCTGATCGGAACAGCCAATAGAATGCAAGCTCAATCTGATTGGCTGATTGGATCAGCCAATCGGATTGAACTTGAATCTGATTGGCTGATTCCATCAGCCAATCAGAATTTTCCTACCTTAATTCCGATTGGCTGATAGAATCCTATAAGCCAATCGGAATTCGAGGGACGCCATCTTGGATGACGTCCCTTAAAGGAGCCTTCATTCGTCGGTAGTCCGTCGGGCCAGCAGGATGTTCCGCGTCGGAGGTCTGCAAGATGGATCCTGAAGAAAGAAGATTGAAGACCCCGCTTGGAAGATGACATCGCCCGGATGGAAGACTTCTTCAGCGCCGCTTGGAGGATCACTTCATCAGATGGAAGACTTCTTCAGCACCGCTTGGAGGATCACTTCTGCCGCTACGGATCTCTTCTTCAGTTCCATCGGTGGCTCGGCTGAGTGAAGACGACT
This sequence comes from Bombina bombina, assembly GCF_027579735.1. Taxonomy (NCBI): domain Eukaryota; kingdom Metazoa; phylum Chordata; class Amphibia; order Anura; family Bombinatoridae; genus Bombina; species Bombina bombina. The sequence continues at coordinate 329,038,785 of NC_069506.1, read as the reverse complement.
CAAGTTAGGATGATCTTCAGGGGGGTAGTGTTAGGTTTTTTTAAGGGGGGTTTGGGTTAGATTAGGGGTATGTGGGTGGTGGGTTTTAATGTTGGGGGGGTTGTATTTTTCTTTTACAGGCAAAAGAGCAGTTTTCTTTGGGGCATGCCCCACAAAAGGCCCTTTTAAGGGCTGGTAAGGTAAAAGAGATTTGAACTTTTTAAATTTAGAATAGGGTAGGGCATTTTTTTATTTTGGGGGGCTTTGTTATTTTATTAGGGGGCTTATAGTAGGTGTAATTAGTTTAAAATTGTTGTAATATTTTTCTAATGTTTGTAAATATTTTTTATTTTTTGTAACTTAGTTCTTTTTTATTTTTTGTACTTTAGTTAGTTTATTTAATTGTATTTATTTGTAGGTATTGTATTTATTTAATTTATTGATAGTGTAGTGTTAGGTTTAATTGTAACTTAGGTTAGGATTTATTTTACAGGTAATTTTGTAATTATTTTAACTAGGTAGCTATTAAATAGTAAATAACTATTTAATAGCTATTGTACCTGGTTAAACTAAATACAAAGTTGCCTGTAAAATAAATATTAATCCTAAAATAGCTACAATATAATTATAATTTATATTGTAGCTATATTAGGGTTTATTTTACAGGTAAGTATTTAGCTTTAAATAGGAATAATTTATTTAATAAGAGTTATTTTTTTCCGTTAGATTTAAATTATATTTAACTTAGGGGGGTGTTAGTGTTAAGGTTAGACTTAGCTTTAGGGGTTAATACATTTATTAGAGTAGCGGTGAGGTCCGGTCGGCAGATTAGGGGTTAATACTTAAAGTTAGGTGTCGGCGATGTTAGGGAGGGCAGATTAGGGGTTAATACTATTTATTATAGGGTTATTGAGGCGGGAGTGAGGCGGATTAGGGGTAAATACATTTATTATACAGGGAGTGCAGAATTATTAGGCAAGTTGTATTTTTGAGGATTAATTTTATTATTGAACAACAACCATGTTCTCAATGAACCCAAAAAACTCATTAATATCAAAGCTGAATAGTTTTGGAAGTAGTTTTTAGTTTGTTTTTAGTTATAGCTATTTTAGGGGGATATCTGTGTGTGCAGGTGACTATTACTGTGCATAATTATTAGGCAACTTAACAAAAAACAAATATATACCCATTTCAATTATTTATTTTTACCAGTGAAACCAATATAACATCTCAACATTCACAAATATACATTTCTGACATTCAAAAACAAAACAAAAACAAATCAGTGACAATATAGCCACCTTTCTTTGCAAGGACACTCAAAAGCCTGCCATCCATGGATTCTGTCAGTGTTTTGATCTGCTCACCATCAACATTGCGTGCAGCAGCAACCACAGCCTCCCAGACACTGTTCAGAGAGGTGTACTGTTTTCCCTCCTTGTAAATCTCACATTTGATGATGGACCACAGGTTCTCAATGGGGTTCAGATCAGGTGAACAAGGAGGCCATGTCATTAGATTTTCTTCTTTTATACCCTTTCTTGCCAGCCAAGCTGTGGAGTACTTGGACGCGTGTGATGGAGCATTGTCCTGCATGAAAATCATGTTTTTCTTGAAGGATGCAGTCTTGTTCAGTGGTGGTCGTCTTTCAGCCTTTCTTACCTTGGCCATGTCTCTGAGTATTGCACACCTTGTGCTTTTGGGCACTCCAGTGATGTTGCAGCTCTGAAATATGGCCAAACTGGTGGCAAGTGGCATCTTGGCAGCTGCACGCTTGACTTTTCTCAGTTCATGGGCAGTTATTTTGCGCCTTGGTTTTTCCACACGCTTCTTGCGACCCTGTTGACTATTTTGAATGAAACGCTTGATTGTTCGATGATCATGCTTCAGAAGCTTTGCAATTTTAAGAGTGCTGCATCCCTCTGCAAGATATCTCACTATTTTTGACTTTTCTGAGCCTGTCAAGTCCTTCTTTTGACCCATTTTGCCAAAGGAAAGGAAGTTGCCTAATAATTATGCACACCTGATATAGGGTGTTGATGTCATTAGACCACACCCCTTCTCATTACAGAGATGCACATCACCTAATATGCTTAATTGGTAGCAGGCTTTCGAGCCTATACAGCTTGGAGTAAGACAACATGCATAAAGAGGATGATGTGGTCAAAATACTAATTTGCCTAATAATTCTGCACACAGTGTAGTAGCAGTGAGGTCCGGTCGGCAGATTAGGGGTTAATAATTGTAGGTAGGTGGAGGCGACGTTGGGGGCGGCAGATTAGGGGTTAATAAAAATAATATAGGGGTCGGCTGTGTTAGGGGCAGCAGATTAGGGGTACATAGGGATAATGTAGGTTGCGGCGGTGTACGGAGCGGCAGATTAGGGGGTTAAAAAAATATGCAGGTGTCAGCGATAGCGGGGGCGGCAGATTAGTGGTTAATAAGTGTAATGTTAGGGGTGTTTAGACTCGGGGTTCATGTTAGGGTGTTAGGTGCAGACTTAGGAAGTGTTTCCCCATAGGAAACAATGGGGCTGCGTTAGGAGCTGAACGCTGCTTTTTTGCAGGTGTTAGGTTTTTTTTCAGACTGCCCCATTGTTTCCTATGGGGGAATCGTGCACGAGCACGTTTTTGAAGCTGGCCGCGTCCGTAAGCACCGCTGGTATTGAGAGTTGCAATGGCGGTAAATATGCTATACGCTCCCTTTTTGGAGCCTAATGCAGCCCTTCTGTGAACTCTAAATACCAGCAGTATTTGAAAGGTGCGGGGGAAAAAAAGCCAGCGTTAGATACGCGGGTCGTTACCGACAAAACTAAATCTAGCCGTATGATAGCTACAATATAACTAATACTTACATTGTAGCTAGTTTAGAGTTTATTTTTATTTTACAGGCAACATTGTATTTATTCTAACTAGGTACAATAGTTATTAAATAGTTATTAACTATTTAATAGCTACCTAGTTAAAATAAAGTCAAATTTACCTGCAAAATAAATCGTAACCTAAGTTACAATTACACCTAACACTACACTACAATTAAATGAATTCCCTAAACTAACTACAATTAAATACAATTAAATACAATTATCTAAAGTACGAAAAAAACAAACACTAAATTACAGAAAATAATAAAATAATTACAAGTTTTTAAACTAATTACACCTAATCTAACCCCCCTGATAAAATAAAAAAGCCCCCCAAAATAATAAAAAGTCCTACCCTATACTAAATTACAAATAGCCCTTAAAAGGGCTTTTTGCGGGGCATTGCCCCAAAGTAATCAGCTCTTTTACCTGTAAAAAAAGTACAATACCCCCCCAACATTAAAACCCACCACCCAAACACCCAACCCTACTCTAAAACCCACCCAATACTCCTTAATAAAACCTAACACTAACCCCTTGAAGATCACCCTACCTTGAGAAGTCTTCACCCAACCGGGCCGAAGTCCTCTATGAAGCCGGCTTAAGTGGTCCTCCAGACAGGCAGAAGTCTTCAGCCAATAGGATTACCGTTAAATCCTATTGGCTGATCCAATCAGCCAATAGGATTGAGCTGGCATTCTATTGACTGATTGGATCAGCCAATAGAATGCAAGCTCAATCCGATTGGCTGATTGCATCAGCCAATAGGATTTTTCCTACCTTAATTCCGATTGGCTGATAGAATTGGCTGATAGAAATCAGCCAATCGGAATTGAAGGGACGCCATCTTGGATGACGTCATTTAAAGGAGCCTTCATTATTCAGTTAGACTTCATTGGAAGAGGATGCTCCACGTCAGATGTCTTGAAGATGGACCCGCTCCACGCCGGATGGATGGAGATAGAAGATGCCGTCTGGATGAAGACTTCTGCCCGTCTGGAGGACCTCTTCTGGCCGGCTTGGATGAAGACTTCTGCCCGTTTGGAGGACCACTTCTGCCGGCTTCGTTGAGGACTTCGGCCTGGTTGGGTGAAGACTTCTCAAGGTAGGGTGATCTTCAAGGGGTTAGTGTTAGGTTTTATTAAGGGGGTATTGGGTGGGTTTTAGAGTAGGGTTGGGTGGGTGGATGGTGGGTTTTAATGTTGGGGGGTATTGTACTTTTTTTTACAGGTAAAAGAGCTGATTACTTTGTGGCAATGCCTCACAAAAGGCCCTTTTAAGGGCTATTTGTAATTTAGTATAGGGTAGGGCTTTTTATTATATGGGGGGTCTTTTCTATTTTATTAGGGGGATTAGATTAGGTGTTATTAGTTAAAAAAACTTGTAATTAATTTATTATTTTCTGTAATTTAGTGTTTGTTTTTTTCGTACTTTAGATAATTGTATTTAATTGTAGTTAGTTTAAGGAATTAATTTAACTGTAGTGTAGTGTTAGGTGTAATTGTAACTTAGGTTAGGATTTATTTTACAAGTAAATTTGACTTTATTTTAACTAGGTAGCTATTAAATAGTTATTAACTATTTAATAACTATTGTACCTAGTTAAAATAAATACAAAGTTGCCTGTAAAATAAAAATAAATCCTAAAATAGCTACAATGTAACTATTAGTTATATTGTAGCTATCTTAGGGTTTATTTTATTGGTAAGTATTTAGTTTTAAATAGGAATAATTTAGTTAATTGTAGTAATTGTATTTATGTAAATTATATTTAAGTTAGGGGGTTAGGGTTAGACTTAGTTTTAGGGGTTAATAACTTTAATATAGTGGCAGCGACGTTGGGGGCGGCAGATTAGGGGTTAATAATATTTAACTAATGTTTGCGAGGCGGGAGTGTGGTGGTTTAGGGGTTAATATGTTTATTATAGTGGCGGCGACATTGGGGGCGGCAGATTAGGGGTTAATAATTGTAGGTAGGTTGCGGTGACATTGGGGGCGACAGATTAGGGGTTAATAAATATAATGTAGGTGTCGGTGATGTTGGGGGTCAGCAGATTAGGGGGTCATAACTATAATGTAGGTGGCGGGGGTGTCCGGAGCGGCAGATTAGTAATATAATTATATTAATATTAATAACCTAATGCAGGTTATTAATAACCTAATGCAGGTGTCGGTGATGTCGGGGGCGGCGGATTAGGGATTAATAAGTGTAAGATTAGGGGTGTTTAGACTCGGGGTTCATGTTAGGGTGTTAGGTGTAGACATAAAAAGTATTTCCCCATAGGAATCAATGGGGCTGCGTTAGGAGCTGAACGCTGCTTTTTCTGCCCCATTGATTTCTATGGGGAAATCGTGAACAAGCACGTTTTGCCAGCTCACCGCCACCGTAAGCAGCGCTGGTATTGAGGTGAGATGTGGAGCAACATTTTATTCTCCGCTCACTTTTCTGCGGCTAACGCCGGGTTTAAAATCAACCTTAATACCAGCGTTGTCTGCGAGTGAGCGGTACTAGTTCTTGTATAACCATTACCATTCTCCATGGAAGTAAGCGTAATGCTATCTATGAGGCATACATGAACTACTACTGTCTAGCTTTTGCATTTGGTTTAAAAAGCTAATTAAAAGCTCTGATATAAGGGGCAGCCTGCAG